>NC_086448.1:368460369-368828369 GCF_028390025.1 Pseudophryne corroboree
AGAATGTTGGGAGTTCTAGAATTCCAAAATAGTATGTTGGGAGTTCTAGAATACCAAAATAGAATGTTGGGAGTTATATAATTCCAAAAGAGAATGTTGGGAGTTCTAGAATTCCAAAATAGAATATTGGGGGTTCTAAAATTTCAAAAAAGAATGTTGGTAGTTCTAGAATTCAAAAAAAGAATGTTGGTGTTGCAGAATTCCAAAATAGAATGTTGGGAGTTCTAGAATACTAAAATAGAATGTTGGGAGTTCTAGAATTACAAAATAGAATATTGACAGTTTTAAAATTCCAAAATAGAATGTTGGTAGCTCTAGAATTTCAAAAAGAATGTTGGGAGTTCTAGAATTCCAAAAATAGTATGTTAGGAGTTCTAGAATACTAAAATAGAATGTTGGGAGTTCTAGAATACCAAGGTAAAATGTTGGTGTTGCAGAATTCCAAATTAGAATGTTGGTAGTTCTAGAATTCCAAAATATAATGTTGGTGTTGCAGAATTCTAAAATAGAATGTTGGGAGTTCTAGAATTCGAAAATGGAATGTTGGATGTTCTAGAATTCCAAAATAGAATGCTGGGAGTTCTAGAATTCCAAAATTGTTTGTTGGGAGTTCTAGAATTCCAAAATAGTCTGTTAGGAGTTCTAGAATACTAAAATAGAATGTTGGGAGTTCTAGAATTCCAAAATAGAATATTGGGAGTTCTAGAATTCCAAAATAGAATATTGCGAGTTCTAGAATTCCAAAATAGAATGTTGGGAGTTCTAGAATACTAAAATAGAATGTTGGGAGTTCTAGAATTACAAAATAGAATATTGACAGTTTTAAAATTCCAAAATAGAATGTTGGTAGCTCTAGAATTTCAAAAAGAATGTTGGGAGTTCTAGAATTCCAAAAATAGTATTTTAGGAGTTCTTGAATACTAAAATAGAATGTTGGGAGTTCTAGAATACCAAGGTAAAATGTTGGTGTTGCAGAATTCCAAATTAGAATGTTGGTAGTTCTAGAATTCCAAAATATAATGTTGGTGTTGCAGAATTCTAAAATAGAATGTTGGGAGTTCTAGAATTCGAAAATGGAATGTTGGATGTTCTAGAATTCCAAAATAGAATGTTGGGAGTTCTAGAATTCCAAAATTGTTTGTTGGGAGTTCTAGAATACCAAAATAGAATGTTGGGAGTTCTAGAATTCCAAAATAGTCAGTTAGGAGTTCTAGAATACTAAAATAGAATGTTGGGAGTTCTAGAATTCCAAAATAGAATATTGGGAGTTCTAGAATTCCAAAATAGAATATTGCAAGTTCTAGAATTCCAAAATAGAATGTTGGGAGTTCTAGAATTCCAAAATAGAATGTTTGGAGTTCTAGAATACCAAGATATAATGTTGGTGTTGCAGAATTCCAAAATAGAATGTTGAGAGTTCTAGAATACCAAAATATAATGTTGGGAGTTCTAGAATTCCAAAATAGAATATTGGGAGTTCTAGAAGTCCAAGATAGAATGTTGGGAGTTCTAGAATTCCTATATAGAATGTTGGGAGTTCATGAATTCCACAATAGAATGTTGTTAGTTCTAGAATTCCAAAATAGAATGTTGGGAGTTCTAGAATACTAAAATAGAATGTTGGGAGTTCTATAATTCCTAAATAGAATGTTGGGAGTTCCAGAATTCCAAAATAGAATGTTGAGAGATCTAGAATTCCAAAATAGAATGTTTGTGTTGCAGAATTCCAAAATAGAATGTTGGGAGTTCTAGAATACCAAGATAAAATGTTGGTGTTGCAGAATTCCAAAATAGAATGTTGGGAGTTCTAGAATTCGAAAATGGAATGTTGGTGTTCTAGAATTACAAAATAGAATGTTGGGAGTTCTAGAATTCCAAAATAGAATGTTGAGAGTTCTAGAATTCGAAAATGGAATGTTGGTGTTCTAGAATTACAAAATAGAATGTTGGGAGTTCTAGAATTCCAAAATAGTATGTTGGGAGTTCTAGAATACCAAAATAGAATGTTGGGAGTTATATAATTCCAAAAGAGAATGTTGGGAGTTCTAGAATTCCAAAATAGAATATTGGGGGTTCTAAAATTTCAAAAAAGAATGTTGGTAGTTCTAGAATTCAAAAAAAGAATGTTGGTGTTGCAGAATTCCAAAATAGAATGTTGGGAGTTCTAGAATACTAAAATAGAATGTTGGGAGTTCTAGAATTACAAAATAGAATATTGACAGTTTTAAAATTCCAAAATAGAATGTTGGTAGCTCTAGAATTTCAAAAAGAATGTTGGGAGTTCTAGAATTCCAAAAATAGTATGTTAGGAGTTCTAGAATACTAAAATAGAATGTTGGGAGTTCTAGAATACCAAGGTAAAATGTTGGTGTTGCAGAATTCCAAATTAGAATGTTGGTAGTTCTAGAATTCCAAAATATAATGTTGGTGTTGCAGAATTCTAAAATAGAATGTTGGGAGTTCTAGAATTCGAAAATGGAATGTTGGATGTTCTAGAATTCCAAAATAGAATGTTGGGAGTTCTAGAATTCCAAAATTGTTTGTTGGGAGTTCTAGAATACCAAAATAGAATGTTGGGAGTTCTAGAATTCCAAAATAGTCAGTTAGGAGTTCTAGAATACTAAAATAGAATGTTGGGAGTTCTAGAATTCCAAAATAGAATATTGGGAGTTCTAGAATTCCAAAATAGAATATTGCAAGTTCTAGAATTCCAAAATAGAATGTTGGGAGTTCTAGAATTCCAAAATAGAATGTTTGGAGTTCTAGAATACCAAGATATAATGTTGGTGTTGCAGAATTCCAAAATAGAATGTTGAGAGTTCTAGAATACCAAAATATAATGTTGGGAGTTCTAGAATTCCAAAATAGAATATTGGGAGTTCTAGAAGTCCAAGATAGAATGTTGGGAGTTCTAGAATTCCTATATAGAATGTTGGGAGTTCATGAATTCCACAATAGAATGTTGTTAGTTCTAGAATTCCAAAATAGAATGTTGGGAGTTCTAGAATACTAAAATAGAATGTTGGGAGTTCTATAATTCCAAAATAGAATGTTGGGAGTTCCAGAATTCCAAAATAGAATGTTGAGAGTTCTAGAATTCCAAAATAGAATGTTTGTGTTGCAGAATTCCAAAATAGAATGTTGGGAGTTCTAGAATACCAAGATAAAATGTTGGTGTTGCAGAATTCCAAAATAGAATGTTAGGAGTTTTAGAATTCGAAAATGGAATGTTGGTGTTCTAGAATTACAAAATAGAATGTTGGGAGTTCTAGAATTCCAAAATAGAATGTTGAGAGTTCTAGAATTCGAAAATGGAATGTTGGTGTTCTAGAATTACAAAATAGAATGTTGGGAGTTCTAGAATTCCAAAATAGTATGTTGGGAGTTCTAGAATACCAAAATAGAATGTTGGGAGTTATATAATTCCAAAAGAGAATGTTGGGAGTTCTAGAATTCCAAAATAGAATATTGGGGGTTCTAAAATTTCAAAAAAGAATGTTGGTAGTTCTAGAATTCAAAAAAAGAATGTTGGTGTTGCAGAATTCCAAAATAGAATGTTGGGAGTTCTAGAATACTAAAATAGAATGTTGGGAGTTCTAGAATTACAAAATAGAATATTGACAGTTTTAAAATTCCAAAATAGAATGTTGGTAGCTCTAGAATTTCAAAAAGAATGTTGGGAGTTCTAGAATTCCAAAAATAGTATGTTAGGAGTTCTAGAATACTAAAATAGAATGTTGGGAGTTCTAGAATACCAAGGTAAAATGTTGGTGTTGCAGAATTCCAAATTAGAATGTTGGTAGTTCTAGAATTCCAAAATATAATGTTGGTGTTGCAGAATTCTAAAATAGAATGTTGGGAGTTCTAGAATTCGAAAATGGAATGTTGGATGTTCTAGAATTCCAAAATAGAATGTTGGGAGTTCTAGAATTCCAAAATTGTTTGTTGGGAGTTCTAGAATACCAAAATAGAATGTTGGGAGTTCTAGAATTCCAAAATAGTCTGTTAGGAGTTCTAGAATACTAAAATAGAATGTTGGGAGTTCTAGAATTCCAAAATAGAATATTGGGAGTTCTAGAATTCCAAAATAGAATATTGCGAGTTCTAGAATTCCAAAATAGAATGTTGGGAGTTCTAGAATTCCAAAATAGAATGTTGGTGTTGCAGAATTCCAAAATAGAATGTTGAGAGTTCTAGAATACCAAAATATAATGTTGGGAGTTCTAGAATTCCAAAATAGAATATTGGGAGTTCTAGAAGTCCAAGATAGAATGTTGGGAGTTCTAGAATTCCTATATAGAATGTTGAGAGTTCTAGAATTCGAAAATGGAATGTTGGTGTTCTAGAATTCCAAAATACAATGTTAGGAGTTCTAGATTTCCAAAAAAGAATGTAGGGAGTTCTAGAATTCCAAAATAGAATGTTGGTGTTGCAGAATTCCAAAATAGAATGTTGGGAGTTCTAGAATACCAAGATAAAATGTTGGGAGTTCTAGAATTCCAAAATAGAATGTTGGGAGTTCCAGAATTCCAAAATAGAATGTTGAGAGTTCTAGAATTCCAAAATAGAATGTTTGTGTTGCAGAATTCCAAAATAGAATGTTGGTAGTTCTAGAATTCCAAAATAGAATGTTGGGAGTTCTAGAATACCAAGATAGAATGTTGGTGTTGCAGAATTCCAAAATAGTCTTTTAGGAGTTCTAGAATACTAAAATAGAATGTTGGGAGTTCTAGAATTCCAAAATAGAATGTTAGGAGTTCTAGAATTCCAAGATAGAATGTTGGTGTTGCAGAATTCCAAAATAGAATGTTGGGAGTTCTAGAATACTAAAATAGAATGTTGGGAGTTCTAGAATTCCAAAATAGAATGTTGGGAGTTCCAGAATTCCAAAATAGAATGTTGAGAGTTCTAGAATTCCAAAATAGAATGTTTGTGTTGCAGAATTCCAAAATAGAATGTTGGTAGTTCTAGAATTCCAAAATAGAATGTTGGGAGTTCTAGAATACCAAGATAAAATGTTGGTGTTGCAGAATTCCAAAATAGAATGTTGGGAGTTCTAGAATTCGAAAATGGAATGTTGGTGTTCTAGAATTACAAAATAGAATGTTGGGAGTTCTAGAATTCCAAAATAGTATGTTGGGAGTTCTAGAATACCAAAATAGAATGTTGGGAGTTCTAGAATTACAAAATAGAATATTGGGGTTCTAGATTTTTTTTTTTAAAAAGAAGAATGTTGGGAGTTCTAGAATTCCAAAATATTCTGTTAAGAGTTCTAGAATACTAAAAATAGAATGTTGGGAGTTCTAGAATTCCAAAATAGAATATTGGGAGTTCTAGAATTCCAAAATAGAATGTTGGGAGTTCTAGAATTCCAAGATAGAATGTTGGTGTTGCAGAATTCCAAAAGAGAATGTTGGGAGTTCTAGAATTCCAAAATAGAATATTGGGGGTTCTAAAATTTCAAAAAAGAATGTTGGTAGTTCTAGAATTCAAAAAAAGAATGTTGGTGTTGCAGAATTCCAAAATAGAATGTTGGGAGTTCTAGAATACTAAAATAGAATGTTGGGAGTTCTAGAATTACAAAATAGAATATTGACAGTTTTAAAATTCCAAAATAGAATGTTGGTAGCTCTAGAATTTCAAAAAGAAAGTTGGGAGTTCTAGAATTCCAAAAATAGTATGTTAGGAGTTCTAGAATACTAAAATAGAATGTTGGGAGTTCTAGAATACCAAGGTAAAATGTTGGTGTTGCAGAATTCCAAATTAGAATGTTGGTAGTTCTAGAATTCCAAAATATAATGTTGGTGTTGCAGAATTCTAAAATAGAATGTTGGGAGTTCTAGAATTCGAAAATGGAATGTTGGATGTTCTAGAATTCCAAAATTGTTTGTTGGGAGTTCTAGAATACCAAAATAGTATGTTGGGAGTTCTAGAATTCCAAAATAGTCTGTTAGGAGTTCTAGAATACTAAAATAGAATGTTGGGAGTTCTAGAATTCCAAAATAGAATATTGGGAGTTCTAGAATTCCAAAATAGAATATTGCGAGTTCTAGAATTCCAAAATAGAATATTGGGAGTTCTAGAATTCCAAAATAGAATATTGCGAGTTCTAGAATTCCAAAATAGAATGTTGGGAGTTCTAGAATACCAAGATATAATGTTGGTGTTGCAGAATTCCAAAATAGAATGTTGAGAGTTCTAGAATACCAAAATATAATGTTGGGAGTTCTAGAATTCCAAAATAGAATATTGGGAGTTCTAGAAGTCCAAGATAGAATGTTGGGAGTTCTAGAATTCCTATATAGAATGTTGGGAGTTCATGAATTCCACAATAGAATGTTGTTAGTTCTAGAATTCCAAAATAGAATGTTGGGAGTTCTAGAATACTAAAATAGAATGTTGGGAGTTCTATAATTCCAAAATAGAATGTTGGGAGTTCCAGAATTCCAAAATAGAATGTTGAGAGTTCTAGAATTCCAAAATAGAATGTTTGTGTTGCAGAATTCCAAAATAGAATGTTGGGAGTTCTAGAATACCAAGATAAAATGTTGGTGTTGCAGAATTCCAAAATAGAATGTTGGGAGTTCTAGAATTCGAAAATGGAATGTTGGTGTTCTAGAATTACAAAATAGAATGTTGGGAGTTCTAGAATTCCAAAATAGAATGTTGAGAGTTCTAGAATTCGAAAATGGAATGTTGGTGTTCTAGAATTACAAAATAGAATGTTGGGAGTTCTAGAATTCCAAAATAGTATGTTGGGAGTTCTAGAATACCAAAATAGAATGTTGGGAGTTCTAGAATTACAAAATAGAATATTGGGGTTCTAGATTTTTTTTTATTTTTTTTTAAAGAAGAATGTTGGGAGTTCTAGAATTCCAAAATATTCTGTTAAGAGTTCTAGAATACTAAAAATAGAATGTTGGGAGTTCTAGAATTCCAAAATAGAATATTGGGAGTTCTAGAATTCCAAAATAGAATGTTGGGAGTTCTAGAATTCCAAGATAGAATGTTGGTGTTGCAGAATTCCAAAAGAGAATGTTGGGAGTTCTAGAATTCCAAAATAGAATATTGGGGGTTCTAAAATTTCAAAAAAGAATGTTGGTAGTTCTAGAATTCAAAAAAAGAATGTTGGTGTTGCAGAATTCCAAAATAGAATGTTGGGAGTTCTAGAATACTAAAATAGAATGTTGGGAGTTCTAGAATTACAAAATAGAATATTGACAGTTTTAAAATTCCAAAATAGAATGTTGGTAGCTCTAGAATTTCAAAAAGAATGTTGGGAGTTCTAGAATTCCAAAAATAGTATGTTAGGAGTTCTAGAATACTAAAATAGAATGTTGGGAGTTCTAGAATACCAAGGTAAAATGTTGGTGTTGCAGAATTCCAAATTAGAATGTTGGTAGTTCTAGAATTCCAAAATATAATGTTGGTGTTGCAGAATTCTAAAATAGAATGTTGGGAGTTCTAGAATTCGAAAATGGAATGTTGGATGTTCTAGAATTCCAAAATTGTTTGTTGGGAGTTCTAGAATACCAAAATAGAATGTTGGGAGTTCTAGAATTCCAAAATAGTCTGTTAGGAGTTCTAGAATACTAAAATAGAATGTTGGGAGTTCTAGAATTCCAAAATAGAATATTGGGAGTTCTAGAATTCCAAAATAGAATATTGCGAGTTCTAGAATTCCAAAATAGAATGTTGGGAGTTCTAGAATACTAAAATAGAATGTTGGGAGTTCTAGAATTACAAAATAGAATATTGACAGTTTTAAAATTCAAAAATAGAATGTTGGTAGCTCTAGAATTTCAAAAAGAATGTTGGGAGTTCTAGAATTCCAAAAATAGTATGTAAGGAGTTCTAGAATACTAAAATAGAATGTTGGGAGTTCTAGAATACCAAGGTAAAATGTTGGTGTTGCAGAATTCCAAATTAGAATGTTGGTAGTTCTAGAATTCCAAAATATAATGTTGGTGTTGCAGAATTCTAAAATAGAATGTTGGGAGTTCTAGAATTCGAAAATGGAATGTTGGATGTTCTAGAATTCCAAAATAGAATGTTGGGAGTTCTAGAATTCCAAAATTGTTTGTTGGGAGTTCTAGAATACCAAAATAGAATGTTGGGAGTTCTAGAATTCCAAAATAGTCAGTTAGGAGTTCTAGAATACTAAAATAGAATGTTGGGAGTTCTAGAATTCCAAAATAGAATATTGGGAGTTCTAGAATTCCAAAATAGAATATTGCGAGTTCTAGAATTCCAAAATAGAATGTTGGGAGTTCTAGAATTCCAAAATAGAATGTTTGGAGTTCTAGAATACCAAGATATAATGTTGGTGTTGCAGAATTCCAAAATAGAATGTTGAGAGTTCTAGAATACCAAAATATAATGTTGGGAGTTCTAGAATTCCAAAATAGAATATTGGGAGTTCTAGAAGTCCAAGATAGAATGTTGGGAGTTCTAGAATTCCTATATAGAATGTTGGGAGTTCATGAATTCCACAAAAGAATGTTGTTAGTTCTAGAATTCCAAAATAGAATGTTGGGAGTTCTAGAATACTAAAATAGAATGTTGGGAGTTCTATAATTCCAAAATAGAATGTTGGGAGTTCCAGAATTCCAAAATAGAATGTTGAGAGTTCTAGAATTCCAAAATAGAATGTTTGTGTTGCAGAATTCCAAAATAGAATGTTGGGAGTTCTAGAATACCAAGATAAAATGTTGGTGTTGCAGAATTCCAAAATAGAATGTTGGGAGTTCTAGAATTCGAAAATGGAATGTTGGTGTTCTAGAATTACAAAATAGAATGTTGGGAGTTCTAGAATTCCAAAATAGAATGTTGAGAGTTCTAGAATTCGAAAATGGAATGTTGGTGTTCTAGAATTACAAAATAGAATGTTGGGAGTTCTAGAATTCCAAAATAGTATGTTGGGAGTTCTAGAATACCAAAAGAGAATGTTGGGAGTTATATAATTCCAAAAGAGAATGTTGGGAGTTCTAGAATTCCAAAATAGAATATTGGGGGTTCTAAAATTTCAAAAAAGAATGTTGGTAGTTCTAGAATTCAAAAAAAGAATGTTGGTGTTGCAGAATTCCAAAATAGAATGTTGGGAGTTCTAGAATACTAAAATAGAATGTTGGGAGTTCTAGAATTACAAAATAGAATATTGACAGTTTTAAAATTCCAAAATAGAATGTTGGTAGCTCTAGAATTTCAAAAAGAAAGTTGGGAGTTCTAGAATTCCAAAAATAGTATGTTAGGAGTTCTAGAATACTAAAATAGAATGTTGGGAGTTCTAGAATACCAAGGTAAAATGTTGGTGTTGCAGAATTCCAAATTAGAATGTTGGTAGTTCTAGAATTCCAAAATATAATGTTGGTGTTGCAGAATTCTAAAATAGAATGTTGGGAGTTCTAGAATTCGAAAATGGAATGTTGGATGTTCTAGAATTCCAAAATTGTTTGTTGGGAGTTCTAGAATACCAAAATAGTATGTTGGGAGTTCTAGAATTCCAAAATAGTCTGTTAGGAGTTCTAGAATACTAAAATAGAATGTTGGGAGTTCTAGAATTCCAAAATAGAATATTGGGAGTTCTAGAATTCCAAAATAGAATATTGCGAGTTCTAGAATTCCAAAATAGAATATTGGGAGTTCTAGAATTCCAAAATAGAATATTGCGAGTTCTAGAATTCCAAAATAGAATGTTGGGAGTTCTAGAATACCAAGATATAATGTTGGTGTTGCAGAATTCCAAAATAGAATGTTGAGAGTTCTAGAATACCAAAATATAATGTTGGGAGTTCTAGAATTCCAAAATAGAATATTGGGAGTTCTAGAAGTCCAAGATAGAATGTTGGGAGTTCTAGAATTCCTATATAGAATGTTGGGAGTTCATGAATTCCACAATAGAATGTTGTTAGTTCTAGAATTCCAAAATAGAATGTTGGGAGTTCTAGAATACTAAAATAGAATGTTGGGAGTTCTATAATTCCAAAATAGAATGTTGGGAGTTCCAGAATTCCAAAATAGAATGTTGAGAGTTCTAGAATTCCAAAATAGAATGTTTGTGTTGCAGAATTCCAAAATAGAATGTTGGGAGTTCTAGAATACCAAGATAAAATGTTGGTGTTGCAGAATTCCAAAATAGAATGTTGGGAGTTCTAGAATTCGAAAATGGAATGTTGGTGTTCTAGAATTACAAAATAGAATGTTGGGAGTTCTAGAATTCCAAAATAGAATGTTGAGAGTTCTAGAATTCGAAAATGGAATGTTGGTGTTCTAGAATTACAAAATAGAATGTTGGGAGTTCTAGAATTCCAAAATAGTATGTTGGGAGTTCTAGAATACCAAAATAGAATGTTGGGAGTTCTAGAATTACAAAATAGAATATTGGGGTTCTAGATTTTTTTTTATTTTTTTTTAAAGAAGAATGTTGGGAGTTCTAGAATTCCAAAATATTCTGTTAAGAGTTCTAGAATACTAAAAATAGAATGTTGGGAGTTCTAGAATTCCAAAATAGAATATTGGGAGTTCTAGAATTCCAAAATAGAATGTTGGGAGTTCTAGAATTCCAAGATAGAATGTTGGTGTTGCAGAATTCCAAAAGAGAATGTTGGGAGTTCTAGAATTCCAAAATAGAATATTGGGGGTTCTAAAATTTCAAAAAAGAATGTTGGTAGTTCTAGAATTCAAAAAAAGAATGTTGGTGTTGCAGAATTCCAAAATAGAATGTTGGGAGTTCTAGAATACTAAAATAGAATGTTGGGAGTTCTAGAATTACAAAATAGAATATTGACAGTTTTAAAATTCCAAAATAGAATGTTGGTAGCTCTAGAATTTCAAAAAGAATGTTGGGAGTTCTAGAATTCCAAAAATAGTATGTTAGGAGTTCTAGAATACTAAAATAGAATGTTGGGAGTTCTAGAATACCAAGGTAAAATGTTGGTGTTGCAGAATTCCAAATTAGAATGTTGGTAGTTCTAGAATTCCAAAATATAATGTTGGTGTTGCAGAATTCTAAAATAGAATGTTGGGAGTTCTAGAATTCGAAAATGGAATGTTGGATGTTTTAGAATTCCAAAATTGTTTGTTGGGAGTTCTAGAATACCAAAATAGAATGTTGGGAGTTCTAGAATTCCAAAATAGTCTGTTAGGAGTTCTAGAATACTAAAATAGAATGTTGGGAGTTCTAGAATTCCAAAATAGAATATTGGGAGTTCTAGAATTCCAAAATAGAATATTGCGAGTTCTAGAATTCCAAAATAGAATGTTGGGAGTTCTAGAATACTAAAATAGAATGTTGGGAGTTCTAGAATTACAAAATAGAATATTGACAGTTTTAAAATTCAAAAATAGAATGTTGGTAGCTCTAGAATTTCAAAAAGAATGTTGGGAGTTCTAGAATTCCAAAAATAGTATGTAAGGAGTTCTAGAATACTAAAATAGAATGTTGGGAGTTCTAGAATACCAAGGTAAAATGTTGGTGTTGCAGAATTCCAAATTAGAATGTTGGTAGTTCTAGAATTCCAAAATATAATGTTGGTGTTGCAGAATTCTAAAATAGAATGTTGGGAGTTCTAGAATTCGAAAATGGAATGTTGGATGTTCTAGAATTCCAAAATAGAATGTTGGGAGTTCTAGAATTCCAAAATTGTTTGTTGGGAGTTCTAGAATACCAAAATAGAATGTTGGG
This sequence comes from Pseudophryne corroboree, assembly GCF_028390025.1. Lineage (NCBI taxonomy): Eukaryota > Metazoa > Chordata > Amphibia > Anura > Myobatrachidae > Pseudophryne > Pseudophryne corroboree. The sequence continues at coordinate 368,472,053 of NC_086448.1, forward strand.
AGTTCTAGAATTCCAAAATAGTCAGTTAGGAGTTCTAGAATACTAAAATAGAATGTTGGGAGTTCTAGAATTCCAAAATAGAATATTGGGAGTTCTAGAATTCCAAAATAGAATATTGCGAGTTCTAGAATTCCAAAATAGAATGTTGGGAGTTCTAGAATTCCAAAATAGAATGTTTGGAGTTCTAGAATACCAAGATATAATGTTGGTGTTGCAGAATTCCAAAATAGAATGTTGAGAGTTCTAGAATACCAAAATATAATGTTGGGAGTTCTAGAATTCCAAAATAGAATATTGGGAGTTCTAGAAGTCCAAGATAGAATGTTGGGAGTTCTAGAATTCCTATATAGAATGTTGGGAGTTCATGAATTCCACAAAAGAATGTTGTTAGTTCTAGAATTCCAAAATAGAATGTTGGGAGTTCTAGAATACTAAAATAGAATGTTGGGAGTTCTATAATTCCAAAATAGAATGTTGGGAGTTCCAGAATTCCAAAATAGAATGTTGAGAGTTCTAGAATTCCAAAATAGAATGTTTGTGTTGCAGAATTCCAAAATAGAATGTTGGGAGTTCTAGAATACCAAGATAAAATGTTGGTGTTGCAGAATTCCAAAATAGAATGTTGGGAGTTCTAGAATTCGAAAATGGAATGTTGGTGTTCTAGAATTACAAAATAGAATGTTGGGAGTTCTAGAATTCCAAAATAGAATGTTGAGAGTTCTAGAATTCGAAAATGGAATGTTGGTGTTCTAGAATTACAAAATAGAATGTTGGGAGTTCTAGAATTCCAAAATAGTATGTTGGGAGTTCTAGAATACCAAAAGAGAATGTTGGGAGTTATATAATTCCAAAAGAGAATGTTGGGAGTTCTAGAATTCCAAAATAGAATATTGGGGGTTCTAAAATTTCAAAAAAGAATGTTGGTAGTTCTAGAATTCAAAAAAAGAATGTTGGTGTTGCAGAATTCCAAAATAGAATGTTGGGAGTTCTAGAATACTAAAATAGAATGTTGGGAGTTCTAGAATTACAAAATAGAATATTGACAGTTTTAAAATTCCAAAATAGAATGTTGGTAGCTCTAGAATTTCAAAAAGAATGTTGGGAGTTCTAGAATTCCAAAAATAGTATGTTAGGAGTTCTAGAATACTAAAATAGAATGTTGGGAGTTCTAGAATACCAAGGTAAAATGTTGGTGTTGCAGAATTCCAAATTAGAATGTTGGTAGTTCTAGAATTCCAAAATATAATGTTGGTGTTGCAGAATTCTAAAATAGAATGTTGGGAGTTCTAGAATTCGAAAATGGAATGTTGGATGTTCTAGAATTCCAAAATTGTTTGTTGGGAGTTCTAGAATACCAAAATAGAATGTTGGGAGTTCTAGAATTCCAAAATAGTCTTTTAGGAGTTCTAGAATACTAAAATAGAATGTTGGGAGTTCTAGAATTCCAAAATAGAATATTGGGAGTTCTAGAATTCCAAAATAGAATATTGCGAGTTCTAGAATTCCAAAATAGAATGTTGGGAGTTCTAGAATACTAAAATAGAATGTTGGGAGTTCTAGAATTACAAAATAGAATATTGACAGTTTTAAAATTCCAAAATAGAATGTTGGTAGCTCTAGAATTTCAAAAAGAATGTTGGGAGTACTAGAATTCCAAAAATAGTATGTTAGGAGTTCTAGAATACTAAAATAGAATGTTGGGAGTTCTAGAATACCAAGGTAAAATGTTGGTGTTGCAGAATTCCAAATTAGAATGTTGGTAGTTCTAGAATTCCAAAATATAATGTTGGTGTTGCAGAATTCTAAAATAGAATGTTGGGAGTTCTAGAATTCGAAAATGGAATGTTGGATGTTCTAGAATTCCAAAATAGAATGTTGGGAGTTCTAGAATTCCAAAATTGTTTGTTGGGAGTTCTAGAATACCAAAATAGAATGTTGGGAGTTCTAGAATTCCAAAATAGTCAGTTAGGAGTTCTAGAATACTAAAATAGAATGTTGGGAGTTCTAGAATTCCAAAATAGAATATTGGGAGTTCTAGAATTCCAAAATAGAATATTGCGAGTTCTAGAATTCCAAAATAGAATATTGCGAGTTCTAGAATTCCAAAATAGAATGTTTGGAGTTCTAGAATACCTCGATATAATGTTGGTGTTGCAGAATTCCAAAATAGAATGTTGGGAGTTCTAGAATTCCAAAATAGAATGTTGAGAGTTCTAGAATTCGAAAATGGAATGTTGGTGTTCTAGAATTACAAAATAGAATGTTGGGAGTTCTAGAATTCCCAAATAGAATGTTGAGAGTTCTATAATTCGAAAATGGAATGTTGGTGTTCTAGAATTACAAAATAGAATGTTGGGAGTTCTAGAATTCCAAAATAGTATGTTGGGAGTTCTAGAATACCAAAATAGAATGTTGGGAGTTATATAATTCCAAAAGAGAATGTTGGGAGTTCTAGAATTCCAAAATAGAATATTGGGGGTTCTAAAATTTCAAAAAAGAATGTTGGTAGTTCTAGAATTCAAAAAAAGAATGTTGGTGTTGCAGAATTCCAAAATAGAATGTTGGGAGTTCTAGAATACTAAAATAGAATGTTGGGAGTTCTAGAATTACAAAATAGAATATTGACAGTTTTAAAATTCCAAAATAGAATGTTGGTAGCTCTAGAATTTCAAAAAGAATGTTGGGAGTTCTAGAATTCCAAAAATAGTATGTTAGGAGTTCTAGAATACTAAAATAGAATGTTGGGAGTTCTAGAATACCAAGGTAAAATGTTGGTGTTGCAGAATTCCAAATTAGAATGTTGGTAGTTCTAGAATTCCAAAATATAATGTTGGTGTTGCAGAATTCTAAAATAGAATGTTGGGAGTTCTAGAATTCGAAAATGGAATGTTGGATGTTCTAGAATTCCAAAATAGAATGCTGGGAGTTCTAGAATTCCAAAATTGTTTGTTGGGAGTTCTAGAATTCCAAAATAGTCTGTTAGGAGTTCTAGAATACTAAAATAGAATGTTGGGAGTTCTAGAATTCCAAAATAGAATATTGGGAGTTCTAGAATTCCAAAATAGAATATTGCGAGTTCTAGAATTCCAAAATAGAATGTTGGGAGTTCTAGAATACTAAAATAGAATGTTGGGAGTTCTAGAATTACAAAATAGAATATTGACAGTTTTAAAATTCCAAAATAGAATGTTGGTAGCTCTAGAATTTCAAAAAGAATGTTGGGAGTTCTAGAATTCCAAAAATAGTATGTTAGGAGTTCTAGAATACTAAAATAGAATGTTGGGAGTTCTAGAATACCAAGGTAAAATGTTGGTGTTGCAGAATTCCAAATTAGAATGTTGGGAGTTCTAGAATACCAAAATATAATGTTGGGAGTTCTAGAATTCCAAAATAGAATATTGGGAGTTCTAGAAGTCCAAGATAGAATGTTGGGAGTTCTAGAATTCCTATATAGAATGTTGGGAGTTCATGAATTCCACAATAGAATGTTGTTAGTTCTAGAATTCCAAAATAGAATGTTGGGAGTTCTAGAATACTAAAATAGAATGTTGGGAGTTCTATAATTCCAAAATAGAATGTTGGGAGTTCCAGAATTCCAAAATAGAATGTTGAGAGATCTAGAATTCCAAAATAGAATGTTTGTGTTGCAGAATTCCAAAATAGAATGTTGGGAGTTCTAGAATACCAAGATAAAATGTTGGTGTTGCAGAATTCCAAAATAGAATGTTGGGAGTTCTAGAATTCGAAAATGGAATGTTGGTGTTCTAGAATTACAAAATAGAATGTTGGGAGTTCTAGAATTCCAAAATAGAATGTTGAGAGTTCTAGAATTCGAAAATGGAATGTTGGTGTTCTAGAATTACAAAATAGAATGTTGGGAGTTCTAGAATTCCAAAATAGTATGTTGGGAGTTCTAGAATACCAAAATAGAATGTTGGGAGTTATATAATTCCAAAAGAGAATGTTGGGAGTTCTAGAATTCCAAAATAGAATATTGGGGGTTCTAAAATTTCAAAAAAGAATGTTGGTAGTTCTAGAATTCAAAAAAAGAATGTTGGTGTTGCAGAATTCCAAAATAGAATGTTGGGAGTTCTAGAATACTAAAATAGAATGTTGGGAGTTCTAGAATTACAAAATAGAATATTGACAGTTTTAAAATTCCAAAATAGAATGTTGGTAGCTCTAGAATTTCAAAAAGAATGTTGGGAGTTCTAGAATTCCAAAAATAGTATGTTAGGAGTTCTAGAATACTAAAATAGAATGTTGGGAGTTCTAGAATACCAAGGTAAAATGTTGGTGTTGCAGAATTCCAAATTAGAATGTTGGTAGTTCTAGAATTCCAAAATATAATGTTGGTGTTGCAGAATTCTAAAATAGAATGTTGGGAGTTCTAGAATTCGAAAATGGAATGTTGGATGTTCTAGAATTCCAAAATAGAATGTTGGGAGTTCTAGAATTCCAAAATTGTTTGTTGGGAGTTCTAGAATACCAAAATAGAATGTTGGGAGTTCTAGAATTCCAAAATAGTCAGTTAGGAGTTCTAGAATACTAAAATAGAATGTTGGGAGTTCTAGAATTCCAAAATAGAATATTGGGAGTTCTAGAATTCCAAAATAGAATATTGCAAGTTCTAGAATTCCAAAATAGAATGTTGGGAGTTCTAGAATTCCAAAATAGAATGTTTGGAGTTCTAGAATACCAAGATATAATGTTGGTGTTGCAGAATTCCAAAATAGAATGTTGAGAGTTCTAGAATACCAAAATATAATGTTGGGAGTTCTAGAATTCCAAAATAGAATATTGGGAGTTCTAGAAGTCCAAGATAGAATGTTGGGAGTTCTAGAATTCCTATATAGAATGTTGGGAGTTCATGAATTCCACAATAGAATGTTGTTAGTTCTAGAATTCCAAAATAGAATGTTGGGAGTTCTAGAATACTAAAATAGAATGTTGGGAGTTCTATAATTCCAAAATAGAATGTTGGGAGTTCCAGAATTCCAAAATAGAATGTTGAGAGTTCTAGAATTCCAAAATAGAATGTTTGTGTTGCAGAATTCCAAAATAGAATGTTGGGAGTTCTAGAATACCAAGATAAAATGTTGGTGTTGCAGAATTCCAAAATAGAATGTTAGGAGTTTTAGAATTCGAAAATGGAATGTTGGTGTTCTAGAATTACAAAATAGAATGTTGGGAGTTCTAGAATTCCAAAATAGAATGTTGAGAGTTCTAGAATTCGAAAATGGAATGTTGGTGTTCTAGAATTACAAAATAGAATGTTGGGAGTTCTAGAATTCCAAAATAGTATGTTGGGAGTTCTAGAATACCAAAATAGAATGTTGGGAGTTATATAATTCCAAAAGAGAATGTTGGGAGTTCTAGAATTCCAAAATAGAATATTGGGGGTTCTAAAATTTCAAAAAAGAATGTTGGTAGTTCTAGAATTCAAAAAAAGAATGTTGGTGCTGCAGAATTCCAAAATAGAATGTTGGGAGTTCTAGAATACTAAAATAGAATGTTGGGAGTTCTAGAATTACAAAATAGAATATTGACAGTTTTAAAATTCCAAAATAGAATGTTGGTAGCTCTAGAATTTCAAAAAGAATGTTGGGAGTTCTAGAATTCCAAAAATAGTATGTTAGGAGTTCTAGAATACTAAAATAGAATGTTGGGAGTTCTAGAATACCAAGGTAAAATGTTGGTGTTGCAGAATTCCAAATTAGAATGTTGGTAGTTCTAGAATTCCAAAATATAATGTTGGTGTTGCAGAATTCTAAAATAGAATGTTGGGAGTTCTAGAATTCGAAAATGGAATGTTGGATGTTCTAGAATTCCAAAATAGAATGTTGGGAGTTCTAGAATTCCAAAATTGTTTGTTGGGAGTTCTAGAATACCAAAATAGAATGTTGGGAGTTCTAGAATTCCAAAATAGTCTGTTAGGAGTTCTAGAATACTAAAATAGAATGTTGGGAGTTCTAGAATTCCAAAATAGAATATTGGGAGTTCTAGAATTCCAAAATAGAATATTGCGAGTTCTAGAATTCCAAAATAGAATGTTGGGAGTTCTAGAATTCCAAAATAGAATGTTTGGAGTTCTAGAATACCAAGATATAATGTTGGTGTTGCAGAATTCCAAAATAGAATGTTGAGAGTTCTAGAATACCAAAATATAATGTTGGGAGTTCTAGAATTCCAAAATAGAATATTGGGAGTTCTAGAAGTCCAAGATAGAATGTTGGGAGTTCTAGAATTCCTATATAGAATGTTGAGAGTTCTAGAATTCGAAAATGGAATGTTGGTGTTCTAGAATTCCAAAATACAATGTTAGGAGTTCTAGATTTCCAAAAAAGAATGTAGGGAGTTCTAGAATTCCAAAATAGAATGTTGGTGTTGCAGAATTCCAAAATAGAATGTTGGGAGTTCTAGAATACTAAAATAGAATGTTGGGAGTTCTAGAATTCCAAAATAGAATGTTAGGAGTTCTAGAATTCCAAGATAGAATGTTGGTGTTGCAGAATTCCAAAATAGAATGTTGGGAGTTCTAGAATACTAAAATAGAATGTTGGGAGTTCTAGAATTCCAAAATAGAATGTTGGGAGTTCCAGAATTCCAAAATAGAATGTTGAGAGTTCTAGAATTCCAAAATAGAATGTTTGTGTTGCAGAATTCCAAAATAGAATGTTGGTAGTTCTAGAATTCCAAAATAGAATGTTGGGAGTTCTAGAATACCAAGATAAAATGTTGGTGTTGCAGAATTCCAAAATAGAATGTTGGGAGTTCTAGAATTCGAAAATGGAATGTTGGTGTTCTAGAATTACAAAATAGAATGTTGGGAGTTCTAGAATTCCAAAATAGTATGTTGGGAGTTCTAGAATACCAAAATAGAATGTTGGGAGTTCTAGAATTACAAAATAGAATATTGGGGTTCTAGATTTTTTTTTTTAAAAAGAAGAATGTTGGGAGTTCTAGAATTCCAAAATATTCTGTTAAGAGTTCTAGAATACTAAAAATAGAATGTTGGGAGTTCTAGAATTCCAAAATAGAATATTGGGAGTTCTAGAATTCCAAAATAGAATGTTGGGAGTTCTAGAATTCCAAGATAGAATGTTGGTGTTGCAGAATTCCAAAAGAGAATGTTGGGAGTTCTAGAATTCCAAAATAGAATATTGGGGGTTCTAAAATTTCAAAAAAGAATGTTGGTAGTTCTAGAATTCAAAAAAAGAATGTTGGTGTTGCAGAATTCCAAAATAGAATGTTGGGAGTTCTAGAATACTAAAATAGAATGTTGGGAGTTCTAGAATTACAAAATAGAATATTGACAGTTTTAAAATTCCAAAATAGAATGTTGGTAGCTCTAGAATTTCAAAAAGAAAGTTGGGAGTTCTAGAATTCCAAAAATAGTATGTTAGGAGTTCTAGAATACTAAAATAGAATGTTGGGAGTTCTAGAATACCAAGGTAAAATGTTGGTGTTGCAGAATTCCAAATTAGAATGTTGGTAGTTCTAGAATTCCAAAATATAATGTTGGTGTTGCAGAATTCTAAAATAGAATGTTGGGAGTTCTAGAATTCGAAAATGGAATGTTGGATGTTCTAGAATTCCAAAATTGTTTGTTGGGAGTTCTAGAATACCAAAATAGTATGTTGGGAGTTCTAGAATTCCAAAATAGTCTGTTAGGAGTTCTAGAATACTAAAATAGAATGTTGGGAGTTCTAGAATTCCAAAATAGAATATTGGGAGTTCTAGAATTCCAAAATAGAATATTGCGAGTTCTAGAATTCCAAAATAGAATATTGGGAGTTCTAGAATTCCAAAATAGAATATTGCGAGTTCTAGAATTCCAAAATAGAATGTTGGGAGTTCTAGAATACCAAGATATAATGTTGGTGTTGCAGAATTCCAAAATAGAATGTTGAGAGTTCTAGAATACCAAAATATAATGTTGGGAGTTCTAGAATTCCAAAATAGAATATTGGGAGTTCTAGAAGTCCAAGATAGAATGTTGGGAGTTCTAGAATTCCTATATAGAATGTTGGGAGTTCATGAATTCCACAATAGAATGTTGTTAGTTCTAGAATTCCAAAATAGAATGTTGGGAGTTCTAGAATACTAAAATAGAATGTTGGGAGTTCTATAATTCCAAAATAGAATGTTGGGAGTTCCAGAATTCCAAAATAGAATGTTGAGAGTTCTAGAATTCCAAAATAGAATGTTTGTGTTGCAGAATTCCAAAATAGAATGTTGGGAGTTCTAGAATACCAAGATAAAATGTTGGTGTTGCAGAATTCCAAAATAGAATGTTGGGAGTTCTAGAATTCGAAAATGGAATGTTGGTGTTCTAGAATTACAAAATAGAATGTTGGGAGTTCTAGAATTCCAAAATAGAATGTTGAGAGTTCTAGAATTCGAAAATGGAATGTTGGTGTTCTAGAATTACAAAATAGAATGTTGGGAGTTCTAGAATTCCAAAATAGTATGTTGGGAGTTCTAGAATACCAAAATAGAATGTTGGGAGTTATATAATTCCAAAAGAGAATGTTGGGAGTTCTAGAATTCCAAAATAGAATATTGGGGGTTCTAAAATTTCAAAAAAGAATGTTGGTAGTTCTAGAATTCAAAAAAAGAATGTTGGTGTTGCAGAATTCCAAAATAGAATGTTGGGAGTTCTAGAATACTAAAATAGAATGTTGGGAGTTCTAGAATTACAAAATAGAATATTGACAGTTTTAAAATTCCAAAATAGAATGTTGGTAGCTCTAGAATTTCAAAAAGAATGTTGGGAGTTCTAGAATTCCAAAACTAGTATGTTAGGAGTTCTAGAATACTAAAATAGAATGTTGGGAGTTCTAGAATACCAAGGTAAAATGTTGGTGTTGCAGAATTCCAAATTAGAATGTTGGTAGTTCTAGAATTCCAAAATATAATGTTGGTGTTGCAGAATTCTAAAATAGAATGTTGGGAGTTCTAGAATTCGAAAATGGAATGTTGGATGTTCTAGAATTCCAAAATTGTTTGTTGGGAGTTCTAGAATACCAAAATAGTATGTTGGGAGTTCTAGAATTCCAAAATAGTCTGTTAGGAGTTCTAGAATACTAAAATAGAATGTTGGGATTTCTAGAATTCCAAAATAGAATATTGGGAGTTCTAGAATTCCAAAATAGAATATTGCGAGTTCTAGAATTCCAAAATAGAATATTGGGAGTTCTAGAATTCCAAAATAGAATATTGCGAGTTCTAGAATTCCAAAATAGAATGTTGGGAGTTCTAGAATACCAAGATATAATGTTGGTGTTGCAGAATTCCAAAATAGAATGTTGAGAGTTCTAGAATACCAAAATATAATGTTGGGAGTTCTAGAATTCCAAAATAGAATATTGGGAGTTCTAGAAGTCCAAGATAGAATGTTGGGAGTTCTAGAATTCCTATATAGAATGTTGGGAGTTCATGAATTCCACAATAGAATGTTGCTAGTTCTAGAATTCCAAAATAGAATGTTGAGAGTTCTAGAATTCGAAAATGGAATGTTGGTGTTCTAGAATTACAAAATAGAATGTTGGGAGTTCTAGAATTCCAAAATAGTATGTTGGGAGTTCTAGAATACCAAAATAGAATGTTGGGAGTTATATAATTCCAAAAGAGAATGTTGGGAGTTCTAGAATTCCAAAATAGAATATTGGGGGTTCTAAAATTTCAAAAAAGAATGTTGGTAGTTCTAGAATTCAAAAAAAGAATGTTGGTGTTGCAGAATTCCAAAATAGAATGTTGGGAGTTCTAGAACACTAAAATAGAATGTTGGGAGTTCTAGAATTACAAAATAGAATATTGACAGTTTTAAAATTCCAAAATAGAATGTTGGTAGCTCTAGAATTTCAAAAAGAATGTTGGGAGTTCTAGAATTCCAAAAATAGTATGTTAGGAGTTCTAGAATACTAAAATAGAATGTTGGGAGTTCTAGAATACCAAGGTAAAATGTTGGTGTTGCAGAATTCCAAATTAGAATGTTGGTAGTTCTAGAATTCCAAAATATAATGTTGGTGTTGCAGAATTCTAAAATAGAATGTTGGGAGTTCTAGAATTCGAAAATGGAATGTTGGATGTTCTAGAATTCCAAAATTGTTTGTTGGGAGTTCTAGAATTCCAAAATTGTTTGTTGGGAGTTCTAGAATTCCAAAATAGAATATTGGGAGTTCTAGAATTCCAAAATAGAATATTGCGAGTTCTAGAATTCCAAAATAGAATGTTGGGAGTTCTAGAATACCAAGATATAATGTTGCTGTTGCAGAATTCCAAAATAGAGTGTTGAGAGTTCTAGAATACCAAAATATAATGTTGGGAGTTCTAGAATTCCAAAATAGAATATTGGGAGTTCTAGAAGTCCAAGATAGAATGTTGGGAGTTCTAGAATTCCTATATAGAATGTTGGGAGTTCATGAATTCCACAATAGAATGTTGTTAGTTCTAGAATTCCAAAATAGAATGTTGGGAGTTCTAGAATACTAAAATAGAATGTTGGGAGTTCTATAATTCCAAAATAGAATGTTGGGAGTTCCAGAATTCCAAAATAGAATGTTGAGAGTTCTAGAATTCCAAATTAGAATGTTTGTGTTGCAGAATTCCAAAATAGAATGTTGGGAGTTCTAGAATACCAAGATAAAATGTTGGTGTTGCAGAATTCCAAAATAGAATGTTGGGAGTTCTAGAATTAGAAAATGGAATGTTGGTGTTCTAGAATTACAAAATAGAATGTTGGGAGTTCTAGAATTCCAAAATAGAATGTTGAGAGTTCTAGAATTCGAAAATGGAATGTTGGTGTTCTAGAATTACAAAATAGAATGTTGGGAGTTCTAGAATTCCAAAATAGTATGTTGGGAGTTCTAGAATACCAAAATAGAATGTTGGGAGTTATATAATTCCAAAAGAGAATGTTGGGAGTTCTAGAATTCCAAAATAGAATATTGGGGGTTCTAAAATTTCAAAAAAGAATGTTGGTAGTTCTAGAATTCAAAAAAAGAATGTTGGTGTTGCAGAATTCCAAAATAGAATGTTGGGAGTTCTAGAATACTAAAATAGAATGTTGGGAGTTCTAGAATTACAAAATAGAATATTGACAGTTTTAAAATTCCAAAATAGAATGTTGGTAGCTCTAGAATTTCAAAAAGAATGTTGGGAGTTCTAGAATTCCAAAAATAGTATGTTAGGAGTTCTAGAATACTAAAATAGAATGTTGGGAGTTCTAGAATACCAAGGTAAAATGTTGGTGTTGCAGAATTCCAAATTAGAATGTTGGTAGTTCTAGAATTCCAAAATATAATGTTGGTGTTGCAGAATTCTAAAATAGAATGTTGGGAGTTCTAGAATTCGAAAATGGAATGTTGGATGTTCTAGAATTCCAAAATAGAATGTTGGGAGTTCTAGAATTCCAAAATTGTTTGTTGGGAGTTCTAGAATACCAAAATAGAATGTTGGGAGTTCTAGAATTCCAAAATAGTCTGTTAGGAGTTCTAGAATACTAAAATAGAATGTTGGGAGTTCTAGAATTCCAAAATAGAATATTGGGAGTTCTAGAATTCCAAAATAGAATATTGCGAGTTCTAGAATTCCAAAATAGAATGTTGGGAGTTCTAGAATACTAAAATAGAATGTTGGGAGTTCTAGAATTACAAAATAGAATATTGACAGTTTTAAAATTCCAAAATAGAATGTTGGTAGCTCTAGAATTTCAAAAAGAATGTTGGGAGTTCTAGAATTCCAAAAATAGTATGTTAGGAGTTCTAGAATACTAAAATAGAATGTTGGGAGTTCTAGAATACCAAGGTAAAATGTTGGTGTTGCAGAATTCCAAATTAGAATGTTGGTAGTTCTAGAATTCCAAAATATAATGTTGGTGTTGCAGAATTCTAAAATAGAATGTTGGGAGTTCTAGAATTCGAAAATGGAATGTTGGATGTTCTAGAATTCCAAAATAGAATGTTGGGAGTTCTAGAATTCCAAAATTGTTTGTTGGGAGTTCTAGAATACCAAAATAGAATGTTGGGAGTTCTAGAATTCCAAAATAGTCTGTTAGGAGTTCTAGAATACTAAAATAGAATGTTGAGAGTTCTAGAATACCAAAATATAATGTTGGGAGTTCTAGAATTCCAAAATAGAATATTGGGAGTTCTAGAAGTCCAAGATAGAATGTTGGGAGTTCTAGAATTCCTATATAGAATGTTGGGAGTTCATGAATTCCACAATAGAATGTTGTTAGTTCTAGAATTCCAAAATAGAATGTTGGGAGTTCTAGAATACTAAAATAGAATGTTGGGAGTTCTATAATTCCAAAATAGAATGTTGGGAGTTCTAGAATTCCAAAATAGAATGTTTGTGTTGCAGAATTCCAAAATAGAATGTTGGTAGTTCTAGAATTCCAAAATAGAATGTTGGGAGTTCTAGAATACCAAGATAAAATGTTGGTGTTGCAGAATTCCAAAATAGAATGTTGGGAGTTCTAGAATTCGAAAATGGAATGTTGGTGTTCTAGAATTACAAAATAGAATGTTGGGAGTTCTAGAATTCCAAAATAGTATGTTGGGAGTTCTAGAATACCAAAATAGAATGTTGGGAGTTCTAGAATTACAAAATAGAATATTGGGGTTCTAGATTTTTTTTTTTTAAAGAAGAATGTTGGGAGTTCTAGAATTCCAAAATATTCTGTTAAGAGTTCTAGAATACTAAAAATAGAATGTTGGGAGTTCTAGAATTCCAAAATAGAATGTTGAGAGTTCTAGAATTCCAAAATAGAATGTTTGTGTTGCAGAATTCCAAAATAGAATGTTGGTAGTTCTAGAATTCCAAAATAGAATGTTGGGAGTTCTAGAATACCAAGATAAAATGTTGGTGTTGCAGAATTCCAAAATAGAATGTTGGGAGTTCTAGAATTCGAAAATGGAATGTTGGTGTTCTAGAATTACAAAATAGAATGTTGGGAGTTCTAGAATTCCAAAATAGTATGTTGGGAGTTCTAGAATACCAAAATAGAATGTTGGGAGTTCTAGAATTACAAAATAGAATATTGGGGTTCTAGATTTTTTTTTTTTAAAGAAGAATGTTGGGAGTTCTAGAATTCCAAAATATTCTGTTAAGAGTTCTAGAATACTAAAAATAGAATGTTGGGAGTTCTAGAATTCCAAAATAGAATATTGGGAGTTCTAGAATTCCAAAATAGAATGTTGGGAGTTCTAGAATTCCAAGATAGAATGTTGGTGTTGCAGAATTCCAAAAGAGAATGTTGGGAGTTCTAGAATTCCAAAATAGAATATTGGGGGTTCTAAAATTTCAAAAAAGTATGTTGGTAGTTCTAGAATTCAAAAAAAGAATGTTGGTGTTGCAGAATTCCAAAATAGAATGTTGGGAGTTCTAGAATTCCAAAAATAGTATGTTAGGAGTTCTAGAATACTAAAATAGAATGTTGGGAGTTCTAGAATACCAAGGTAAAATGTTGGTGTTGCAGAATTCCAAATTAGAATGTTGGTAGTTCTAGAATTCCAAAATATAATGTTGGTGTTGCAGAATTCTAAAATAGAATGTTGGGAGTTCTAGAATTCGAAAATGGAATGTTGGATGTTCTAGAATTCCAAAATAGAATGTTGGGAGTTCTAGAATTCCAAAATTGTTTGTTGGGAGTTCTAGAATACCAAAATAGAATGTTGGGAGTTCTAGAATTCCAAAATAGTCTGTTAGGAGTTCTAGAATACTAAAATAGAATGTTGAGAGTTCTAGAATACCAAAATATAATGTTGGGAGTTCTAGAATTCCAAAATAGAATATTGGGAGTCCTAGAAGTCCAAGATAGAATGTTGGGAGTTCTAGAATTCCTATATAGAATGTTGGGAGTTCATGAATTCCACAATAGAATGTTGTTAGTTCTAGAATTCCAAAATAGAATGTTGGGAGTTCTAGAATACTAAAATAGAATGTTGGGAGTTCTATAATTCCAAAATAGAATGTTGGGAGTTCCAGAATTCCAAAATAGAATGTTGAGAGTTCTAGAATTCCAAAATAGAATGTTTGTGTTGCAGAATTCCAAAATAGAATGTTGGTAGTTCTAGAAATCCAAAATAGAATGTTGGGAGTTCTAGAATACCAAGATAAAATGTTGGTGTTGCAGAATTCCAAAATAGAATGTTGGGAGTTCTAGAATTCGAAAATGGAATGTTGGTGTTCTAGAATTACAAAATAGAATGTTGGGAGTTCTAGAATTCCAAAATAGTATGTTGGGAGTTCTAGAATACCAAAATAGAATGTTGGGAGTTCTAGAATTACAAAATAGAATATTGGGGTTCTAGATTTTTTTTTTTAAAGAAGAATGTTGGGAGTTCTAGAATTCCAAAATATTCTGTTAAGAGTTCTAGAATACTAAAAATAGAATGTTGGGAGTTCTAGAATTCCAAAATAGAATATTGGGAGTTCTAGAATTCCAAAATAGAATGTTGGGAGTTCTAGAATTCCAAGATAGAATGTTGGTGTTGCAGAATTCCAAAAGAGAATGTTGGGAGTTCTAGAATTCCAAAATAGAATATTGGGGGTTCTAAAATTTCAAAAAAGTATGTTGGTAGTTCTAGAATTCAAAAAAAGAATGTTGGTGTTGCAGAATTCCAAAATAGAATGTTGGGAGTTCTAGAATTCCAAAAATAGTATGTTAGGAGTTCTTGAATACTAAAATAGAATGTTGGGAGTTCTAGAATACCAAGGTAAAATGTTGGTGTTGCAGAATTCCAAATTAGAATGTTGGTAGTTCTAGAATTCCAAAATATAATGTTGGTGTTGCAGAATTCTAAAATAGAATGTTGGGAGTTCTAGAATTCGAAAATGGAATGTTGGATGTTCTAGAATTCCAAAATAGAATGTTGGGAGTTCTAGAATTCCAAAATAGTCAGTTAGGAGTTCTAGAATACTAAAATAGAATGTTGGGAGTTCTAGAATTCCAAAATAGAATATTGGGAGTTCTAGAATTCCAAAATAGAATATTGCGAGTTCTAGAATTCCAAAATAGAATGTTGGGAGTTCTAGAATTCCAAAATAGAATGTTTGGAGTTCTAGAATACCAAGATATAATGTTGGTGTTGCAGAATTCCAAAATAGAATGTTGAGAGTTCTAGAATACCAAAATATAATGTTGGGAGTTCTAGAATTCCAAAATAGAATATTGGGAGTTCTAGAAGTACAAGATAGAATGTTGGGAGTTCTAGAATTCCTATATAGAATGTTGGGAGTTCATGAATTCCACAATAGAATGTTGTTAGTTCTAGAATTCCAAAATAGAATGTTGGGAGTTCTAGAATACTAAAATAGAATGTTGGGAGTTCTATAATTCCAAAATAGAATGTTGGGAGTTCCAGAATTCCAAAATAGAATGTTGAGAGATCTAGAATTCCAAAATAGAATGTTTGTGTTGCAGAATTCCAAAATAGAATGTTGGGAGTTCTAGAATACCAAGATAAAATGTTGGTGTTGCAGAATTCCAAAATAGAATGTTGGGAGTTCTAGAATTCGAAAATGGAATGTTGGTGTTCTAGAATTACAAAATAGAATGTTGGGAGTTCTAGAATTCCAAAATAGAATGTTGAGAGTTCTAGAATTCGAAAATGGAATGTTGGTGTTCTAGAATTACAAAATAGAATGTTGGGAGTTCTAGAATTCCAAAATAGTATGTTGGGAGTTCTAGAATACCAAAATAGAATGTTGGGAGTTATATAATTCCAAAAGAGAATGTTGGGAGTTCTAGAATTCCAAAATAGAATATTGGGGGTTCTAAATTTTCAAAAAAGAATGTTGGTAGTTCTAGAATTCAAAAAAAGAATGTTGGTGTTGCAGAATTCCAAAATAGAATGTTGGGAGTTCTAGAATACTAAAATAGAATGTTGGGAGTTCTAGAATTACAAAATAGAATATTGACAGTTTTAAAATTCCAAAATAGACTGTTGGTAGCTCTAGAATTTCAAAAAGAATGTTGGGAGTTCTAGAATTCCAAAAATAGTATGTTAGGAGTTCTAGAATACTAAAATAGAATGTTGGGAGTTCTAGAATACCAAGGTAAAATGTTGGTGTTGCAGAATTCCAAATTAGAATGTTGGTAGTTCTAGAATTCCAAAATATAATGTTGGTGTTGCAGAATTCTAAAATAGAATGTTGGGAGTTCTAGAATTCGAAAATGGAATGTTGGATGTTCTAGAATTCCAAAATAGAATGTTGGGAGTTCTAGAATTCCAAAATTGTTTGTTGGGAGTTCTAGAATACCAAAATAGAATGTTGGGAGTTCTAGAATTCCAAAATAGTCAGTTAGGAGTTCTAGAATACCAAGATATAATGTTGGTGTTGCAGAATTCCAAAATAGAATGTTGAGAGTTCTAGAATACCAAAATATAATGTTGGGAGTTCTAGAATTCCAAAATAGAATATTGGGAGTTCTAGAAGTCCAAGATAGAATGTTGGGAGTTCTAGAATTCCTATATAGAATGTTGGGAGTTCATGAATTCCACAATAGAATGTTGTTAGTTCTAGAATTCCAAAATAGAATGTTGGGAGTTCTAGAATACTAAAATAGAATGTTGGGAGTTCTATAATTCCAAAATAGAATGTTGGGAGTTCCAGAATTCCAAAATAGAATGTTGAGAGTTCTAGAATTCCAAAATAGAATGTTTGTGTTGCAGAATTCCAAAATAGAATGTTGGGAGTTCTAGAATACCAAGATAAAATGTTGGTGTTGCAGAATTCCAAAATAGAATGTTGGGAGTTCTAGAATTCGAAAATGGAATGTTGGTGTTCTAGAATTACAAAATAGAATGTTGGGAGTTCTAGAATTCCAAAATAGAATGTTGAGAGTTCTAGAATTCGAAAATGGAATGTTGGTGTTCTAGAATTACAAAATAGAATGTTGGGAGTTCTAGAATTCCAAAATAGTATGTTGGGAGTTCTAGAATACCAAAATAGAATGTTGGGAGTTATATAATTCCAAAAGAGAATGTTGGGAGTTCTAGAATTCCAAAATAGAATATTGGGGGTTCTAAAATTTCAAAAAAGAATGTTGGTAGTTCTAGAATTCAAAAAAAGAATGTTGGTGTTGCAGAATTCCAAAATAGAATGTTGGGAGTTCTAGAATACTAAAATAGAATGTTGGGAGTTCTAGAATTACAAAATAGAATATTGACAGTTTTAAAATTCCAAAATAGAATGTTGGTAGCTCTAGAATTTCAAAAAGAATGTTGGGAGTTCTAGAATTCCAAAAATAGTATGTTAGGAGTTCTAGAATACTAAAATAGAATGTTGGGAGTTCTAGAATACCAAGGTAAAATGTTGGTGTTGCAGAATTCCAAATTAGAATGTTGGTAGTTCTAGAATTCCAAAATATAATGTTGGTGTTGCAGAATTCTAAAATAGAATGTTGGGAGTTCTAGAATTCCAAAATAGAATGTTTGGAGTTCTAGAATACCAAGATATAATGTTGGTGTTGCAGAATTCCAAAATAGAATGTTGAGAGTTCTAGAATACCAAAATATAATGTTGGGAGTTCTAGAAGTCCAAGATAGAATGTTGGGAGTTCTAGAATTCCTATATAGAATGTTGGGAGTTCTAGAATTCCAAAACACACTGTTGTGAGTTCTAGAATTCCAAAAAAGAATATTGGGAGTTCTAGAATTCCAAAATAGAATGTTGGTGTTGCAGAATTCCAAAATAGAATGTTGGGAGTTCTAGAATACTAAAATAGAATGTTGGGAGTTCTATAATTCCAAAATAGAATGTTGGGAGTTCTAGAATTCCAAAATAGAATGTTAGGAGTTCTAGAATTCCAAGATAGAATGTTGGTGTTGCAGAATTCCAAAATAGAATGTTGGGAGTTCTAGAATACTAAAATAGAATGTTGGGAGTTCTAGAATTCCAAAATAGAATGTTGGGAGTTCCAGAATTCCAAAATAGAATGTTGAGAGTTCTAGAATTCCAAAATAGAATGTTTGTGTTGCAGAATTCCAAAATAGAATGTTGGTAGTTCTAGAATTCCAAAATAGAATGTTGGGAGTTCTAGAATACCAAGATAAAATGTTGGTGTTGCATAATTCCAAAATAGAATGTTGGGAGTTCTAGAATTCGAAAATGGAATGTTGGTGTTCTAGAATTACAAAATAGAATGTTGGGAGTTCTAGAATTCCAAAATAGTATGTTGGGAGTTCTAGAATACCAAAATAGAATGTTGGGAGTTCTAGAATTACAAAATAGAATATTGGGGTTCTAGATTTTTTTTTTAAAAGAAGAATGTTGGGAGTTCTAGAATTCCAAAATATTCTGTTAAGAGTTCTAGAATACTAAAAATAGAATGTTGGGAGTTCTAGAATTCCAAAATAGAATATTGGGAGTTCTAGAATTCCAAAATAGAATGTTGGGAGTTCTAGAATTCCAAGATAGAATGTTGGTGTTGCAGAATTCCAAAAGAGAATGTTGGGAGTTCTAGAATTCCAAAATAGAATATTGGGGGTTCTAAAATTTCAAAAAAGAATGTTGGTAGTTCTAGAATTCAAAAAAAGAATGTTGGTGTTGCAGAATGCCAAAATAGAATGTTGGGAGTTCTAGAATACTAAAATAGAATGTTGGGAGTTCTAGAATTACAAAATAGAATATTGACAGTTTTAAAATTCCAAAATAGAATGTTGGTAGCTCTAGAATTTCAAAAAGAAAGTTGGGAGTTCTAGAATTCCAAAAATAGTATGTTAGGAGTTCTAGAATACTAAAATAGAATGTTGGGAGTTCTAGAATACCAAGGTAAAATGTTGGTGTTGCAGAATTCCAAATTAGAATGTTGGTAGTTCTAGAATTCCAAAATATAATGTTGGTGTTGCAGAATTCTAAAATAGAATGTTGGGAGTTCTAGAATTCGAAAATGGAATGTTGGATGTTCTAGAATTCCAAAATTGTTTGTTGGGAGTTCTAGAATACCAAAATAGTATGTTGGGAGTTCTAGAATTCCAAAATAGTCTGTTAGGAGTTCTAGAATACTAAAATAGAATGTTGGGAGTTCTAGAATTCCAAAATAGAATATTGGGAGTTCTAGAATTCCAAAATAGAATATTGCGAGTTCTAGAATTCCAAAATAGAATATTGGGAGTTCTAGAATTCCAAAATAGAATATTGCGAGTTCTAGAATTCCAAAATAGAATGTTTGGAGTTCTAGAATACCAAGATATAATGTTGGTGTTGCAGAATTCCAAAATAGAATGTTGAGAGTTCTAGAATACCAAAATATAATGTTGGGAGTTCTAGAATTCCAAAATAGAATATTGGGAGTTCTAGAAGTCCAAGATAGAATGTTGGGAGTTCTAGAATTCCTATATAGAATGTTGGGAGTTCATGAATTCCACAATAGAATGTTGTTAGTTCTAGAATTCCAAAATAGAATGTTGGGAGTTCTAGAATACTAAAATAGAATGTTGGGAGTTCTATAATTCCAAAATAGAATGTTGGGAGTTCCAGAATTCCAAAATAGAATGTTGAGAGTTCTAGAATTCCAAAATAGAATGTTTGTGTTGCAGAATTCCAAAATAGAATGTTGGGAGTTCTAGAATACCAAGATAAAATGTTGGTGTTGCAGAATTCCAAAATAGAATGTTGGGAGTTCTAGAATTCGAAAATGGAATGTTGGTGTTCTAGAATTACAAAATAGAATGTTGGGAGTTCTAGAATTCCAAAATAGAATGTTGAGAGTTCTAGAATTCGAAAATGGAATGTTGGTGTTCTAGAATTACAAAATAGAATGTTGGGAGTTCTAGAATTCCAAAATAGAATGTTGGGAGTTATATAATTCCAAAAGAGAATGTTGGGAGTTCTAGAATTCCAAAATAGAATATTGGGGGTTCTAAAATTTCAAAAAAGAATGTTGGTAGTTCTAGAATTCAAAAAAAGAATGTTGGTGTTGCAGAATTCCAAAATAGAATGTTGGGAGTTCTAGAATACTAAAATAGAATGTTGGGAGTTCTAGAATTACAAAATAGAATATTGACAGTTTTAAAATTCCAAAATAGAATGTTGGTAGCTCTAGAATTTCAAAAAGAATGTTGGGAGTTCTAGAATTCCAAAAATAGTATGTTAGGAGTTCTAGAATACTAAAATAGAATGTTGGGAGTTCTAGAATACCAAGGTAAAATGTTGGTGTTGCAGAATTCCAAATTAGAATGTTGGTAGTTCTAGAATTCCAAAATATAATGTTGGTGTTGCAGAATTCTAAAATAGAATGTTGGGAGTTCTAGAATTCGAAAATGAAATGTTGGATGTTCTAGAATTCCAAAATAGAATGTTGGGAGTTCTAGAATTCCAAAATTGTTTGTTGGGAGTTCTAGAATACCAAAATAGAATGTTGGGAGTTCTAGAATTCCAAAATAGTCTGTTAGGAGTTCTAGAATACTAAAATAGAATGTTGGGAGTTCTAGAATTCCAAAATAGAATATTGGGAGTTCTAGAATTCCAAAATAGAATATTGCGAGTTCTAGAATTCCAAAATAGAATGTTGGGAGTTCTAGAATTCCAAAATAGAATGTTTGGAGTTCTAGAATACCAAGATATAATGTTGGTGTTGCAGAATTCCAAAATAGAATGTTGAGAGTTCTAGAATACCAAAATATAATGTTGGGAGTTCTAGAATTCCAAAATAGAATATTGGGAGTTCTAGAAGTCCAAGATAGAATGTTGGGAGTTCTAGAATTCCTATATAGAATGTTGAGAGTTCTAGAATTCGAAAATGGAATGTTGGTGTTCTAGAATTCCAAAATACAATGTTAGGAGTTCTAGATTTCCAAAAAAGAATGTAGGGAGTTCTAGAATTCCAAAATAGAATGTTGGTGTTGCAGAATTCCAAAATAGAATGTTGGGAGTTCTAGAATACTAAAATAGAATGTTGGGAGTTCTATAATTCCAAAATAGAATGTTGGGAGTTCTAGAATTCCAAAATATTCTGTTAAGAGTACTAGAATACTAAAAATAGAATGTTGGGAGTTCTAGAATTCCAAAATAGAATATTGGGAGTTCTAGAATTCCAAAATAGAATGTTGGGAGTTCTAGAATTCCAAGATAGAATGTTGGTGTTGCAGAATTCCAAAAGAGAATGTTGGGAGTTCTAGAATTCCAAAATAGAATATTGGGGGTTCTAAAATTTCAAAAAAGAATGTTGGTAGTTCTAGAATTCAAAAAAAGAATGTTGGTGTTGCAGAATTCCAAAATAGAATGTTGGGAGTTCTAGAATACTAAAATAGAATGTTGGGAGTTCTAGAATTACAAAATAGAATATTGACAGTTTTAAAATTCCAAAATAGAATGTTGGTAGCTCTAGAATTTCAAAAAGAAAGTTGGGAGTTCTAGAATTCCAAAAATAGTATGTTAGGAGTTCTAGAATACTAAAATAGAATGTTGGGAGTTCTAGAATACCAAGGTAAAATGTTGGTGTTGCAGAATTCCAAATTAGAATGTTGGTAGTTCTAGAATTCCAAAATATAATGTTGGTGTTGCAGAATTCTAAAATAGAATGTTGGGAGTTCTAGAATTCGAAAATGGAATGTTGGATGTTCTAGAATTCCAAAATTGTTTGTTGGGAGTTCTAGAATACCAAAATAGTATGTTGGGAGTTCTAGAATTCCAAAATAGTCTGTTAGGAGTTCTAGAATACTAAAATAGAATGTTGGGAGTTCTAGAATTCCAAAATAGAATATTGGGAGTTCTAGAATTCCAAAATAGAATATTGCGAGTTCTAGAATTCCAAAATAGAATATTGGGAGTTCTAGAATTCCAAAATAGAATATTGCGAGTTCTAGAATTCCAAAATAGAATGTTGGGAGTTCTAGAGTTCCAAAATAGAATGTTTGGAGTTCTAGAATACCAAGATATAATGTTGGTGTTGCAGAATTCCAAAATAGAATGTTGAGAGTTCTAGAATACCAAAATATAATGTTGGGAGTTCTAGAATTCCAAAATAGAATATTGGGAGTTCTAGAAGTCCAAGATAGAATGTTGGGAGTTCTAGAATTCCTATATAGAATGTTGGGAGTTCATGAATTCCACAATAGAATGTTGTTAGTTCTAGAATTCCAAAATAGAATGTTGGAAGTTCTAGAATACTAAAATAGAATGTTGGGAGTTCTATAATTCCAAAATAGAATGTTGGGAGTTCCAGAATTCCAAAATAGAATGTTGAGAGTTCTAGAATTCCAAAATAGAATGTTTGTGTTGCAGAATTCCAAAATAGAATGTTGGGAGTTCTAGAATACCAAGATAAAATGTTGGTGTTGCAGAATTCCAAAATAGAATGTTGGGAGTTCTAGAATTCGAAAATGGAATGTTGGTGTTCTAGAATTACAAAATAGAATGTTGGGAGTTCTAGAATTCCAAAATAGAATGTTGAGAGTTCTAGAATTCGAAAATGGAATGTTGGTGTTCTAGAATTACAAAATAGAATGTTGGGAGTTCTAGAATTCCAAAATAGTATGTTGGGAGTTCTAGAATACCAAAATAGAATGTTGGGAGTTATATAATTCCAAAAGAGAATGTTGGGAGTTCTAGAATTCCAAAATAGAATATTGGGGGTTCTAAAATTTCAAAAAAGAATGTTGGTAGTTCTAGAATTCAAAAAAAGAATGTTGGTGTTGCAGAATTCCAAAATAGAATGTTGGGAGTTCTAGAATACTAAAATAGAATGTTGGGAGTTCTAGAATTACAAAATAGAATATTGACAGTTTTAAAATTCCAAAATAGAATGTTGGTAGCTCTAGAATTTCAAAAAGAATGTTGGGAGTTCTAGAATTCCAAAAATAGTATGTTAGGAGTTCTAGAATACTAAAATAGAATGTTGGGAGTTCTAGAATACCAAGGTAAAATGTTGGTGTTGCAGAATTCCAAATTAGAATGTTGGTAGTTCTAGAATTCCAAAATATAATGTTGGTGTTGCAGAATTCTAAAATAGAATGTTGGGAGTTCTAGAATTCGAAAATGGAATGTTGGATGTTCTAGAATTCCAAAATAGAATGTTGGGAGTTCTAGAATTCCAAAATTGTTTGTTGGGAGTTCTAGAATACCAAAATAGAATGTTGGGAGTTCTAGAATTCCAAAATAGTCTGTTAGGAGTTCTAGAATACTAAAATAGAATGTTGAGAGTTCTAGAATACCAAAATATAATGTTGGGAGTTCTAGAATTCCAAAATAGAATATTGGGAGTTCTAGAAGTCCAAGATAGAATGTTGGGAGTTCTAGAATTCCTATATAGAATGTTGGGAGCTCATGAATTCCACAATAGAATGTTGTTAGTTCTAGAATTCCAAAATAGAATGTTGGGAGTTCTAGAATACTAAAATAGAATGTTGGGAGTTCTATAATTCCAAAATAGAATGTTGGGAGTTCCAGAATTCCAAAATAGAATGTTGAGAGTTCTAGAATTCCAAAATAGAATGTTTGTGTTGCAGAATTCCAAAATAGAATGTTGGTAGTTCTAGAATTCCAAAATAGAATGTTGGGAGTTCTAGAATACCAAGATAAAATGTTGGTGTTGCAGAATTCCAAAATATAATGTTGGGAGTTCTAGAATTCGAAAATGGAATGTTGGTGTTCTAGAATTACAAAATAGAATGTTGGGAGTTCTAGAATTCCAAAATAGTATGTTGGGAGTTCTAGAATACCAAAATAGAATGTTGGGAGTTCTAGAATTACAAAATAGAATATTGGGGTTCTAGATTTTTTTTTTTTTAAAGAAGAATGTTGGGAGTTCTAGAATTCCAAAATATTCTGTTAAGAGTTCTAGAATACTAAAAATAGAATGTTGGGAATTCTAGAATTCCAAAATAGAATATTGGGAGTTCTAGAATTCCAAAATAGAATGTTGGGAGTTCTAGAATTCCAAGATAGAATGTTGGTGTTGCAGAATTCCAAAAGAGAATGTTGGGAGTTCTAGAATTCCAAAATAGAATATTGGGGGTTCTAAAATTTCAAAAAAGAATGTTGGTAGTTCTAGAATTCAAAAAAAGAATGTTGGTGTTGCAGAATTCCAAAATAGAATGTTGGGAGTTCTAGAATACTAAAATAGAATGTTGGGAGTTCTAGAATTACAAAATAGAATATTGACAGTTTTAAAATTCCAAAATAGAATGTTGGTAGCTCTAGAATTTCAAAAAGAATGTTGGGAGTTCTAGAATTCCAAAAATAGTATGTTAGGAGTTCTAGAATACTAAAATAGAATGTTGGGAGTTCTAGAATACCAAGGTAAAATGTTGGTGTTGCAGAATTCCAAATTAGAATGTTGGTAGTTCTAGAATTCCAAAATATAATGTTGGTGTTGCAGAATTCTAAAATAGAATGTTGGGAGTTCTAGAATTCGAAAATGGAATGTTGGATGTTCTAGAATTCCAAAATTGTTTGTTGGGAGTTCTAGAATACCAAAATAGAATGTTGGGAGTTCTAGAATTCCAAAATAGTCTGTTAGGAGTTCTAGAATACTAAAATAGAATGTTGGGAGTTCTAGAATTCCAAAATAGAATATTGGGAGTTCTAGAATTCCAAAATAGAATATTGCGAGTTCTAGAATTCCAAAATAGAATGTTGGGAGTTCTAGAATACTAAAATAGAATGTTGGGAGTTCTAGAATTACAAAATAGAATATTGACAGTTTTAAAATTCCAAAATAGAATGTTGGTAGCTCTAGAATTTCAAAAAGAATGTTGGGAGTTCTAGAATTCCAAAAATAGTATGTTGGTGTTGCAGAATTCTAAAATAGAATGTTGGGAGTTCTAGAATTCGAAAATGGAATGTTGGATGTTCTAGAATTCCAAAATTGTTTGTTGGGAGTTCTAGAATACCAAAATAGAATGTTGGGAGTTCTAGAATTCCAAAATAGTCTGTTAGGAGTTCTAGAATACTAAAATAGAATGTTGGGAGTTCTAGAATTCCAAAATAGAATATTGGGAGTTCTAGAATTCCAAAATAGAATATTGCGAGTTCTAGAATTCCAAAATAGAATATTGCGAGTTCTAGAATTCCAAAATAGAATGTTGGGAGTTCTAGAATACTAAAATAGAATGTTGGGAGTTCTAGAATTACAAAATAGAATATTGACAGTTTTAAAATTCCAAAATAGAATGTTGGTAGCTCTAGAATTTCAAAAAGAATGTTGGGAGTTCTAGAATTCCAAAAATAGTATGTTAGGAGTTCTAGAATACTAAAATAGAATGTTGGGAGTTCTAGAATACCAAGGTAAAATGTTGGTGTTGCAGAATTCCAAATTAGAATGTTGGTAGTTCTAGAATTCCAAAATATAATGTTGGTGTTGCAGAATTCTAAAATAGAATGTTGGGAGTTCTAGAATTCGAAAATGGAATGTTGGATGTTCTAGAATTCCAAAATAGAATGTTGGGAGTTCTAGAATTCCAAAATTGTTTGTTGGGAGTTCTAGAATACCAAAATAGAATGTTGGGAGTTCTAGAATTCCAAAATAGTCAGTTAGGAGTTCTAGAATACTAAAATAGAATGTTGGGAGTTCTAGAATTCCAAAATAGAATATTGGGAGTTCTAGAATTCCAAAATAGAATATTGCGAGTTCTAGAATTCCAAAATAGAATGTTGGGAGTTCTAGAATTCCAATATAGAATATTGGGAGTTCTAGAATACCAAGATATAATGTTGGTGTTGCAGAATTCCAAAATAGAATGTTGAGAGTTCTAGAATACCAAAATATAATGTTGGGAGTTCTAGAATTCCAAAATAGAATATTGGGAGTTCTAGAAGTCCAAGATATAATGTTGGGAGTTCTAGAATTCCTATATAGAATGTTGGGAGTTCATGAATTCCACAATAGAATGTTGTTAGTTCTAGAATTCCAAAATAGAATGTTGGGAGTTCTAGAATACTAAAATAGAATGTTGGGAGTTCTATAATTCCAAAATAGAATGTTGGGAGTTCCAGAATTCCAAAATAGAATGTTGAGAGTTCTAGAATTCCAAAATAGAATGTTTGTGTTGCAGAATTCCAAAATAGAATGTTGGGAGTTCTAGAATACCAAGATAAAATGTTGGTGTTGCAGAATTCCAAAATAGAATGTTGGGAGTTCTAGAATTCGAAAATGGAATGTTGGTGTTCTAGAATTACAAAATAGAATGTTGGGAGTTCTAGAATTCCAAAATAGAATGTTGAGAGTTCTAGAATTCGAAAATGGAATGTTGGTGTTCTAGAATTACAAAATAGAATGTTGGGAGTTCTAGAATTCCAAAATAGTATGTTGGGAGTTCTAGAATACCAAAATAGAATGTTGGGAGTTATATAATTCCAAAAGAGAATGTTGGGAGTTCTAGAATTCCAAAATAGAATATTGGGGGTTCTAAAATTTCAAAAAAGAATGTTGGTAGTTCTAGAATTCAAAAAAAGAATGTTGGTGTTGCAGAATTCCAAAATAGAATGTTGGGAGTTCTAGAGTACTAAAATAGAATGTTGGGAGTTCTAGAATTACAAAATAGAATATTGACAGTTTTAAAATTCCAAAATAGAATGTTGGTAGCTCTAGAATTTCAAAAAGAATGTTGGGAGTTCTAGAATTCCGAAAATAGTATGTTAGGAGTTCTAGAATACTAAAATAGAATGTTGGGAGTTCTAGAATACCAAGGTAAAATGTTGGTGTTGCAGAATTCCAAATTAGAATGTTGGTAGTTCTAGAATTCCAAAATATAATGTTGGTGTTGCAGAATTCTAAAATAGAATGTTGGGAGTTCTAGAATTCGAAAATGGAATGTTGGATGTTCTAGAATTCCAAAATTGTTTGTTGGGAGTTCTAGAATACCAAAATAGAATGTTGGGAGTTCTAGAATTCCAAAATAGTCTGTTAGGAGTTCTAGAATACTAAAATAGAATGTTGGGAGTTCTAGAATTCCAAAATAGAATATTGGGAGTTCTAGAATTCCAAAATAGAATATTGCGAGTTCTAGAATTCCAAAATAGAATGTTGGGAGTTCTAGAATACTAAAATAGAATGTTGGGAGTTCTAGAATTACAAAATAGAATATTGACAGTTTTAAAATTCCAAAATAGAATGTTGGTAGCTCTAGAATTTCAAAAAGAATGTTGGGAGTTCTAGAATTCCAAAAATAGTATGTTGGTGTTGCAGAATTCTAAAATAGAATGTTGGGAGTTCTAGAATTCGAAAATGGAATGTTGGATGTTCTAGAATTCCAAAATTGTTTGTTGGGAGTTCTAGAATACCAAAATAGAATGTTGGGAGTTCTAGAATTCCAAAATAGTCTGTTAGGAGTTCTAGAATACTAAAATAGAATGTTGGGAGTTCTAGAATTCGAAAATGGAATGTTGGATGTTCTAGAATTCCAAAATAGAATGTTGGGAGTTCTAGAATTCCAAAATTGTTTGTTGGGAGTTCTAGAATACCAAAATAGAATGTTGGGAGTTCTAGAATTCCAAAATAGTCAGTTAGGAGTTCTAGAATACTAAAATAGAATGTTGGGAGTTCTAGAATTCCAAAATAGAATATTGGGAGTTCTAGAATTCCAAAATAGAATATTGCGAGTTCTAGAATTCCAAAATAGAATGTTGGGAGTTCTAGAATTCCAATATAGAATATTGGGAGTTCTAGAATACCAAGATATAATGTTGGTGTTGCAGAATTCCAAAATAGAATGTTGAGAGTTCTAGAATACCAAAATATAATGTTGGGAGTTCTAGAATTCCAAAATAGAATATTGGGAGTTCTAGAAGTCCAAGATAGAATGTTGGGAGTTCTAGAATTCCTATATAGAATGTTGGGAGTTCATGAATTCCACAATAGAATGTTGTTAGTTCTAGAATTCCAAAATAGAATGTTGGGAGTTCTAGAATACTAAAATAGAATGTTGGGAGTTCTATAATTCCAAAATAGAATGTTGGGAGTTCCAGAATTCCAAAATAGAATGTTGAGAGTTCTAGAATTCCAAAATAGAATGTTTGTGTTGCAGAATTCCAAAATAGAATGTTGGGAGTTCTAGAATACCAAGATAAAATGTTGGTGTTGCAGAATTCCAAAATAGAATGTTGGGAGTTCTAGAATTCGAAAATGGAATGTTGGTGTTCTAGAATTACAAAATAGAATGTTGGGAGTTCTAGAATTCCAAAATAGAATGTTGAGAGTTCTAGAATTCGAAAATGGAATGTTGGTGTTCTAGAATTACAAAATAGAATGTTGGGAGTTCTAGAATTCCAAAATAGTATGTTGGGAGTTCTAGAATACCAAAATAGAATGTTGGGAGTTATATAATTCCAAAAGAGAATGTTGGGAGTTCTAGAATTCCAAAATAGAATATTGGGGGTTCTAAAATTTCAAAAAAGAATGTTGGTAGTTCTAGAATTCAAAAAAAGAATGTTGGTGTTGCAGAATTCCAAAATAGAATGTTGGGAGTTCTAGAATACTAAAATAGAATGTTGGGAGTTCTAGAATTACAAAATAGAATATTGCGAGTTCTAGAATTCCAAAATAGAATGTTGGGAGTTCTAGAATACTAAAATAGAATATTGGGGGTTCTAAAATTTCAAAAAAGAATGTTGGTAGTTCTAGAATTCAAAAAAAGAATGTTGGTGTTGCAGAATTCCAAAATAGAATGTTGGGAGTTCTAGAGTACTAAAATAGAATGTTGGGAGTTCTAGAATTACAAAATAGAATATTGACAGTTTTAAAATTCCAAAATAGAATGTTGGTAGCTCTAGAATTTCAAAAAGAATGTTGGGAGTTCTAGAATTCCGAAAATAGTATGTTAGGAGTTCTAGAATACTAAAATAGAATGTTGGGAGTTCTAGAATACCAAGGTAAAATGTTGGTGTTGCAGAATTCCAAATTAGAATGTTGGTAGTTCTAGAATTCCAAAATATAATGTTGGTGTTGCAGAATTCTAAAATAGAATGTTGGGAGTTCTAGAATTCGAAAATGGAATGTTGGATGTTCTAGAATTCCAAAATTGTTTGTTGGGAGTTCTAGAATACCAAAATAGAATGTTGGGAGTTCTAGAATTCCAAAATAGTCTGTTAGGAGTTCTAGAATACTAAAATAGAATGTTGGGAGTTCTAGAATTCCAAAATAGAATATTGGGAGTTCTAGAATTCCAAAATAGAATATTGCGAGTTCTAGAATTCCAAAATAGAATGTTGGGAGTTCTAGAATACTAAAATAGAATGTTGGGAGTTCTAGAATTACAAAATAGAATATTGACAGTTTTAAAATTCCAAAATAGAATGTTGGTAGCTCTAGAATTTCAAAAAGAATGTTGGGAGTTCTAGAATTCCAAAAATAGTATGTTGGTGTTGCAGAATTCTAAAATAGAATGTTGGGAGTTCTAGAATTCGAAAATGGAATGTTGGATGTTCTAGAATTCCAAAATTGTTTGTTGGGAGTTCTAGAATACCAAAATAGAATGTTGGGAGTTCTAGAATTCCAAAATAGTCTGTTAGGAGTTCTAGAATACTAAAATAGAATGTTGGGAGTTCTAGAATTCCAAAATAGAATATTGGGAGTTCTAGAATTCCAAAATAGAATATTGCGAGTTCTAGAATTCCAAAATAGAATGTTGGGAGTTCTAGAATACTAAAATAGAATGTTGGGAGTTCTAGAATTACAAAATAGAATATTGACAGTTTTAAAATTCCAAAATAGAATGTTGGTAGCTCTAGAATTTCAAAAAGAATGTTGGGAGTTCTAGAATTCCAAAAATAGTATGTTAGGAGTTCTAGAATACTAAAATAGAATGTTGGGAGTTCTAGAATACCAAGGTAAAATGTTGGTGTTGCAGAATTCCAAATTAGAATGTTGGTAGTTCTAGAATTCCAAAATATAATGTTGGTGTTGCAGAATTCTAAAATAGAATGTTGGGAGTTCTAGAATTCGAAAATGGAATGTTGGATGTTCTAGAATTCCAAAATAGAATGTTGGGAGTTCTAGAATTCCAAAATTGTTTGTTGGGAGTTCTAGAATACCAAAATAGAATGTTGGGAGTTCTAGAATTCCAAAATAGTCAGTTAGGAGTTCTAGAATACTAAAATAGAATGTTGGGAGTTCTAGAATTCCAAAATAGAATATTGGGAGTTCTAGAATTCCAAAATAGAATATTGCGAGTTCTAGAATTCCAAAATAGAATGTTGGGAGTTCTAGAATTCCAATATAGAATATTGGGAGTTCTAGAATACCAAGATATAATGTTGGTGTTGCAGAATTCCAAAATAGAATGTTGAGAGTTCTAGAATACCAAAATATAATGTTGGGAGTTCTAGAATTCCAAAATAGAATATTGGGAGTTCTAGAAGTCCAAGATAGAATGTTGGGAGTTCTAGAATTCCTATATAGAATGTTGGGAGTTCATGAATTCCACAATAGAATGTTGTTAGTTCTAGAATTCCAAAATAGAATGTTGGGAGTTCTAGAATACTAAAATAGAATGTTGGGAGTTCTATAATTCCAAAATAGAATGTTGGGAGTTCCAGAATTCCAAAATAGAATGTTGAGAGTTCTAGAATTCCAAAATAGAATGTTTGTGTTGCAGAATTCCAAAATAGAATGTTGGGAGTTCTAGAATACCAAGATAAAATGTTGGTGTTGCAGAATTCCAAAATAGAATGTTGGGAGTTCTAGAATTCGAAAATGGAATGTTGGTGTTCTAGAATTACAAAATAGAATGTTGGGAGTTCTAGAATTCCAAAATAGAATGTTGAGAGTTCTAGAATTCGAAAATGGAATGTTGGTGTTCTAGAATTACAAAATAGAATGTTGGGAGTTCTAGAATTCCAAAATAGTATGTTGGGAGTTCTAGAATACCAAAATAGAATGTTGGGAGTTATATAATTCCAAAAGAGAATGTTGGGAGTTCTAGAATTCCAAAATAGAATATTGGGGGTTCTAAAATTTCAAAAAAGAATGTTGGTAGTTCTAGAATTCAAAAAAAGAATGTTGGTGTTGCAGAATTCCAAAATAGAATGTTGGGAGTTCTAGAATACTAAAATAGAATGTTGGGAGTTCTAGAATTACAAAATAGAATATTGCGAGTTCTAGAATTCCAAAATAGAATGTTGGGAGTTCTAGAATACTAAAATAGAATGTTGGGAGTTCTAGAATTACAAAATAGAATATTGACAGTTTTAAAATTCCAAAATAGAATGTTGGTAGCTCTAGAATTTCAAAAAGAATGTTGGGAGTTCTAGAATTCCAAAAATAGTATGTTGGTGTTGCAGAATTCTAAAATAGAATGTTGGGAGTTCTAGAATTCGAAAATGGAATGTTGGATGTTCTAGAATTCCAAAATTGTTTGTTGGGAGTTCTAGAATACCAAAATAGAATGTTGGGAGTTCTAGAATTCCAAAATAGTCTGTTAGGAGTTCTAGAATACTAAAATAGAATGTTGGGAGTTCTAGAATTCCAAAATAGAATATTGGGAGTTCTAGAATTCCAAAATAGAATATTGCGAGTTCTAGAATTCCAAAATAGAATGTTGGGAGTTCTAGAATACTAAAATAGAATGTTGGGAGTTCTAGAATTACAAAATAGAATATTGACAGTTTTAAAATTCCAAAATAGAATGTTGGTAGCTCTAGAATTTCAAAAAGAATGTTGGGAGTTCTAGAATTCCAAAAATAGTATGTTAGGAGTTCTAGAATACTAAAATAGAATGTTGGGAGTTCTAGAATACCAAGGTAAAATGTTGGTGTTGCAGAATTCCAAATTAGAATGTTGGTAGTTCTAGAATTCCAAAATATAATGTTGGTGTTGCAGAATTCTAAAATAGAATGTTGGGAGTTCTAGAATTCGAAAATGGAATGTTGGATGTTCTAGAATTCCAAAATAGAATGTTGGGAGTTCTAGAATTCCAAAATTGTTTGTTGGGAGTTCTAGAATACCAAAATAGAATGTTGGGAGTTCTAGAATTCCAAAATAGTCAGTTAGGAGTTCTAGAATACTAAAATAGAATGTTGGGAGTTCTAGAATTCCAAAATAGAATATTGGGAGTTCTAGAATTCCAAAATAGAATATTGCGAGTTCTAGAATTCCAAAATAGAATGTTGGGAGTTCTAGAATTCCAATATAGAATATTGGGAGTTCTAGAATACCAAGATATAATGTTGGTGTTGCAGAATTCCAAAATAGAATGTTGAGAGTTCTAGAATACCAAAATATAATGTTGGGAGTTCTAGAATTCCAAAATAGAATATTGGGAGTTCTAGAAGTCCAAGATAGAATGTTGGGAGTTCTAGAATTCCTATATAGAATGTTGGGAGTTCATGAATTCCACAATAGAATGTTGTTAGTTCTAGAATTCCAAAATAGAATGTTGGGAGTTCTAGAATACTAAAATAGAATGTTGGGAGTTCTATAATTCCAAAATAGAATGTTGGGAGTTCCAGAATTCCAAAATAGAATGTTGAGAGTTCTAGAATTCCAAAATAGAATGTTTGTGTTGCAGAATTCCAAAATAGAATGTTGGGAGTTCTAGAATACCAAGATAAAATGTTGGTGTTGCAGAATTCCAAAATAGAATGTTGGGAGTTCTAGAATTCGAAAATGGAATGTTGGTGTTCTAGAATTACAAAATAGAATGTTGGGAGTTCTAGAATTCCAAAATAGAATGTTGAGAGTTCTAGAATTCGAAAATGGAATGTTGGTGTTCTAGAATTACAAAATAGAATGTTGGGAGTTCTAGAATTCCAAAATAGTATGTTGGGAGTTCTAGAATACCAAAATAGAATGTTGGGAGTTATATAATTCCAAAAGAGAATGTTGGGAGTTCTAGAATTCCAAAATAGAATATTGGGGGTTCTAAAATTTCAAAAAAGAATGTTGGTAGTTCTAGAATTCAAAAAAAGAATGTTGGTGTTGCAGAATTCCAAAATAGAATGTTGGGAGTTCTAGAATACTAAAATAGAATGTTGGGAGTTCTAGAATTACAAAATAGAATATTGACAGTTTTAAAATTCCAAAATAGAATGTTGGTAGCTCTAGAATTTCAAAAAGAATGTTGGGAGTTCTAGAATTCCAAAAATAGTATGTTAGGAGTTCTAGAATACTAAAATAGAATGTTGGGAGTTCTAGAATACCAAGGTAAAATGTTGGTGTTGCAGAATTCCAAATTAGAATGTTGGTAGTTCTAGAATTCCAAAATATAATGTTGGTGTTGCAGAATTCTAAAATAGAATGTTGGGAGTTCTAGAATTCGAAAATGGAATGTTGGATGTTCTAGAATTCCAAAATTGTTTGTTGGGAGTTCTAGAATACCAAAATAGAATGTTGGGAGTTCTAGAATTCCAAAATAGTCTGTTAGGAGTTCTAGAATACTAAAATAGAATGTTGGGAGTTCTAGAATTCCAAAATAGAATATTGGGAGTTCTAGAATTCCAAAATAGAATATTGCGAGTTCTAGAATTCCAAAATAGAATGTTGGGAGTTCTAGAATACTAAAATAGAATGTTGGGAGTTCTAGAATTACAAAATAGAATATTGACAGTTTTAAAATTCCAAAATAGAATGTTGGTAGCTCTAGAATTTCAAAAAGAATGTTGGGAGTACTAGAATTCCAAAAATAGTATGTTAGGAGTTCTAGAATACTAAAATAGAATGTTGGGAGTTCTAGAATACCAAGGTAAAATGTTGGTGTTGCAGAATTCCAAATTAGAATGTTGGTAGTTCTAGAATTCCAAAATAT
This sequence comes from Pseudophryne corroboree, assembly GCF_028390025.1. Lineage (NCBI taxonomy): Eukaryota > Metazoa > Chordata > Amphibia > Anura > Myobatrachidae > Pseudophryne > Pseudophryne corroboree. The sequence continues at coordinate 368,505,748 of NC_086448.1, forward strand.
AATGTTGGTGTTGCAGAATTCTAAAATAGAATGTTGGGAGTTCTAGAATTCGAAAATGGAATGTTGGATGTTCTAGAATTCCAAAATAGAATGTTGGGAGTTCTAGAATTCCAAAATTGTTTGTTGGGAGTTCTAGAATACCAAAATAGAATGTTGGGAGTTCTAGAATTCCAAAATAGTCAGTTAGGAGTTCTAGAATACTAAAATAGAATGTTGGGAGTTCTAGAATTCCAAAATAGAATATTGGGAGTTCTAGAATTCCAAAATAGAATATTGCAAGTTCTAGAATTCCAAAATAGAATGTTGGGAGTTCTAGAATTCCAAAATAGAATATTGGGAGTTCTAGAATACCAAGATCTAATGTTGGTGTTGCAGAATTCCAAAATAGAATGTTGAGAGTTCTAGAATACCAAAATATAATGTTGGGAGTTCTAGAATTCCAAAATAGAATATTGGGAGTTCTAGAAGTCCAAGATAGAATGTTGGGAGTTCTAGAATTCCTATATAGAATGTTGGGAGTTCATGAATTCCACAATAGAATGTTGTTAGTTCTAGAATTCCAAAATAGAATGTTGGGAGTTCTAGAATACTAAAATAGAATGTTGGGAGTTCTATAATTCCAAAATAGAATGTTGGGAGTTCCAGAATTCCAAAATAGAATGTTGAGAGTTCTAGAATTCCAAAATAGAATGTTTGTGTTGCAGAATTCCAAAATAGAATGTTGGGAGTTCGAGAATACCAAGATAAAATGTTGGTGTTGCAGAATTCCAAAATAGAATGTTGGGAGTTCTAGAATTCGAAAATGGAATGTTGGTGTTCTAGAATTACAAAATAGAATGTTGGGAGTTCTAGAATTCCAAAATAGAATGTTGAGAGTTCTAGAATTCGAAAATGGAATGTTGGTGTTCTAGAATTACAAAATAGAATGTTGGGAGTTCTAGAATTCCAAAATAGTATGTTGGGAGTTCTAGAATACCAAAATAGAATGTTGGGAGTTATATAATTCCAAAAGAGAATGTTGGGAGTTCTAGAATTCCAAAATAGAATATTGGGGGTTCTAAAATTTCAAAAAAGAATGTTGGTAGTTCTAGAATTCAAAAAAAGAATGTTGGTGTTGCAGAATTCCAAAATAGAATGTTGGGAGTTCTAGAATACTAAAATAGAATGTTGGGAGTTCTAGAATTACAAAATAGAATATTGACAGTTTTAAAATTCCAAAATAGAATGTTGGTAGCTCTAGAATTTAAAAAAGAATGTTGGGAGTTCTAGAATTCCAAAAATAGTATGTTAGGAGTTCTAGAATACTAAAATAGAATGTTGGGAGTTCTAGAATACCAAGGTAAAATGTTGGTGTTGCAGAATTCCAAATTAGAATGTTGGTAGTTCTAGAATTCCAAAATATAATGTTGGTGTTGCAGAATTCTAAAATAGAATGTTGGGAGTTCTAGAATTCGAAAATGGAATGTTGGATGTTCTAGAATTCCAAAATAGAATGTTGGGAGTTCTAGAATTCCAAAATTGTTTGTTGGGAGTTCTAGAATACCAAAATAGAATGTTGGGAGTTCTAGAATTCCAAAATAGTCAGTTAGGAGTTCTAGAATACTAAAATAGAATGTTGGGAGTTCTAGAATTCCAAAATAGAATATTGGGAGTTCTAGAATTCCAAAATAGAATATTGCGAGTTCTAGAATTCCAAAATAGAATGTTGGGAGTTCTAGAATTCCAAAATAGAATGTTGAGAGTTCTAGAATTCGAAAATGGAATGTTGGTGTTCTAGAATTACAAAATAGAATGTTGGGAGTTCTAGAATTCCAAAATAGTATGTTGGGAGTTCTAGAATACCAAAATAGAATGTTGGGAGTTATATAATTCCAAAAGAGAATGTTGGGAGTTCTAGAATTCCAAAATAGAATATTGGGGGTTCTAAAATTTCAAAAAAGAATGTTGGTAGTTCTAGAATTCAAAAAAAGAATGTTGGTGTTGCAGAATTCCAAAATAGAATGTTGGGAGTTCTAGAATACTAAAATAGAATGTTGGGAGTTCTAGAATTACAAAATAGAATATTGCGAGTTCTAGAATTCCAAAATAGAATGTTGGGAGTTCTAGAATACTAAAATAGAATGTTGGGAGTTCTAGAATTACAAAATAGAATATTGACAGTTTTAAAATTCCAAAATAGAATGTTGGTAGCTCTAGAATTTCAAAAAGAATGTTGGGAGTTCTAGAATTCCAAAAATAGTATGTTGGTGTTGCAGAATTCTAAAATAGAATGTTGGGAGTTCTAGAATTCGAAAATGGAATGTTGGATGTTCTAGAATTCCAAAATTGTTTGTTGGGAGTTCTAGAATACAAAAATAGAATGTTGGGAGTTCTAGAATTCCAAAATAGTCTGTTAGGAGTTCTAGAATACTAAAATAGAATGTTGGGAGTTCTAGAATTCCAAAATAGAATATTGGGAGTTCTAGAATTCCAAAATAGAATATTGCGAGTTCTAGAATTCCAAAATAGAATGTTGGGAGTTCTAGAATACTAAAATAGAATGTTGGGAGTTCTAGAATTACAAAATAGAATATTGACAGTTTTAAAATTCCAAAATAGAATGTTGGTAGCTCTAGAATTTCAAAAAGAATGTTGGGAGTTCTAGAATTCCAAAAATAGTATGTTAGGAGTTCTAGAATACTAAAATAGAATGTTGGGAGTTCTAGAATACCAAGGTAAAATGTTGGTGTTGCAGAATTCCAAATTAGAATGTTGGTAGTTCTAGAATTCCAAAATATAATGTTGGTGTTGCAGAATTCTAAAATAGAATGTTGGGAGTTCTAGAATTCGAAAATGGAATGTTGGATGTTCTAGAATTCCAAAATAGAATGTTGGGAGTTCTAGAATTCCAAAATTGTTTGTTGGGAGTTCTAGAATACCAAAATAGAATGTTGGGAGTTCTAGAATTCCAAAATAGTCAGTTAGGAGTTCTAGAATACTAAAATAGAATGTTGGGAGTTCTAGAATTCCAAAATAGAATATTGGGAGTTCTAGAATTCCAAAATAGAATATTGCGAGTTCTAGAATTCCAAAATAGAATGTTGGGAGTTCTAGAATTCCAATATAGAATATTGGGAGTTCTAGAATACCAAGATATAATGTTGGTGTTGCAGAATTCCAAAATAGAATGTTGAGAGTTCTAGAATACCAAAATATAATGTTGGGAGTTCTAGAATTCCAAAATAGAATATTGGGAGTTCTAGAAGTCCAAGATAGAATGTTGGGAGTTCTAGAATTCCTATATAGAATGTTGGGAGTTCATGAATTCCACAATAGAATGTTGTTAGTTCTAGAATTCCAAAATAGAATGTTGGGAGTTCTAGAATACTAAAATAGAATGTTGGGAGTTCTATAATTCCAAAATAGAATGTTGGGAGTTCCAGAATTCCAAAATAGAATGTTGAGAGTTCTAGAATTCCAAAATAGAATGTTTGTGTTGCAGAATTCCAAAATAGAATGTTGGGAGTTCTAGAATACCAAGATAAAATGTTGGTGTTGCAGAATTCCAAAATAGAATGTTGGGAGTTCTAGAATTCGAAAATGGAATGTTGGTGTTCTAGAATTACAAAATAGAATGTTGGGAGTTCTAGAATTCCAAAATAGAATGTTGAGAGTTCTAGAATTCGAAAATGGAATGTTGGTGTTCTAGAATTACAAAATAGAATGTTGGGAGTTCTAGAATTCCAAAATAGTATGTTGGGAGTTCTAGAATACCAAAATAGAATGTTGGGAGTTATATAATTCCAAAAGAGAATGTTGGGAGTTCTAGAATTCCAAAATAGAATATTGGGGGTTCTAAAATTTCAAAAAAGAATGTTGGTAGTTCTAGAATTCAAAAAAAGAATGTTGGGAGTTCTAGAATTCCAAAATAGTCTGTTAGGAGTTCTAGAATACTAAAATAGAATGTTGGGAGTTCTAGAATTCCAAAATAGAATATTGGGAGTTCTAGAATTCCAAAATAGAATATTGCGAGTTCTAGAATTCCAAAATAGAATGTTGGGAGTTCTAGAATTCCAAAATAGAATGTTGAGAGTTCTAGAATTCGAAAATGGAATGTTGGTGTTCTAGAATTACAAAATAGAATGTTGGGAGTTCTAGAATTCCAAAATAGTATGTTGGGAGTTCTAGAATACCAAAATAGAATGTTGGGAGTTATATAATTCCAAAAGAGAATGTTGGGAGTTCTAGAATTCCAAAATAGAATATTGGGGGTTCTAAAATTTCAAAAAAGAATGTTGGTAGTTCTAGAATTCAAAAAAAGAATGTTGGTGTTGCAGAATTCCAAAATAGAATGTTGGGAGTTCTAGAATACTAAAATAGAATGTTGGGAGTTCTAGAATTACAAAATAGAATATTGCGAGTTCTAGAATTCCAAAATAGAATGTTGGGAGTTCTAGAATACTAAAATAGAATGTTGGGAGTTCTAGAATTACAAAATAGAATATTGACAGTTTTAAAATTCCAAAATAGAATGTTGGTAGCTCTAGAATTTCAAAAAGAATGTTGGGAGTTCTAGAATTCCAAAAATAGTATGTTGGTGTTGCAGAATTCTAAAATAGAATGTTGGGAGTTCTAGAATTCGAAAATGGAATGTTGGATGTTCTAGAATTCCAAAATTGTTTGTTGGGAGTTCTAGAATACAAAAATAGAATGTTGGGAGTTCTAGAATTCCAAAATAGTCTGTTAGGAGTTCTAGAATACTAAAATAGAATGTTGGGAGTTCTAGAATTCCAAAATAGAATATTGGGAGTTCTAGAATTCCAAAATAGAATATTGCGAGTTCTAGAATTCCAAAATAGAATGTTGGGAGTTCTAGAATACTAAAATAGAATGTTGGGAGTTCTAGAATTACAAAATAGAATATTGACAGTTTTAAAATTCCAAAATAGAATGTTGGTAGCTCTAGAATTTCAAAAAGAATGTTGGGAGTTCTAGAATTCCAAAAATAGTATGTTAGGAGTTCTAGAATACTAAAATAGAATGTTGGGAGTTCTAGAATACCAAGGTAAAATGTTGGTGTTGCAGAATTCCAAATTAGAATGTTGGTAGTTCTAGAATTCCAAAATATAATGTTGGTGTTGCAGAATTCTAAAATAGAATGTTGGGAGTTCTAGAATTCGAAAATGGAATGTTGGATGTTCTAGAATTCCAAAATAGAATGTTGGGAGTTCTAGAATTCCAAAATTGTTTGTTGGGAGTTCTAGAATACCAAAATAGAATGTTGGGAGTTCTAGAATTCCAAAATAGTCAGTTAGGAGTTCTAGAATACTAAAATAGAATGTTGGGAGTTCTAGAATTCCAAAATAGAATATTGGGAGTTCTAGAATTCCAAAATAGAATATTGCGAGTTCTAGAATTCCAAAATAGAATGTTGGGAGTTCTAGAATTCCAATATAGAATATTGGGAGTTCTAGAATACCAAGATATAATGTTGGTGTTGCAGAATTCCAAAATAGAATGTTGAGAGTTCTAGAAGTCCAAGATAGAATGTTGGGAGTTCTAGAATTCCTATATAGAATGTTGGGAGTTCATGAATTCCACAATAGAATGTTGTTAGTTCTAGAATTCCAAAATAGAATGTTGGGAGTTCTAGAATACTAAAATAGAATGTTGGGAGTTCTATAATTCCAAAATAGAATGTTGGGAGTTCCAGAATTCCAAAATAGAATGTTGAGAGTTCTAGAATTCCAAAATAGAATGTTTGTGTTGCAGAATTCCAAAATAGAATGTTGGGAGTTCTAGAATACCAAGATAAAATGTTGGTGTTGCAGAATTCCAAAATAGAATGTTGGGAGTTCTAGAATTCGAAAATGGAATGTTGGTGTTCTAGAATTACAAAATAGAATGTTTGGAGTTCTAGAATTCCAAAATAGAATGTTGAGAGTTCTAGAATTCGAAAATGGAATGTTGGTGTTCTAGAAATACAAAATATAATGTTGGGAGTTCTAGAATTCCAAAATAGTATGTTGGGAGTTCTAGAATACCAAAATAGAATGTTGGGAGTTATATAATTCCAAAAGAGAATGTTGGGAGTTCTAGAATTCCAAAATAGAATATTGGGGGTTCTAAAATTTCAAAAAAGAATGTTGGTAGTTCTAGAATTCAAAAAAAGAATGTTGGTGTTGCAGAATTCCAAAATAGAATGTTGGGAGTTCTAGAATACTAAAATAGAATGTTGGGAGTTCTAGAATTACAAAATAGAATATTGACAGTTTTAAAATTCCAAAATAGAATGTTGGTAGCTCTAGAATTTCAAAAAGAATGTTGGGAGTTCTAGAATTCCAAAAATAGTATGTTAGGAGTTCTAGAATACTAAAATAGAATGTTGGGAGTTCTAGAATACCAAGGTAAAATGTTGGTGTTGCAGAATTCCAAATTAGAATGTTGGTAGTTCTAGAATTCCAAAATATAATGTTGGTGTTGCAGAATTCTAAAATAGAATGTTGGGAGTTCTAGAATTCCAAAATTGTTTGTTGGGAGTTCTAGAATACCAAAATAGAATGTTGGGAGTTCTAGAATTCCAAAATAGTCTGTTAGGAGTTCTAGAATACTAAAATAGAATGTTGGGAGTTCTAGAATTCCAAAATAGAATATTGGGAGTTCTAGAATTCCAAAATAGAATATTGCGAGTTCTAGAATTCCAAAATAGAATGTTGGGAGTTCTAGAATTCCAAAATAGAATGTTGAGAGTTCTAGAATTCGAAAATGGAATGTTGGTGTTCTAGAATTACAAAATAGAATGTTGGGAGTTCTAGAATTCCAAAATAGTATGTTGGGAGTTCTAGAATACCAAAATAGAATGTTGGGAGTTATATAATTCCAAAAGAGAATGTTGGGAGTTCTAGAATTCCAAAATAGAATATTGGGGGTTCTAAAATTTCAAAAAAGAATGTTGGTAGTTCTAGAATTCAAAAAAAGAATGTTGGTGTTGCAGAATTCCAAAATAGAATGTTGGGAGTTCTAGAATACTAAAATAGAATGTTGGGAGTTCTAGAATTACAAAATAGAATATTGCGAGTTCTAGAATTCCAAAATAGAATGTTGGGAGTTCTAGAATACTAAAATAGAATGTTGGGAGTTCTAGAATTACAAAATAGAATATTGACAGTTTTAAAATTCCAAAATAGAATGTTGGTAGCTCTAGAATTTCAAAAAGAATGTTGGGAGTTCTAGAATTCCAAAAATAGTATGTTGGTGTTGCAGAATTCTAAAATAGAATGTTGGGAGTTCTAGAATTCGAAAATGGAATGTTGGATGTTCTAGAATTCCAAAATTGTTTGTTGGGAGTTCTAGAATACAAAAATAGAATGTTGGGAGTTCTAGAATTCCAAAATAGTCTGTTAGGAGTTCTAGAATACTAAAATAGAATGTTGGGAGTTCTAGAATTCCAAAATAGAATATTGGGAGTTCTAGAATTCCAAAATAGAATATTGCGAGTTCTAGAATTCCAAAATAGAATGTTGGGAGTTCTAGAATACTAAAATAGAATGTTGGGAGTTCTAGAATTACAAAATAGAATATTGACAGTTTTAAAATTCCAAAATAGAATGTTGGTAGCTCTAGAATTTCAAAAAGAATGTTGGGAGTTCTAGAATTCCAAAAATAGTATGTTAGGAGTTCTAGAATACTAAAATAGAATGTTGGGAGTTCTAGAATACCAAGGTAAAATGTTGGTGTTGCAGAATTCCAAATTAGAATGTTGGTAGTTCTAGAATTCCAAAATATAATGTTGGTGTTGCAGAATTCTAAAATAGAATGTTGGGAGTTCTAGAATTCGAAAATGGAATGTTGGATGTTCTAGAATTCCAAAATAGAATGTTGGGAGTTCTAGAATTCCAAAATTGTTTGTTGGGAGTTCTAGAATACCAAAATAGAATGTTGGGAGTTCTAGAATTCCAAAATAGTCAGTTAGGAGTTCTAGAATACTAAAATAGAATGTTGGGAGTTCTAGAATTCCAAAATAGAATATTGGGAGTTCTAGAATTCCAAAATAGAATATTGCGAGTTCTAGAATTCCAAAATAGAATGTTGGGAGTTCTAGAATTCCAATATAGAATATTGGGAGTTCTAGAATACCAAGATATAATGTTGGTGTTGCAGAATTCCAAAATAGAATGTTGAGAGTTCTAGAATACCAAAATATAATGTTGGGAGTTCTAGAATTCCAAAATAGAATATTGGGAGTTCTAGAAGTCCAAGATAGAATGTTGGGAGTTCTAGAATTCCTATATAGAATGTTGGGAGTTCATGAATTCCACAATAGAATGTTGTTAGTTCTAGAATTCCAAAATAGAATGTTGGGAGTTCTAGAATACTAAAATAGAATGTTGGGAGTTCTATAATTCCAAAATAGAATGTTGGGAGTTCCAGAATTCCAAAATAGAATGTTGAGAGTTCTAGAATTCCAAAATAGAATGTTTGTGTTGCAGAATTCCAAAATAGAATGTTGGGAGTTCTAGAATACCAAGATAAAATGTTGGTGTTGCAGAATTCCAAAATAGAATGTTGGGAGTTCTAGAATTCGAAAATGGAATGTTGGTGTTCTAGAATTACAAAATAGAATGTTGGGAGTTCTAGAATTCCAAAATAGAATGTTGAGAGTTCTAGAATTCGAAAATGGAATGTTGGTGTTCTAGAATTACAAAATAGAATGTTGGGAGTTCTAGAATTCCAAAATAGTATGTTGGGAGTTCTAGAATACCAAAATAGAATGTTGGGAGTTATATAATTCCAAAAGAGAATGTTGGGAGTTCTAGAATTCCAAAATAGAATATTGGGGGTTCTAAAATTTCAAAAAAGAATGTTGGTAGTTCTAGAATTCAAAAAAAGAATGTTGGGAGTTCTAGAATTCCAAAATAGTCTGTTAGGAGTTCTAGAATACTAAAATAGAATGTTGGGAGTTCTAGAATTCCAAAATAGAATATTGGGAGTTCTAGAATTCCAAAATAGAATATTGCGAGTTCTAGAATTCCAAAATAGAATGTTGGGAGTTCTAGAATTCCAAAATAGAATGTTGAGAGTTCTAGAATTCGAAAATGGAATGTTGGTGTTCTAGAATTACAAAATAGAATGTTGGGAGTTCTAGAATTCCAAAATAGTATGTTGGGAGTTCTAGAATACCAAAATAGAATGTTGGGAGTTATATAATTCCAAAAGAGAATGTTGGGAGTTCTAGAATTCCAAAATAGAATATTGGGGGTTCTAAAATTTCAAAAAAGAATGTTGGTAGTTCTAGAATTCAAAAAAAGAATGTTGGTGTTGCAGAATTCCAAAATAGAATGTTGGGAGTTCTAGAATACTAAAATAGAATGTTGGGAGTTCTAGAATTACAAAATAGAATATTGCGAGTTCTAGAATTCCAAAATAGAATGTTGGGAGTTCTAGAATACTAAAATAGAATGTTGGGAGTTCTAGAATTACAAAATAGAATATTGACAGTTTTAAAATTCCAAAATAGAATGTTGGTAGCTCTAGAATTTCAAAAAGAATGTTGGGAGTTCTAGAATTCCAAAAATAGTATGTTGGTGTTGCAGAATTCTAAAATAGAATGTTGGGAGTTCTAGAATTCGAAAATGGAATGTTGGATGTTCTAGAATTCCAAAATTGTTTGTTGGGAGTTCTAGAATACAAAAATAGAATGTTGGGAGTTCTAGAATTCCAAAATAGTCTGTTAGGAGTTCTAGAATACTAAAATAGAATGTTGGGAGTTCTAGAATTCCAAAATAGAATATTGGGAGTTCTAGAATTCCAAAATAGAATATTGCGAGTTCTAGAATTCCAAAATAGAATGTTGGGAGTTCTAGAATACTAAAATAGAATGTTGGGAGTTCTAGAATTACAAAATAGAATATTGACAGTTTTAAAATTCCAAAATAGAATGTTGGTAGCTCTAGAATTTCAAAAAGAATGTTGGGAGTTCTAGAATTCCAAAAATAGTATGTTAGGAGTTCTAGAATACTAAAATAGAATGTTGGGAGTTCTAGAATACCAAGGTAAAATGTTGGTGTTGCAGAATTCCAAATTAGAATGTTGGTAGTTCTAGAATTCCAAAATATAATGTTGGTGTTGCAGAATTCTAAAATAGAATGTTGGGAGTTCTAGAATTCGAAAATGGAATGTTGGATGTTCTAGAATTCCAAAATAGAATGTTGGGAGTTCTAGAATTCCAAAATTGTTTGTTGGGAGTTCTAGAATACCAAAATAGAATGTTGGGAGTTCTAGAATTCCAAAATAGTCAGTTAGGAGTTCTAGAATACTAAAATAGAATGTTGGGAGTTCTAGAATTCCAAAATAGAATATTGGGAGTTCTAGAATTCCAAAATAGAATATTGCGAGTTCTAGAATTCCAAAATAGAATGTTGGGAGTTCTAGAATTCCAATATAGAATATTGGGAGTTCTAGAATACCAAGATATAATGTTGGTGTTGCAGAATTCCAAAATAGAATGTTGAGAGTTCTAGAATACCAAAATATAATGTTGGGAGTTCTAGAATTCCAAAATAGAATATTGGGAGTTCTAGAAGTCCAAGATAGAATGTTGGGAGTTCTAGAATTCCTATATAGAATGTTGGGAGTTCATGAATTCCACAATAGAATGTTGTTAGTTCTAGAATTCCAAAATAGAATGTTGGGAGTTCTAGAATACTAAAATAGAATGTTGGGAGTTCTATAATTCCAAAATAGAATGTTGGGAGTTCCAGAATTCCAAAATAGAATGTTGAGAGTTCTAGAATTCCAAAATAGAATGTTTGTGTTGCAGAATTCCAAAATAGAATGTTGGGAGTTCGAGAATACCAAGATAAAATGTTGGTGTTGCAGAATTCCAACATAGAATGTTGGGAGTTCTAGAATTCGAAAATGGAATGTTGGTGTTCTAGAATTACAAAATAGAATGTTGGGAGTTCTAGAATTCCAAAATAGAATGTTGAGAGTTCTAGAATTCGAAAATGGAATGTTGGTGTTCTAGAATTACAAAATAGAATGTTGGGAGTTCTAGAATTCCAAAATAGTATGTTGGGAGTTCTAGAATACCAAAATAGAATGTTGGGAGTTATATAATTCCAAAAGAGAATGTTGGGAGTTCTAGAATTCCAAAATAGAATATTGGGGGTTCTAAAATTTCAAAAAAGAATGTTGGTAGTTCTAGAATTCAAAAAAAGAATGTTGGTGTTGCAGAATTCCAAAATAGAATGTTGGGAGTTCTAGAATACTAAAATAGAATGTTGGGAGTTCTAGAATTACAAAATAGAATATTGACAGTTTTAAAATTCCAAAATAGAATGTTGGTAGCTCTAGAATTTCAAAAAGAATGTTGGGAGTTCTAGAATTCCAAAAATAGTATGTTAGGAGTTCTAGAATACTAAAATAGAATGTTGGGAGTTCTAGAATACCAAGGTAAAATGTTGGTGTTGCAGAATTCCAAATTAGAATGTTGGTAGTTCTAGAATTCCAAAATATAATGTTGGTGTTGCAGAATTCTAAAATAGAACGTTGGGAGTTCTAGAATTCGAAAATGGAATGTTGGATGTTCTAGAATTCCAAAATAGAATGTTGGGAGTTCTAGAATTCCAAAATTGTTTGTTGGGAGTTCTAGAATACCAAAATAGAATGTTGGGAGTTCTAGAATTCCAAAATAGTCAGTTAGGAGTTCTAGAATACTAAAATAGAATGTTGGGAGTTCTAGAATTCCAAAATAGAATATTGGGAGTTCTAGAATTCCAAAATAGAATATTGCGAGTTCTAGAATTCCAAAATAGAATGTTGGGAGTTCTAGAATTCCAAAATAGAATGTTTGGAGTTCTAGAATACCAAGATATAATGTTGGTGTTGCAGAATTCCAAAATAGAATGTTGAGAGTTCTAGAATACCAAAATATAATGTTGGGAGTTCTAGAATTCCAAAATAGAATATTGGGAGTTCTAGAAGTCCAAGATAGAATGTTGGGAGTTCTAGAATTCCTATATAGAATGTTGGGAGTTCATGAATTCCACAATAGAATGTTGTTAGTTCTAGAATTCCAAAATAGAATGTTGGGAGTTCTAGAATACTAAAATAGAATGTTGGGAGTTCTATAATTCCAAAATAGAATGTTGGGAGTTCCAGAATTCCAAAATAGAATGTTGAGAGTTCTAGAATTCCAAAATAGAATGTTTGTGTTGCAGAATTCCAAAATAGAATGTTGGGAGTTCTAGAATACCAAGATAAAATGTTGGTGTTGCAGAATTCCAAAATAGAATGTTGGGAGTTCTAGAATTCGAAAATGGAATGTTGGTGTTCTAGAATTACAAAATAGAATGTTTGGAGTTCTAGAATTCCAAAATAGAATGTTGAGAGTTCTAGAATTCGAAAATGGAATGTTGGTGTTCTAGAATTACAAAATATAATGTTGGGAGTTCTAGAATTCCAAAATAGTATGTTGGGAGTTCTAGAATACCAAAATAGAATGTTGGGAGTTATATAATTCCAAAAGAGAATGTTGGGAGTTCTAGAATTCCAAAATAGAATATTGGGGGTTCTAAAATTTCAAAAAAGAATGTTGGTAGTTCTAGAATTCAAAAAAAGAATGTTGGTGTTGCAGAATTCCAAAATAGAATGTTGGGAGTTCTAGAATACTAAAATAGAATGTTGGGAGTTCTAGAATTACAAAATAGAATATTGACAGTTTTAAAATTCCAAAATAGAATGTTGGTAGCTCTAGAATTTCAAAAAGAATGTTGGGAGTTCTAGAATTCCAAAAATAGTATGTTAGGAGTTCTAGAATACTAAAATAGAATGTTGGGAGTTCTAGAATTCCAAAATTGTTTGTTGGGAGTTCTAGAATACCAAAATAGAATGTTGGGAGTTCTAGAATACTAAAATAGAATGTTGGGAGTTCTAGAATACCAAGGTAAAATGTTGGTGTTGCAGAATTCCAACTTAGAATGTTGGTAGTTCTAGAATTCCAAAATATAATGTTGGTGTTGCAGAATTCTAAAATAGAATGTTGGGAGTTCTAGAATTCGAAAATGGAATGTTGGATGTTCTAGAATTCCAAAATAGAATGTTGGGAGTTCTAGAATTCCAAAATTGTTTGTTGGGAGTTCTAGAATACCAAAATAGAATGTTGGGAGTTCTAGAATTCCAAAATAGTCAGTTAGGAGTTCTAGAATACTAAAATAGAATGTTGGGAGTTCTAGAATTCCAAAATAGAATATTGGGAGTTCTAGAATTCCAAAATAGAATATTGCGAGTTCTAGAATTCCAAAATAGAATGTTGGGAGTTCTAGAATTCCAATATAGAATATTGGGAGTTCTAGAATACCAAGATATAATGTTGGTGTTGCAGAATTCCAAAATAGAATGTTGAGAGTTCTAGAATACCAAAATATAATGTTGGGAGTTCTAGAATTCCAAAATAGAATATTGGGAGTTCTAGAAGTCCAAGATAGAATGTTGGGAGTTCTAGAATTCCTATATAGAATGTTGGGAGTTCATGAATTCCACAATAGAATGTTGTTAGTTCTAGAATTCCAAAATAGAATGTTGGGAGTTCTAGAATACTAAAATAGAATGTTGGGAGTTCTATAATTCCAAAATAGAATGTTGGGAGTTCCAGAATTCCAAAATAGAATGTTGAGAGTTCTAGAATTCCAAAATAGAATGTTTGTGTTGCAGAATTCCAAAATAGAATGTTGGGAGTTCTAGAATACCAAGATAAAATGTTGGTGTTGCAGAATTCCAAAATAGAATGTTGGGAGTTCTAGAATTCGAAAATGGAATGTTGGTGTTCTAGAATTACAAAATAGAATGTTGGGAGTTCTAGAATTCCAAAATAGAATGTTGAGAGTTCTAGAATTCGAAAATGGAATGTTGGTGTTCTAGAATTACAAAATAGAATGTTGGGAGTTCTAGAATTCCAAAATAGTATGTTGGGAGTTCTAGAATACCAAAATAGAATGTTGGGAGTTATATAATTCCAAAAGAGAATGTTGGGAGTTCTAGAATTCCAAAATAGAATATTGGGGGTTCTAAAATTTCAAAAAAGAATGTTGGTAGTTCTAGAATTCAAAAAAAGAATGTTGGTGTTGCAGAATTCCAAAATAGAATGTTGGGAGTTCTAGAATACTAAAATAGAATGTTGGGAGTTCTAGAATTACAAAATAGAATATTGACAGTTTTAAAATTCCAAAATAGAATGTTGGTAGCTCTAGAATTTCAAAAAGAATGTTGGGAGTTCTAGAATTCCAAAAATAGTATGTTAGGAGTTCTAGAATACTAAAATAGAATGTTGGGAGTTCTAGAATACCAAGGTAAAATGTTGGTGTTGCAGAATTCCAAATTAGAATGTTGGTAGTTCTAGAATTCCAAAATATAATGTTGGTGTTGCAGAATTCTAAAATAGAATGTTGGGAGTTCTAGAATTCGAAAATGGAATGTTGGATGTTCTAGAATTCCAAAATTGTTTGTTGGGAGTTCTAGAATACCAAAATAGAATGTTGGGAGTTCTAGAATTCCAAAATAGTCTGTTAGGAGTTCTAGAATACTAAAATAGAATGTTGGGAGTTCTAGAATTCCAAAATAGAATATTGGGAGTTCTAGAATTCCAAAATAGAATATTGCGAGTTCTAGAATTCCAAAATAGAATGTTGGGAGTTCTAGAATACTAAAATAGAATGTTGGGAGTTCTAGAATTACAAAATAGAATATTGACAGTTTTAAAATTCCAAAATAGAATGTTGGTAGCTCTAGAATTTCAAAAAGAATGTTGGGAGTACTAGAATTCCAAAAATAGTATGTTAGGAGTTCTAGAATACTAAAATAGAATGTTGGGAGTTCTAGAATACCAAGGTAAAATGTTGGTGTTGCAGAATTCCAAATTAGAATGTTGGTAGTTCTAGAATTCCAAAATATAATGTTGGTGTTGCAGAATTCTAAAATAGAATGTTGGGAGTTCTAGAATTCGAAAATGGAATGTTGGATGTTCTAGAATTCCAAAATAGAATGTTGGGAGTTCTAGAATTCCAAAATAGAATGTTGGGAGTTCTAGAATACTAAAATAGAATGTTGGGAGTTCTATAATTCCAAAATAGAATGTTGGGAGTTCCAGAATTCCAAAATAGAATGTTGAGAGTTCTAGAATTCCAAAATAGAATGTTTGTGTTGCAGAATTCCAAAATAGAATGTTGGGAGTTCGAGAATTCCAAAATAGAATGTTGGGAGTTCTAGAATACTAAAATAGAATGTTGGGAGTTCTATAATTCCAAAATAGAATGTTGGGAGTTCCAGAATTCCAAAATAGAATGTTGAGAGTTCTAGAATTCCAAAATAGAATGTTTGTGTTGCAGAATTCCAAAATAGAATGTTGGGAGTTCGAGAATACCAAGATAAAATGTTGGTGTTGCAGAATTCCAAAATAGAATGTTGGGAGTTCTAGAATTCGAAAATGGAATGTTGGTGTTCTAGAATTACAAAATAGAATGTTGGGAGTTCTAGAATTCCAAAATAGAATGTTGAGAGTTCTAGAATTCGAAAATGGAATGTTGGTGTTCTAGAATTACAAAATAGAATGTTGGGAGTTCTAGAATTCCAAAATAGTATGTTGGGAGTTCTAGAATACCAAAATAGAATGTTGGGAGTTATATAATTCCAAAAGAGAATGTTGGGAGTTCTAGAATTCCAAAATAGAATATTGGGGGTTCTAAAATTTCAAAAAAGAATGTTGGTAGTTCTAGAATTCAAAAAAAGAATGTTGGTGTTGCAGAATTCCAAAATAGAATGTTGGGAGTTCTAGAATACTAAAATAGAATGTTGGGAGTTCTAGAATTACAAAATAGAATATTGACAGTTTTAAAATTCCAAAATAGAATGTTGGTAGCTCTAGAATTTCAAAAAGAATGTTGGGAGTTCTAGAATTCCAAAAATAGTATGTTAGGAGTTCTAGAATACTAAAATAGAATGTTGGGAGTTCTAGAATACCAAGGTAAAATGTTGGTGTTGCAGAATTCCAAATTAGAATGTTGGTAGTTCTAGAATTCCAAAATATAATGTTGGTGTTGCAGAATTCTAAAATAGAATGTTGGGAGTTCTAGAATTCGAAAATGGAATGTTGGATGTTCTAGAATTCCAAAATAGAATGTTGGGAGTTCTAGAATTCCAAAATTGTTTGTTGGGAGTTCTAGAATACCAAAATAGAATGTTGGGAGTTCTAGAATTCCAAAATAGTCAGTTAGGAGTTCTAGAATACTAAAATAGAATGTTGGGAGTTCTAGAATTCCAAAATAGAATATTGGGAGTTCTAGAATTCCAAAATAGAATATTGCGAGTTCTAGAATTCCAAAATAGAATGTTGGGAGTTCTAGAATTCCAAAATAGAATGTTTGGAGTTCTAGAATACCAAGATATAATGTTGGTGTTGCAGAATTCCAAAATAGAATGTTGAGAGTTCTAGAATACCAAAATATAATGTTGGGAGTTCTAGAATTCCAAAATAGAATATTGGGAGTTCTAGAAGTCCAAGATAGAATGTTGGGAGTTCTAGAATTCCTATATAGAATGTTGGGAGTTCATGAATTCCACAATAGAATGTTGTTAGTTCTAGAATTCCAAAATAGAATGTTGGGAGTTCTAGAATACTAAAATAGAATGTTGGGAGTTCTATAATTCCAAAATAGAATGTTGGGAGTTCCAGAATTCCAAAATAGAATGTTGAGAGTTCTAGAATTCCAAAATAGAATGTTTGTGTTGCAGAATTCCAAAATAGAATGTTGGGAGTTCTAGAATACCAAGATAAAATGTTGGTGTTGCAGAATTCCAAAATAGAATGTTGGGAGTTCTAGAATTCGAAAATGGAATGTTGGTGTTCTAGAATTACAAAATAGAATGTTGGGAGTTCTAGAATTCCAAAATAGAATGTTGAGAGTTCTAGAATTCGAAAATGGAATGTTGGTGTTCTAGAATTACAAAATAGAATGTTGGGAGTTCTAGAATTCCAAAATAGTATGTTGGGAGTTCTAGAATACCAAAATAGAATGTTGGGAGTTATATAATTCCAAAAGAGAATGTTGGGAGTTCTAGAATTCCAAAATAGAATATTGGGGGTTCTAAAATTTCAAAAAAGAATGTTGGTAGTTCTAGAATTCAAAAAAAGAATGTTGGTGTTGCAGAATTCCAAAATAGAATGTTGGGAGTTCTAGAATACTAAAATAGAATGTTGGGAGTTCTAGAATTACAAAATAGAATATTGACAGTTTTAAAATTCCAAAATAGAATGTTGGTAGCTCTAGAATTTCAAAAAGAATGTTGGGAGTTCTATAATTCCAAAAATAGTATGTTAGGAGTTCTAGAATACTAAAATAGAATGTTGGGAGTTCTAGAATACCAAGGTAAAATGTTGGTGTTGCAGAATTCCAAATTAGAATGTTGGTAGTTCTAGAATTCCAAAATATAATGTTGGTGTTGCAGAATTCTAAAATAGAATGTTGGGAGTTCTAGAATTCGAAAATGGAATGTTGGATGTTCTAGAATTCCAAAATTGTTTGTTGGGAGTTCTAGAATACCAAAATAGAATGTTGGGAGTTCTAGAATTCCAAAATAGTCTGTTAGGAGTTCTAGAATACTAAAATAGAATGTTGGGAGTTCTAGAATTCCAAAATAGAATATTGGGAGTTCTAGAATTCCAAAATAGAATATTGCGAGTTCTAGAATTCCAAAATAGAATGTTGGGAGTTCTAGAATACTAAAATAGAATGTTGGGAGTTCTAGAATTACAAAATAGAATATTGACAGTTTTAAAATTCCAAAATAGAATGTTGGTAGCTCTAGAATTTCAAAAAGAATGTTGGGAGTACTAGAATTCCAAAAATAGTATGTTAGGAGTTCTAGAATACTAAAATAGAATGTTGGGAGTTCTAGAATACCAAGGTAAAATGTTGGTGTTGCAGAATTCCAAATTAGAATGTTGGTAGTTCTAGAATTCCAAAATATAATGTTGGTGTTGCAGAATTCTAAAATAGAATGTTGGGAGTTCTAGAATTCGAAAATGGAATGTTGGATGTTCTAGAATTCCAAAATAGAATGTTGGGAGTTCTAGAATTCCAAAATAGAATGTTGGGAGTTCTAGAATACTAAAATAGAATGTTGGGAGTTCTATAATTCCAAAATAGAATGTTGGGAGTTCCAGAATTCCAAAATAGAATGTTGAGAGTTCTAGAATTCCAAAATAGAATGTTTGTGTTGCAGAATTCCAAAATAGAATGTTGGGAGTTCGAGAATTCCAAAATAGAATGTTGGGAGTTCTAGAATACTAAAATAGAATGTTGGGAGTTCTATAATTCCAAAATAGAATGTTGGGAGTTCCAGAATTCCAAAATAGAATGTTGAGAGTTCTAGAATTCCAAAATAGAATGTTTGTGTTGCAGAATTCCAAAATAGAATGTTGGGAGTTCGAGAATACCAAGATAAAATGTTGGTGTTGCAGAATTCCAAAATAGAATGTTGGGAGTTCTAGAATTCGAAAATGGAATGTTGGTGTTCTAGAATTACAAAATAGAATGTTGGGAGTTCTAGAATTCCAAAATAGAATGTTGAGAGTTCTAGAATTCGAAAATGGAATGTTGGTGTTCTAGAATTACAAAATAGAATGTTGGGAGTTCTAGAATTCCAAAATAGTATGTTGGGAGTTCTAGAATACCAAAATAGAATGTTGGGAGTTATATAATTCCAAAAGAGAATGTTGGGAGTTCTAGAATTCCAAAATAGAATATTGGGGGTTCTAAAATTTCAAAAAAGAATGTTGGTAGTTCTAGAATTCAAAAAAAGAATGTTGGTGTTGCAGAATTCCAAAATAGAATGTTGGGAGTTCTAGAATACTAAAATAGAATGTTGGGAGTTCTAGAATTACAAAATAGAATATTGACAGTTTTAAAATTCCAAAATAGAATGTTGGTAGCTCTAGAATTTCAAAAAGAATGTTGGGAGTTCTAGAATTCCAAAAATAGTATGTTAGGAGTTCTAGAATACTAAAATAGAATGTTGGGAGTTCTAGAATACCAAGGTAAAATGTTGGTGTTGCAGAATTCCAAATTAGAATGTTGGTAGTTCTAGAATTCCAAAATATAATGTTGGTGTTGCAGAATTCTAAAATAGAATGTTGGGAGTTCTAGAATTCGAAAATGGAATGTTGGATGTTCTAGAATTCCAAAATAGAATGTTGGGAGTTCTAGAATTCCAAAATTGTTTGTTGGGAGTTCTAGAATACCAAAATAGAATGTTGGGAGTTCTAGAATTCCAAAATAGTCAGTTAGGAGTTCTAGAATACTAAAATAGAATGTTGGGAGTTCTAGAATTCCAAAATAGAATATTGGGAGTTCTAGAATTCCAAAATAGAATATTGCGAGTTCTAGAATTCCAAAATAGAATGTTGGGAGTTCTAGAATTCCAAAATAGAATGTTTGGAGTTCTAGAATACCAAGATATAATGTTGGTGTTGCAGAATTCCAAAATAGAATGTTGAGAGTTCTAGAATACCAAAATATAATGTTGGGAGTTCTAGAATTCCAAAATAGAATATTGGGAGTTCTAGAAGTCCAAGATAGAATGTTGGGAGTTCTAGAATTCCTATATAGAATGTTGGGAGTTCATGAATTCCACAATAGAATGTTGTTAGTTCTAGAATTCCAAAATAGAATGTTGGGAGTTCTAGAATACTAAAATAGAATGTTGGGAGTTCTATAATTCCAAAATAGAATGTTGGGAGTTCCAGAATTCCAAAATAGAATGTTGAGAGTTCTAGAATTCCAAAATAGAATGTTTGTGTTGCAGAATTCCAAAATAGAATGTTGGGAGTTCTAGAATACCAAGATAAAATGTTGGTGTTGCAGAATTCCAAAATAGAATGTTGGGAGTTCTAGAATTCGAAAATGGAATGTTGGTGTTCTAGAATTACAAAATAGAATGTTTGGAGTTCTAGAATTCCAAAATAGAATGTTGAGAGTTCTAGAATTCGAAAATGGAATGTTGGTGTTCTAGAATTACAAAATATAATGTTGGGAGTTCTAGAATTCCAAAATAGTATGTTGGGAGTTCTAGAATACCAAAATAGAATGTTGGGAGTTATATAATTCCAAAAGAGAATGTTGGGAGTTCTAGAATTCCAAAATAGAATATTGGGGGTTCTAAAATTTCAAAAAAGAATGTTGGTAGTTCTAGAATTCAAAAAAAGAATGTTGGTGTTGCAGAATTCCAAAATAGAATGTTGGGAGTTCTAGAATACTAAAATAGAATGTTGGGAGTTCTAGAATTACAAAATAGAATATTGACAGTTTTAAAATTCCAAAATAGAATGTTGGTAGCTCTAGAATTTCAAAAAGAATGTTGGGAGTTCTAGAATTCCAAAAATAGTATGTTAGGAGTTCTAGAATACTAAAATAGAATGTTGGGAGTTCTAGAATACCAAGGTAAAATGTTGGTGTTGCAGAATTCCAAATTAGAATGTTGGTAGTTCTAGAATTCCAAAATATAATGTTGGTGTTGCAGAATTCTAAAATAGAATGTTGGGAGTTCTAGAATTCGAAAATGGAATGTTGGATGTTCTAGAATTCCAAAATTGTTTGTTGGGAGTTCTAGAATACCAAAATAGAATGTTGGGAGTTCTAGAATTCCAAAATAGTCTGTTAGGAGTTCTAGAATACTAAAATAGAATGTTGGGAGTTCTAGAATACCAAGGTAAAATGTTGGTGTTGCAGAATTCCAAATTAGAATGTTGGTAGTTCTAGAATTCCAAAATATAATGTTGGTGTTGCAGAATTCTAAAATAGAATGTTGGGAGTTCTAGAATTCGAAAATGGAATGTTGGATGTTCTAGAATTCCAAAATAGAATGTTGGGAGTTCTAGAATTCCAAAATAGAATGTTGGGAGTTCTAGAATACTAAAATAGAATGTTGGGAGTTCTATAATTCCAAAATAGAATGTTGGGAGTTCCAGAATTCCAAAATAGAATGTTGAGAGTTCTAGAATTCCAAAATAGAATGTTTGTGTTGCAGAATTCCAAAATAGAATGTTGGGAGTTCGAGAATTCCAAAATAGAATGTTGGGAGTTCTAGAATACTAAAATAGAATGTTGGGAGTTCTATAATTCCAAAATAGAATGTTGGGAGTTCCAGAATTCCAAAATAGAATGTTGAGAGTTCTAGAATTCCAAAATAGAATGTTTGTGTTGCAGAATTCCAAAATAGAATGTTGGGAGTTCGAGAATACCAAGATAAAATGTTGGTGTTGCAGAATTCCAAAATAGAATGTTGGGAGTTCTAGAATTCGAAAATGGAATGTTGGTGTTCTAGAATTACAAAATAGAATGTTGGGAGTTCTAGAATTCCAAAATAGAATGTTGAGAGTTCTAGAATTCGAAAATGGAATGTTGGTGTTCTAGAATTACAAAATAGAATGTTGGGAGTTCTAGAATTCCAAAATAGTATGTTGGGAGTTCTAGAATACCAAAATAGAATGTTGGGAGTTATATAATTCCAAAAGAGAATGTTGGGAGTTCTAGAATTCCAAAATAGAATATTGGGGGTTCTAAAATTTCAAAAAAGAATGTTGGTAGTTCTAGAATTCAAAAAAAGAATGTTGGTGTTGCAGAATTCCAAAATAGAATGTTGGGAGTTCTAGAATACTAAAATAGAATGTTGGGAGTTCTAGAATTACAAAATAGAATATTGACAGTTTTAAAATTCCAAAATAGAATGTTGGTAGCTCTAGAATTTCAAAAAGAATGTTGGGAGTTCTAGAATTCCAAAAATAGTATGTTAGGAGTTCTAGAATACTAAAATAGAATGTTGGGAGTTCTAGAATACCAAGGTAAAATGTTGGTGTTGCAGAATTCCAAATTAGAATGTTGGTAGTTCTAGAATTCCAAAATATAATGTTGGTGTTGCAGAATTCTAAAATAGAATGTTGGGAGTTCTAGAATTCGAAAATGGAATGTTGGATGTTCTAGAATTCCAAAATAGAATGTTGGGAGTTCTAGAATTCCAAAATTGTTTGTTGGGAGTTCTAGAATACCAAAATAGAATGTTGGGAGTTCTAGAATTCCAAAATAGTCAGTTAGGAGTTCTAGAATACTAAAATAGAATGTTGGGAGTTCTAGAATTCCAAAATAGAATATTGGGAGTTCTAGAATTCCAAAATAGAATATTGCGAGTTCTAGAATTCCAAAATAGAATGTTGGGAGTTCTAGAATTCCAAAATAGAATGTTTGGAGTTCTAGAATACCAAGATATAATGTTGGTGTTGCAGAATTCCAAAATAGAATGTTGAGAGTTCTAGAATACCAAAATATAATGTTGGGAGTTCTAGAATTCCAAAATAGAATATTGGGAGTTCTAGAAGTCCAAGATAGAATGTTGGGAGTTCTAGAATTCCTATATAGAATGTTGGGAGTTCATGAATTCCACAATAGAATGTTGTTAGTTCTAGAATTCCAAAATAGAATGTTGGGAGTTCTAGAATACTAAAATAGAATGTTGGGAGTTCTATAATTCCAAAATAGAATGTTGGGAGTTCCAGAATTCCAAAATAGAATGTTGAGAGTTCTAGAATTCCAAAATAGAATGTTTGTGTTGCAGAATTCCAAAATAGAATGTTGGGAGTTCTAGAATACCAAGATAAAATGTTGGTGTTGCAGAATTCCAAAATAGAATGTTGGGAGTTCTAGAATTCGAAAATGGAATGTTGGTGTTCTAGAATTACAAAATAGAATGTTTGGAGTTCTAGAATTCCAAAATAGAATGTTGAGAGTTCTAGAATTCGAAAATGGAATGTTGGTGTTCTAGAATTACAAAATATAATGTTGGGAGTTCTAGAATTCCAAAATAGTATGTTGGGAGTTCTAGAATACCAAAATAGAATGTTGGGAGTTATATAATTCCAAAAGAGAATGTTGGGAGTTCTAGAATTCCAAAATAGAATATTGGGGGTTCTAAAATTTCAAAAAAGAATGTTGGTAGTTCTAGAATTCAAAAAAAGAATGTTGGTGTTGCAGAATTCCAAAATAGAATGTTGGGAGTTCTAGAATACTAAAATAGAATGTTGGGAGTTCTAGAATTACAAAATAGAATATTGACAGTTTTAAAATTCCAAAATAGAATGTTGGTAGCTCTAGAATTTCAAAAAGAATGTTGGGAGTTCTAGAATTCCAAAAATAGTATGTTAGGAGTTCTAGAATACTAAAATAGAATGTTGGGAGTTCTAGAATACCAAGGTAAAATGTTGGTGTTGCAGAATTCCAAATTAGAATGTTGGTAGTTCTAGAATTCCAAAATATAATGTTGGTGTTGCAGAATTCTAAAATAGAATGTTGGGAGTTCTAGAATTCGAAAATGGAATGTTGGATGTTCTAGAATTCCAAAATAGAATGTTGGGAGTTCTAGAATTCCAAAATAGAATGTTGGGAGTTCTAGAATACTAAAATAGAATGTTGGGAGTTCTATAATTCCAAAATAGAATGTTGGGAGTTCCAGAATTCCAAAATAGAATGTTGAGAGTTCTAGAATTCCAAAATAGAATGTTTGTGTTGCAGAATTCCAAAATAGAATGTTGGGAGTTCGAGAATTCCAAAATAGAATGTTGGGAGTTCTAGAATACTAAAATAGAATGTTGGGAGTTCTATAATTCCAAAATAGAATGTTGGGAGTTCCAGAATTCCAAAATAGAATGTTGAGAGTTCTAGAATTCCAAAATAGAATGTTCGTGTTGCAGAATTCCAAAATAGAATGTTGGGAGTTCGAGAATACCAAGATAAAATGTTGGTGTTGCAGAATTCCAAAATAGAATGTTGGGAGTTCTAGAATTCGAAAATGGAATGTTGGTGTTCTAGAATTACAAAATAGAATGTTGGGAGTTCTAGAATTCCAAAATAGAATGTTGAGAGTTCTAGAATTCGAAAATGGAATGTTGGTGTTCTAGAATTACAAAATAGAATGTTGGGAGTTCTAGAATTCCAAAATAGTATGTTGGGAGTTCTAGAATACCAAAATAGAATGTTGGGAGTTATATAATTCCAAAAGAGAATGTTGGGAGTTCTAGAATTCCAAAATAGAATATTGGGGGTTCTAAAATTTCAAAAAAGAATGTTGGTAGTTCTAGAATTCAAAAAAAGAATGTTGGTGTTGCAGAATTCCAAAATAGAATGTTGGGAGTTCTAGAATACTAAAATAGAATGTTGGGAGTTCTAGAATTACAAAATAGAATATTGACAGTTTTAAAATTCCAAAATAGAATGTTGGTAGCTCTAGAATTTCAAAAAGAATGTTGGGAGTTCTAGAATTCCAAAAATAGTATGTTAGGAGTTCTAGAATACTAAAATAGAATGTTGGGAGTTCTAGAATACCAAGGTAAAATGTTGGTGTTGCAGAATTCCAAATTAGAATGTTGGTAGTTCTAGAATTCCAAAATATAATGTTGGTGTTGCAGAATTCTAAAATAGAATGTTGGGAGTTCTAGAATTCGAAAATGGAATGTTGGATGTTCTAGAATTCCAAAATAGAATGTTGGGAGTTCTAGAATTCCAAAATTGTTTGTTGGGAGTTCTAGAATACCAAAATAGAATGTTGGGAGTTCTAGAATTCCAAAATAGTCAGTTAGGAGTTCTAGAATACTAAAATAGAATGTTGGGAGTTCTAGAATTCCAAAATAGAATATTGGGAGTTCTAGAATTCCAAAATAGAATATTGCGAGTTCTAGAATTCCAAAATAGAATGTTGGGAGTTCTAGAATTCCAAAATAGAATGTTTGGAGTTCTAGAATACCAAGATATAATGTTGGTGTTGCAGAATTCCAAAATAGAATGTTGAGAGTTCTAGAATACCAAAATATAATGTTGGGAGTTCTAGAATTCCAAAATAGAATATTGGGAGTTCTAGAAGTCCAAGATAGAATGTTGGGAGTTCTAGAATTCCTATATAGAATGTTGGGAGTTCATGAATTCCACAATAGAATGTTGTTAGTTCTAGAATTCCAAAATAGAATGTTGGGAGTTCTAGAATACTAAAATAGAATGTTGGGAGTTCTATAATTCCAAAATAGAATGTTGGGAGTTCCAGAATTCCAAAATAGAATGTTGAGAGTTCTAGAATTCCAAAATAGAATGTTTGTGTTGCAGAATTCCAAAATAGAATGTTGGGAGTTCTAGAATACCAAGATAAAATGTTGGTGTTGCAGAATTCCAAAATAGAATGTTGGGAGTTCTAGAATTCGAAAATGGAATGTTGGTGTTCTAGAATTACAAAATAGAATGTTTGGAGTTCTAGAATTCCAAAATAGAATGTTGAGAGTTCTAGAATTCGAAAATGGAATGTTGGTGTTCTAGAATTACAAAATATAATGTTGGGAGTTCTAGAATTCCAAAATAGTATGTTGGGAGTTCTAGAATACCAAAATAGAATGTTGGGAGTTATATAATTCCAAAAGAGAATGTTGGGAGTTCTAGAATTCCAAAATAGAATATTGGGGGTTCTAAAATTTCAAAAAAGAATGTTGGTAGTTCTAGAATTCAAAAAAAGAATGTTGGTGTTGCAGAATTCCAAAATAGAATGTTGGGAGTTCTAGAATACTAAAATAGAATGTTGGGAGTTCTAGAATTACAAAATAGAATATTGACAGTTTTAAAATTCCAAAATAGAATGTTGGTAGCTCTAGAATTTCAAAAAGAATGTTGGGAGTTCTAGAATTCCAAAAATAGTATGTTAGGAGTTCTAGAATACTAAAATAGAATGTTGGGAGTTCTAGAATACCAAGGTAAAATGTTGGTGTTGCAGAATTCCAAATTAGAATGTTGGTAGTTCTAGAATTCCAAAATATAATGTTGGTGTTGCAGAATTCTAAAATAGAATGTTGGGAGTTCTAGAATTCGAAAATGGAATGTTGGATGTTCTAGAATTCCAAAATAGAATGTTGGGAGTTCTAGAATTCCAAAATTGTTTGTTGGGAGTTCTAGAATACCAAAATAGAATGTTGGGAGTTCTAGAATTCCAAAATAGTCTGTTAGGAGTTCTAGAATACTAAAATAGAATGTTGGGAGTTCTAGAATTCCAAAATAGAATATTGGGAGTTCTAGAATTCCAAAATAGAATATTGCGAGTTCTAGAATTCCAAAATAGAATGTTGGGAGTTCTAGAATACTAAAATAGAATGTTGGGAGTTCTAGAATTACAAAATAGAATATTGACAGTTTTAAAATTCCAAAATAGAATGTTGGTAGCTCTAGAATTTCAAAAAGAATGTTGGGAGTTCTAGAATTCCAAAAATAGTATGTTAGGAGTTCTAGAATACTAAAATAGAATGTTGGGAGTTCTAGAATACCAAGGTAAAATGTTGGTGTTGCAGAATTCCAAATTAGAATGTTGGTAGTTCTAGAATTCCAAAATATAATGTTGGTGTTGCAGAATTCTAAAATAGAATGTTGGGAGTTCTAGAATTCGAAAATGGAATGTTGGATGTTCTAGAATTCCAAAATAGAATGTTGGGAGTTCTAGAATTCCAAAATTGTTTGTTGGGAGTTCTAGAATACCAAAATAGAATGTTGGGAGTTCTAGAATACTAAAATAGAATGTTGGGAGTTCTAGAATACCAAGGTAAAATGTTGGTGTTGCAGAATTCCAAATTAGAATGTTGGTAGTTCTAGAATTCCAAAATATAATGTTGGTGTTGCAGAATTCTAAAATAGAATGTTGGGAGTTCTAGAATTCGAAAATGGAATGTTGGATGTTCTAGAATTCCAAAATAGAATGTTGGGAGTTCTAGAATTCCAAAATTGTTTGTTGGGAGTTCTAGAATACCAAAATAGAATGTTGGGAGTTCTAGAATTCCAAAATTGTTTGTTGGGAGTTCTAGAATACCAAAATAGAATGTTGGGAGTTCTAGAATTCCAAAATAGTCTGTTAGGAGTTCTAGAATACTAAAATAGAATGTTGGGAGTTCTAGAATTCCAAAATAGAATATTGGGAGTTCTAGAATTCCAAAATAGAATATTGCGAGTTCTAGAATTCCAAAATAGAATGTTGGGAGTTCTAGAATTCCAAAATAGAATGTTGGGAGTTCTAGAATTACAAAATAGAATATTGACAGTTTTAAAATTCCAAAATAGAATGTTGGTAGCTCTAGAATTTCAAAAAGAATGTTGGGAGTTCTAGAATTCCAAAAATAGTATGTTAGGAGTTCTTGAATACTAAAATAGAATGTTGGGAGTTCTAGAATACCAAGGTAAAATGTTGGTGTTGCAGAATTCCAAATTAGAATGTTGGTAGTTCTAGAATTCCAAAATATAATGTTGGTGTTGCAGAATTCTAAAATAGAATGTTGGGAGTTCTAGAATTCGAAAATGGAATGTTGGATGTTCTAGAATTCCAAAATAGAATGTTGGGAGTTCTAGAATTCCAAAATTGTTTGTTGGGAGTTCTAGAATACCAAAATAGAATGTTGGGAGTTCTAGAATTCCAAAATAGTCAGTTAGGAGTTCTAGAATACTAAAATAGAATGTTGGGAGTTCTAGAATTCCAAAATAGAATATTGGGAGTTCTAGAATTCCAAAATAGAATATTGCGAGTTCTAGAATTCCAAAATAGAATGTTGGGAGTTCTAGAATTCCAAAATAGAATGTTTGGAGTTCTAGAATACCAAGATATAATGTTGGTGTTGCAGAATTCCAAAATAGAATGTTGAGAGTTCTAGAATACCAAAATATAATGTTGGGAGTTCTAGAATTCCAAAATAGAATATTGGGAGTTCTAGATGTCCAAGATAGAATGTTGGGAGTTCTAGAATTCCTATATAGAATGTTGGGAGTTCATGAATTCCACAATAGAATGTTGTTAGTTCTAGAATTCCAAAATAGAATGTTGGGAGTTCTAGAATACTAAAATAGAATGTTGGGAGTTCTATAATTCCAAAATAGAATGTTGGGAGTTCCAGAATTCCAAAATAGAATGTTGAGAGATCTAGAATTCCAAAATAGAATGTTTGTGTTGCAGAATTCCAAAATAGAATGTTGGGAGTTCTAGAATACCAAGATAAAATGTTGGTGTTGCAGAATTCCAAAATAGAATGTTGGGAGTTCTAGAATTCGAAAATGGAATGTTGGTGTTCTAGAATTACAAAATAGAATGTTGGGAGTTCTAGAATTCCAAAATAGAATATTGAGAGTTCTAGAATTCGAAAATGGAATGTTGGTGTTCTAGAATTACAAAATAGAATGTTGGGAGTTCTAGAATTCCAAAATAGTATGTTGGGAGTTCTAGAATACCAAAATAGAATGTTGGGAGTTATATAATTCCAAAAGAGAATGTTGGGAGTTCTAGAATTCCAAAATAGAATATTGGGGGTTCTAAAATTTCAAAAAAGAATGTTGGTAGTTCTAGAATTCAAAAAAAGAATGTTGGTGTTGCAGAATTCCAAAATAGAATTTTGGGAGTTCTAGAATACTAAAATAGAATGTTGGGAGTTCTAGAATTACAAAATAGAATATTGACAGTTTTAAAATTCCAAAATAGAATGTTGGTAGCTCTAGAATTTCAAAAAGAATGTTGGGAGTTCTAGAATTCCAAAAATAGTATGTTAGGAGTTCTAGAATACTAAAATAGAATGCTGGGAGTTCTAGAATACCAAGGTAAAATGTTGGTGTTGCAGAATTCCAAATTAGAATGTTGGTAGTTCTAGAATTCCAAAATATAATGTTGGTGTTGCAGAATTCTAAAATAGAATGTTGGGAGTTCTAGAATTCGAAAATGGAATGTTGGATGTTCTAGAATTCCAAAATAGAATGTTGGGAGTTCTAGAATTCCAAAATTGTTTGTTGGGAGTTCTAGAATACCAAAATAGAATGTTGGGAGGTCTAGAATTCCAAAATAGTCAGTTAGGAGTTCTAGAATACTAAAATAGAATGTTGGGAGTTCTAGAATTCCAAAATAGAATATTGGGAGTTCTAGAATTCCAAAATAGAATATTGCGAGTTCTAGAATTCCAAAATAGAATGTTGGGAGTTCTAGAATACTAAAATAGAATGTTGGGAGTTCTAGAATTACAAAATAGAATATTGACAGTTTTAAAATTCCAAAATAGAATGTTGGTAGCTCTAGAATTTCAAAAAGAATGTTGGGAGTTCTAGAATTCCAAAAATAGTATGTTAGGAGTTCTAGAATACTAAAATAGAATGTTGGGAGTTCTAGAATACCAAGGTAAAATGTTGGTGTTGCAGAATTCCAAATTAGAATGTTGGTAGTTCTAGAATTCCAAAATATAATGTTGGTGTTGCAGAATTCTAAAATAGAATGTTGGGAGTTCTAGAATTCGAAAATGGAATGTTGGATGTTCTAGAATTCCAAAATAGAATGTTGGGAGTTCTAGAATTCCAAAATTGTTTGTTGGGAGTTCTAGAATACCAAAATAGAATGTTGGGAGTTCTAGAATACTAAAATAGAATGTTGGGAGTTCTAGAATACCAAGGTAAAATGTTGGTGTTGCAGAATTCCAAATTAGAATGTTGGTAGTTCTAGAATTCCAAAATATAATGTTGGTGTTGCAGAATTCTAAAATAGAATGTTGGGAGTTCTAGAATTCGAAAATGGAATGTTGGATGTTCTAGAATTCCAAAATAGAATGTTGGGAGTTCTAGAATTCCAAAATTGTTTGTTGGGAGTTCTAGAATACCAAAATAGAATGTTGGGAGTTCTAGAATTCCAAAATAGTCTGTTAGGAGTTCTAGAATACTAAAATAGAATGTTGGGAGTTCTAGAATTCCAAAATAGAATATTGGGAGTTCTAGAATTCCAAAATAGAATATTGCGAGTTCTAGAATTCCAAAATAGAATGTTGGGAGTTCTAGAATACTAAAATAGAATGTTGGGAGTTCTAGAATTACAAAATAGAATATTGACAGTTTTAAAATTCCAAAATAGAATGTTGGTAGCTCTAGAATTTCAAAAAGAATGTTGGGAGTTCTAGAATTCCAAAAATAGTATGTTAGGAGTTCTTGAATACTAAAATAGAATGTTGGGAGTTCTAGAATACCAAGGTAAAATGTTGGTGTTGCAGAATTCCAAATTAGAATGTTGGTAGTTCTAGAATTCCAAAATATAATGTTGGTGTTGCAGAATTCTAAAATAGAATGTTGGGAGTTCTAGAATTCGAAAATGGAATGTTGGATGTTCTAGAATTCCAAAATAGAATGTTGGGAGTTCTAGAATTCCAAAATTGTTTGTTGGGAGTTCTAGAATACCAAAATAGAATGTTGGGAGTTCTAGAATTCCAAAATAGTCAGTTAGGAGTTCTAGAATACTAAAATAGAATGTTGGGAGTTCTAGAATTCCAAAATAGAATATTGGGAGTTCTAGAATTCCAAAATAGAATATTGCGAGTTCTAGAATTCCAAAATAGAATGTTGGGAGTTCTAGAATTCCAAAATAGAATGTTTGGAGTTCTAGAATACCAAGATATAATGTTGGTGTTGCAGAATTCCAAAATAGAATGTTGAGAGTTCTAGAATACCAAAATATAATGTTGGGAGTTCTAGAATTCCAAAATAGAATATTGGGAGTTCTAGAAGTCCAAGATAGAATGTTGGGAGTTCTAGAATTCCTATATAGAATGTTGGGAGTTCATGAATTCCACAATAGAATGTTGTTAGTTCTAGAATTCCAAAATAGAATGTTGGGAGTTCTAGAATACTAAAATAGAATGTTGGGAGTTCTATAATTCCAAAATAGAATGTTGGGAGTTCCAGAATTCCAAAATAGAATGTTGAGAGATCTAGAATTCCAAAATAGAATGTTTGTGTTGCAGAATTCCAAAATAGAATGTTGGGAGTTCTAGAATACCAAGATAAAATGTTGGTGTTGCAGAATTCCAAAATAGAATGTTGGGAGTTCTAGAATTCGAAAATGGAATGTTGGTGTTCTAGAATTACAAAATAGAATGTTGGGAGTTCTAGAATTCCAAAATAGAATGTTGAGAGTTCTAGAATTCGAAAATGGAATGTTGGTGTTCTAGAATTACAAAATAGAATGTTGGGAGTTCTAGAATTCCAAAATAGTATGTTGGGAGTTCTAGAATACCAAAATAGAATGTTGGGAGTTATATAATTCCAAAAGAGAATGTTGGGAGTTCTAGAATTCCAAAATAGAATATTGGGGGTTCTAAAATTTCAAAAAAGAATGTTGGTAGTTCTAGAATTAAAAAAAAAAGAATGTTGGTGTTGCAGAATTCCAAAATAGAATGTTGGGAGTTCTAGAATACTAAAATAGAATGTTGGGAGTTCTAGAATTACAAAATAGAATATTGACAGTTTTAAAATTCCAAAATAGAATGTTGGTAGCTCTAGAATTTCAAAAAGAATGTTGGGAGTTCTAGAATTCCAAAAATAGTATGTTAGGAGTTCTAGAATACTAAAATATAATGTTGGTGTTGCAGAATTCTAAAATAGAATGTTGGGAGTTCTAGAATTCGAAAATGGAATGTTGGATGTTCTAGAATTCCAAAATAGAATGTTGGGAGTTCTAGAATTCCAAAATTGTTTGTTGGGAGTTCTAGAATACCAAAATAGAATGTTGGGAGTTCTAGAATTCCAAAATAGTCAGTTAGGAGTTCTAGAATACTAAAATAGAATGTTGGGAGTTCTAGAATTCCAAAATAGAATATTGGGAGTTCTAGAATTCCAAAATAGAATATTGCGAGTTCTAGAATTCCAAAATAGAATGTTGGGAGTTCTAGAATTCCAAAATAGAATGTTTGGAGTTCTAGAATACCAAGATATAATGTTGGTGTTGCAGAATTCCAAAATAGAATGTTGAGAGTTCTAGAATACCAAAATATAATGTTGGGAGTTCTAGAATTCCAAAATAGAATATTGGGAGTTCTAGAAGTCCAAGATAGAATGTTGGGAGTTCTAGAATTCCTATATAGAATGTTGGGAGTTCATGAATTCCACAATAGAATGTTGTTAGTTCTAGAATTCCAAAATAGAATGTTGGGAGTTCTAGAATACTAAAATAGAATGTTGGGAGTTCTATAATTCCAAAATAGAATGTTGGGAGTTCCAGAATTCCAAAATAGAATGTTGAGAGTTCTAGAATTCCAAAATAGAATGTTTGTGTTGCAGAATTCCAAAATAGAATGTTGGGAGTTCTAGAATACCAAGATAAAATGTTGGTGTTGCAGAATTCCAAAATAGAATGTTGGGAGTTCTAGAATTCGAAAATGGAATGTTGGTGTTCTAGAATTACAAAATAGAATGTTTGGAGTTCTAGAATTCCAAAATAGAATGTTGAGAGTTCTAGAATTCGAAAATGGAATGTTGGTGTTCTAGAATTACAAAATATAATGTTGGGAGTTCTAGAATTCCAAAATAGTATGTTGGGAGTTCTAGAATACCAAAATAGAATGTTGGGAGTTATATAATTCCAAAAGAGAATGTTGGGAGTTCTAGAATTCCAAAATAGAATATTGGGGGTTCTAAAATTTCAAAAAAGAATGTTGGTAGTTCTAGAATTCAAAAAAAGAATGTTGGTGTTGCAGAATTCCAAAATAGAATGTTGGGAGTTCTAGAATACTAAAATAGAATGTTGGGAGTTCTAGAATACTAAAATAGAATGTTGGGAGTTCTAGAATTACAAAATAGAATATTGACAGTTTTAAAATTCCAAAATAGAATGTTGGTAGCTCTAGAATTTCAAAAAGAATGTTGGGAGTTCTAGAATTCCAAAAATAGTATGTTAGGAGTTCTTGAATACTAAAATAGAATGTTGGGAGTTCTAGAATACCAAGGTAAAATGTTGGTGTTGCAGAATTCCAAATTAGAATGTTGGTAGTTCTAGAATTCCAAAATATAATGTTGGTGTTGCAGAATTCTAAAATAGAATGTTGGCAGTTCTAGAATTCGAAAATGGAATGTTGGATGTTCTAGAATTCCAAAATAGAATGTTGGGAGTTCTAGAATTCCAAAATTGTTTGTTGGGAGTTCTAGAATACCAAAATAGAATGTTGGGAGTTCTAGAATTCCAAAATAGTCAGTTAGGAGTTCTAGAATACTAAAATAGAATGTTGGGAGTTCTAGAATTCCAAAATAGAATATTGGGAGTTCTAGAATTCCAAAATAGAATATTGCGAGTTCTAGAATTCCAAAATAGAATGTTGGGAGTTCTAGAATTCCAAAATAGAATGTTTGGAGTTCTAGAATACCAAGATATAATGTTGGTGTTGCAGAATTCCAAAATAGAATGTTGAGAGTTCTAGAATACCAAAATATAATGTTGGGAGTTCTAGAATTCCAAAATAGAATATTGGGAGTTCTAGAAGTCCAAGATAGAATGTTGGGAGTTCTAGAATTCCTATATAGAATGTTGGGAGTTCATGAATTCCACAATAGAATGTTGTTAGTTCTAGAATTCCAAAATAGAATGTTGGGAGTTCTAGAATACTAAAATAGAATGTTGGGAGTTCTATAATTCCAAAATAGAATGTTGGGAGTTCCAGAATTCCAAAATAGAATGTTGAGAGATCTAGAATTCCAAAATAGAATGTTTGTGTTGCAGAATTCCAAAATAGAATGTTGGGAGTTCTAGAATACCAAGATAAAATGTTGGTGTTGCAGAATTCCAAAATAGAATGTTGGGAGTTCTAGAATTCGAAAATGGAATGTTGGTGTTCTAGAATTACAAAATAGAATGTTGGGAGTTCTAGAATTCCAAAATAGAATGTTGAGAGTTCTAGAATTCGAAAATGGAATGTTGGTGTTCTAGAATTACAAAATAGAATGTTGGGAGTTCTAGAATTCCAAAATAGTATGTTGGGAGTTCTAGAATACCAAAATAGAATGTTGGGAGTTATATAATTCCAAAAGAGAATGTTGGGAGTTCTAGAATTCCAAAATAGAATATTGGGGGTTCTAAAATTTCAAAAAAGAATGTTGGTAGTTCTAGAATTAAAAAAAAAAGAATGTTGGTGTTGCAGAATTCCAAAATAGAATGTTGGGAGTTCTAGAATACTAAAATAGAATGTTGGGAGTTCTAGAATTACAAAATAGAATATTGACAGTTTTAAAATTCCAAAATAGAATGTTGGTAGCTCTAGAATTTCAAAAAGAATGTTGGGAGTTCTAGAATTCCAAAAATAGTATGTTAGGAGTTCTAGAATACTAAAATATAATGTTGGTGTTGCAGAATTCTAAAATAGAATGTTGGGAGTTCTAGAATTCGAAAATGGAATGTTGGATGTTCTAGAATTCCAAAATAGAATGTTGGGAGTTCTAGAATTCCAAAATTGTTTGTTGGGAGTTCTAGAATACCAAAATAGAATGTTGGGAGTTCTAGAATTCCAAAATAGTCAGTTAGGAGTTCTAGAATACTAAAATAGAATGTTGGGAGTTCTAGAATTCCAAAATAGAATATTGGGAGTTCTAGAATTCCAAAATAGAATATTGCGAGTTCTAGAATTCCAAAATAGAATGTTGGGAGTTCTAGAATTCCAAAATAGAATGTTTGGAGTTCTAGAATACCAAGATATAATGTTGGTGTTGCAGAATTCCAAAATAGAATGTTGAGAGTTCTAGAATACCAAAATATAATGTTGGGAGTTCTAGAATTCCAAAATAGAATATTGGGAGTTCTAGAAGTCCAAGATAGAATGTTGGGAGTTCTAGAATTCCTATATAGAATGTTGGGAGTTCATGAATTCCACAATAGAATGTTGTTAGTTCTAGAATTCCAAAATAGAATGTTGGGAGTTCTAGAATACTAAAATAGAATGTTGGGAGTTCTATAATTCCAAAATAGAATGTTGGGAGTTCCAGAATTCCAAAATAGAATGTTGAGAGTTCTAGAATTCCAAAATAGAATGTTTGTGTTGCAGAATTCCAAAATAGAATGTTGGGAGTTCTAGAATACCAAGATAAAATGTTGGTGTTGCAGAATTCCAAAATAGAATGTTGGGAGTTCTAGAATTCGAAAATGGAATGTTGGTGTTCTAGAATTACAAAATAGAATGTTTGGAGTTCTAGAATTCCAAAATAGAATGTTGAGAGTTCTAGAATTCGAAAATGGAATGTTGGTGTTCTAGAATTACAAAATATAATGTTGGGAGTTCTAGAATTCCAAAATAGTATGTTGGGAGTTCTAGAATACCA
This sequence comes from Pseudophryne corroboree, assembly GCF_028390025.1. Lineage (NCBI taxonomy): Eukaryota > Metazoa > Chordata > Amphibia > Anura > Myobatrachidae > Pseudophryne > Pseudophryne corroboree. Next base: position 368,540,928 of record NC_086448.1, read on the forward strand.
AAATAGAATGTTGGGAGTTATATAATTCCAAAAGAGAATGTTGGGAGTTCTAGAATTCCAAAATAGAATATTGGGGGTTCTAAAATTTCAAAAAAGAATGTTGGTAGTTCTAGAATTCAAAAAAAGAATGTTGGTGTTGCAGAATTCCAAAATAGAATGTTGGGAGTTCTAGAATACTAAAATAGAATGTTGGGAGTTCTAGAATTACAAAATAGAATATTGACAGTTTTAAAATGCCAAAATAGAATGTTGGTAGCTCTAGAATTTCAAAAAGAATGTTGGGAGTTCTAGAATTCCAAAATATAATGTTGGTGTTGCAGAATTCTAAAATAGAATGTTGGGAGTTCTAAAATTCGAAAATGGAATGTTGGATGTTCTAGAATTCCAAAATAGAATGTTGGGAGTTCTAGAATTCCAAAATTGTTTGTTGGGAGTTCTAGAATACCAAAATAGAATGTTGGGAGTTCTAGAATTCCAAAATAGTCTGTTAGGAGTTCTAGAATACTAAAATAGAATGTTGGGAGTTCTAGAATTCCAAAATAGAATATTGGGAGTTCTAGAATTCCAAAATAGAATGTTTGGAGTTCTAGAATACCAAGATCTAATGTTGGTGTTGCAGAATTCCAAAATAGAATGTTGAGAGTTCTAGAATACCAAAATATAATGTTGGGAGTTCTAGAATTCCAAAATAGAATATTGGGAGTTCTAGAAGTCCAAGATAGAATGTTGGGAGTTCTAGAATTCCTATATAGAATGTTGGGAGTTCATGAATTCCACATTAGAATGTTGTTAGTTCTAGAATTCCAAAATAGAATGTTGGGAGTTCTAGAATACTAAAATAGAATGTTGGGAGTTCTATAATTCCAAAATAGAATGTTGGGAGTTCCAGAATTCCAAAATAGAATGTTGAGAGTTCTAGAATTCCAAAATAGAATGTTTGTGTTGCAGAATTCCAAAATAGAATGTTGGGAGTTCTAGAATACCAAGATAAAATGTTGGTGTTGCAGAATTCCAAAATAGAATGTTGGGAGTTCTAGAATTCGAAAATGGAATGTTGGTGTTCTAGAATTACAAAATAGAATGTTGGGAGTTCTAGAATTCCAAAATAGAAAGTTGAGAGTTCTAGAATTCGAAAATGGAATGTTGGTGTTCTAGAATTACAAAATAGAATGTTGGGAGTTCTAGAATTCCAAAATAGTATGTTGGGAGTTCTAGAATACCAAAATAGAATGTTGGGAGTAATATAATTCCAAAAGAGAATGTTGGGAGTTCTAGAATTCCAAAATAGAATATTGGGGGTTCTAAAATTTCAAAAAAGAATGTTGGTAGTTCTAGAATTCAAAAAAAGAATGTTGGTGTTGCAGAATTCCAAAATAGAATGTTGGGAGTTCTAGAATACTAAAATAGAATGTTGGGAGTTCTAGAATTACAAAATAGAATATTGACAGTTTTAAAATGCCAAAATAGAATGTTGGTAGCTCTAGAATTTCAAAAAGAATGTTGGGAGTTCTAGAATTCCAAAAATAGTATGTTAGGAGTTCTAGAATACTAAAATAGAATGTTGGGAGTTCTAGAATTACAAAATAGAATATTGACAGTTTTAAAATGCCAAAATAGAATGTTGGTAGCTCTAGAATTTCAAAAAGAATGTTGGGAGTTCTAGAATTCCAAAAATAGTATGTTAGGAGTTCTAGAATACTAAAATAGAATGTTGGGAGTTCTAGAATACCAAGGTAAAATGTTGGTGTTGCAGAATTCCAAATTAGAATGTTGGTAGTTCTAGAATTCCAAAATATAATGTTGGTGTTGCAGAATTCTAAAATAGAATGTTGGGAGTTGTAAAATTCGAAAATGGAATGTTGGATGTTCTAGAATTCCAAAATAGAATGTTGGGAGTTCTAGAATTCCAAAATTGTTTGTTGGGAGTTCTAGAATACCAAAATAGAATGTTGGGAGTTCTAGAATTCCAAAATAGTCTGTTAGGAGTTCTAGAATACTAAAATAGAATGTTGGGAGTTCTAGAATTCCAAAATAGAATATTGGGAGTTCTAGAATTCCAAAATAGAATGTTTGGAGTTCTAGAATACCAAGATCTAATGTTGGTGTTGCAGAATTCCAAAATAGAATGTTGAGAGTTCTAGAATACCAAAATATAATGTTGGGAGTTCTAGAATTCCAAAATAGAATATTGGGAGTTCTAGAAGTCCAAGATAGAATGTTGGGAGTTCTAGAATTCCTATATAGAATGTTGGGAGTTCATGAATTCCACATTAGAATGTTGTTAGTTCTAGAATTCCAAAATAGAATGTTGGGAGTTCTAGAATACTAAAATAGAATGTTGGGAGTTCTATAATTCCAAAATAGAATGTTGGGAGTTCCAGAATTCCAAAATAGAATGTTGAGAGTTCTAGAATTCCAAAATAGAATGTTTGTGTTGCAGAATTCCAAAATAGAATGTTGGGAGTTCTAGAATACCAAGATAAAATGTTGGTGTTGCAGAATTCCAAAATAGAATGTTGGGAGTTCTAGAATTCGAAAATGGAATGTTGGTGTTCTAGAATTACAAAATAGAATGTTGGGAGTTCTAGAATTCCAAAATAGAAAGTTGAGAGTTCTAGAATTCGAAAATGGAATGTTGGTGTTCTAGAATTACAAAATAGAATGTTGGGAGTTCTAGAATTCCAAAATAGTATGTTGGGAGTTCTAGAATACCAAAATAGAATGTTGGGAGTTATATAATTCCAAAAGAGAATGTTGGGAGTTCTAGAATTCCAAAATAGAATATTGGGGGTTCTAAAATTTCAAAATAGAATGTTGGTAGTTCTAGAATTCAAAAAAAGAATGTTGGTGTTGCAGAATTCCAAAATAGAATGTTGGGAGTTCTAGAATACTAAAATAGAATGTTGGGAGTTCTAGAATTACAAAATAGAATATTGACAGTTTTAAAATTCCAAAATAGAATGTTGGTAGCTCTAGAATTTCAAAAAGAATGTTGGGAGTTCTAGAATTCCAAAAATAGTATGTTAGGAGTTCTAGAATACTAAAATAGAATGTTGGGAGTTCTAGAATACCAAGGTAAAATGTTGGTGTTGCAGAATTCCAAATTAGAATGTTGGTAGTTCTAGAATTCCAAAATATAATGTTGGTGTTGCAGAATTCTAAAATAGAATGTTGGGAGTTCTAGAATTCGAAAATGGAATGTTGGATGTTCTAGAATTCCAAAATAGAATGTTGGGAGTTCTAGAATTCCAAAATTGTTTGTTGGGAGTTCTAGAATACCAAAATAGAATGTTGGGAGTTCTAGAATTCCAAAATAGTCTGTTAGGAGTTCTAGAATACTAAAATAGAATGTTGGGAGTTCTAGAATTCCAAAATAGAATATTGGGAGTTCTAGAATTCCAAAATAGAATATTGCGAGTTCTAGAATTCCAAAATAGAATGTTGGGAGTTCTAGAATACTAAAATAGAATGTTGGGAGTTCTAGAATTACAAAATAGAATATTGACAGTTTTAAAATTCCAAAATAGAATGTTGGTAGCTCTAGAATTTCAAAAAGAATGTTGGGAGTTCTAGAATTCCAAAAATAGTATGTTAGGAGTTCTTGAATACTAAAATAGAATGTTGGGAGTTCTAGAATACCAAGGTAAAATGTTGGTGTTGCAGAATTCCAAATTAGAATGTTGGTAGTTCTAGAATTCCAAAATATAATGTTGGTGTTGCAGAATTCTAAAATAGAATGTTGGCAGTTCTAGAATTCGAAAATGGAATGTTGGATGTTCTAGAATTCCAAAATAGAATGTTGGGAGTTCTAGAATTCCAAAATTGTTTGTTGGGAGTTCTAGAATACCAAAATAGAATGTTGGGAGTTCTAGAATTCCAAAATAGTCAGTTAGGAGTTCTAGAATACTAAAATAGAATGTTGGGAGTTCTAGAATTCCAAAATAGAATATTGGGAGTTCTAGAATTCCAAAATAGAATATTGCGAGTTCTAGAATTCCAAAATAGAATGTTGGGAGTTCTAGAATTCCAAAATAGAATGTTTGGAGTTCTAGAATACCAAGATATAATGTTGGTGTTGCAGAATTCCAAAATAGAATGTTGAGAGTTCTAGAATACCAAAATATAATGTTGGGAGTTCTAGAATTCCAAAATAGAATATTGGGAGTTCTAGAAGTCCAAGATAGAATGTTGGGAGTTCTAGAATTCCTATATAGAATGTTGGGAGTTCATGAATTCCACAATAGAATGTTGTTAGTTCTAGAATTCCAAAATAGAATGTTGGGAGTTCTAGAATACTAAAATAGAATGTTGGGAGTTCTATAATTCCAAAATAGAATGTTGGGAGTTCCAGAATTCCAAAATAGAATGTTGAGAGATCTAGAATTCCAAAATAGAATGTTTGTGTTGCAGAATTCCAAAATAGAATGTTGGGAGTTCTAGAATACCAAGATAAAATGTTGGGAGTTCTAGAATTCCAAAATAGAATATTGGGGGTTCTAAAATTTCAAAAAAGAATGTTGGTAGTTCTAGAATTCAAAAAAAGAATGTTGGTGTTGCAGAATTCCAAAATAGAATGTTGGGAGTTCTAGAATACTAAAATAGAATGTTGGGAGTTCTAGAATTACAAAATAGAATATTGACAGTTTTAAAATTCCAAAATAGAATGTTGGTAGCTCTAGAATTTCAAAAAGAATGTTGGGAGTTCTAGAATTCCAAAAATAGTATGTTAGGAGTTCTAGAATACTAAAATAGAATGTTGGGAGTTCTAGAATACCAAGGTAAAATGTTGGTGTTGCAGAATTCCAAATTAGAATGTTGGTAGTTCTAGAATTCCAAAATATAATGTTGGTGTTGCAGAATTCTAAAATAGAATGTTGGGAGTTCTAGAATTCGAAAATGGAATGTTGGATGTTCTAGAATTCCAAAATAGAATGTTGGGAGTTCTAGAATTCCAAAATTGTTTGTTGGGAGTTCTAGAATACCAAAATAGAATGTTGGGAGTTCTAGAATTCCAAAATAGTCAGTTAGGAGTTCTAGAATACTAAAATAGAATGTTGGGAGTTCTAGAATTCCAAAATAGAATATTGGGAGTTCTAGAATTCGAAAATGGAATGTTGGTGTTCTAGAATTACAAAATAGAATGTTTGGAGTTCTAGAATTCCAAAATAGAATGTTGAGAGTTCTAGAATTCGAAAATGGAATGTTGATGTTCTAGAATTACAAAATATAATGTTGGGAGTTCTAGAATTCCAAAATAGTATGTTGGGAGTTCTAGAATACCAAAATAGAATGTTGGGAGTTATATAATTCCAAAAGAGAATGTTGGGAGTTCTAGAATTCCAAAATAGAATATTGGGGGTTCTAAAATTTCAAAAAAGAATGTTGGTAGTTCTAGAATTCAAAAAAAGAATGTTGGTGTTGCAGAATTCCAAAATAGAATGTTGGGAGTTCTAGAATACTAAAATAGAATGTTGGGAGTTCTAGAATTACAAAATAGAATATTGACAGTTTTAAAATTCCAAAATAGAATGTTGGTAGCTCTAGAATTTCAAAAAGAATGTTGGGAGTTCTAGAATTCCAAAAATAGTATGTTAGGAGTTCTAGAATACTAAAATAGAATGTTGGGAGTTCTAGAATACCAAGGTAAAATGTTGGTGTTGCAGAATTCCAAATTAGAATGTTGGGAGTTCTAGAATTCCAAAATAGTCTGTTAGGAGTTCTAGAATACTAAAATAGAATGTTGGGAGTTCTAGAATTCCAAAATAGAATATTGGGAGTTCTAGAATTCCAAAATAGAATATTGCGAGTTCTAGAATTCCAAAATAGAATGTTGGGAGTTCTAGAATTCCAAAATAGAATGTTTGGAGTTCTAGAATACCAAGATATAATGTTGGTGTTGCAGAATTCCAAAATAGAATGTTGAGAGTTCTAGAATACCAAAATATAATGTTGGGAGTTCTAGAATTCCAAAATAGAATATTTGGAGTTCTAGAAGTCCAAGATAGAATGTTGGGAGTTCTAGAATTCCTATATAGAATGTTGAGAGTTCTAGAATTCGAAAATGGAATGTTGGTGTTCTAGAATTCCAAAATACAATGTTAGGAGTTCTAGATTTCCAAAAAAGAATGTAGGGAGTTCTAGAATTCCAAAATAGAATGTTGGTGTTGCAGAATTCCAAAATAGAATGTTGGGAGTTCTAGAATACTAAAATAGAATGTTGGGAGTTCTATAATTCCAAAATAGAATGTTGGGAGTTCTAGAATTCCAAAATAGAATGTTAGGAGTTCTAGAATTCCAAGATAGAATGTTGGTGTTGCAGAATTCCAAAATAGAATGTTGGGAGTTCTAGAATACTAAAATAGAATGTTGGGAGTTCTAGAATTCCAAAATAGAATGTTGGGAGTTCCAGAATTCCAAAATAGAATGTTGAGAGTTCCAGAATTCCAAAATAGAATGTTTGTGTTGCAGAATTCCAAAATAGAATGTTGGTAGTTCTAGAATTCCAAAATAGAATGTTGGGAGTTCTAGAATACCAAGATAAAATGTTGGTGTTGCAGAATTCCAAAATAGAATGTTGGGAGTTCTAGAATTCGAAAATGGAATGTTGGTGTTCTAGAATTACAAAATAGAATGTTGGGAGTTCTAGAATTCCAAAATAGTATGTTGGGAGTTCTAGAATACCAAAATAGAATGTTGGGAGTTCTAGAATTACAAAATAGAATATTGGGGTTCTAGATTTTTTTTTTAAAAAGAAGAATGTTGGGAGTTCTAGAATTCCAAAATATTCTGTTAAGAGTTCTAGAATACTAAAAATAGAATGTTGGGAGTTCTAGAATTCCAAAATAGAATATTGGGAGTTCTAGAATTCCAAAATAGAATGTTGGGAGTTCTAGAATTCCAAGATAGAATGTTGGTGTTGCAGAATTCCAAAAGAGAATGTTGGGAGTTCTAGAATTCCAAAATAGAATATTGGGGTTCTAAAATTTCAAAAAAGAATGTTGGTAGTTCTAGAATTCAAAAAAAGAATGTTGGTGTTGCAGAATTCCAAAATAGAATGTTGGGAGTTCAAGAATACTAAAATAGAATGTTGGGAGTTCTAGAATTACAAAATAGAATATTGACAGTTTTAAAATTCCAAAATAGAATGTTGGTAGCTCTAGAATTTCAAAAAGAATGTTGGGAGTTCTAGAATTCCAAAAATAGTATGTTAGGAGTTCTAGAATACTAAAATAGAATGTTGGGAGTTCTAGAATACCAAGGTAAAATGTTGGTGTTGCAGAATTCCAAATTAGAATGTTGGTAGTTCTAGAATTCCAAAATATAATGTTGGTGTTGCAGAATTCTAAAATAGAATGTTGAGAGTTCTAGAATTCGAAAATGGAATGTTGGATGTTCTAGAATTCCAAAATTGTTTGTTGGGAGTTCTAGAATACCAAAATAGTATGTTGGGAGTTCTAGAATTCCAAAATAGTCTGTTAGGAGTTCTAGAATACTAAAATAGAATGTTGGGAGTTCTAGAATTCCAAAATAGAATATTGGGAGTTCTAGAATTCCAAAATAGAATATTGCGAGTTCTAGAATTCCAAAATAGAATATTGGGAGTTCTAGAATTCCAAAATAGAATATTGCGAGTTCTAGAATTCCAAAATAGAATGTTGGGAGTTCTAGAGTTCCAAAATAGAATGTTTGGAGTTCTAGAATACCAAGATATAATGTTGGTGTTGCAGAATTCCAAAATAGAATGTTGAGAGTTCTAGAATACCAAAATATAATGTTGGGAGTTCTAGAATTCCAAAATAGAATATTGGGAGTTCTAGAAGTCCAAGATAGAATGTTGGGAGTTCTAGAATTCCTATATAGAATGTTGGGAGTTCATGAATTCCACAATAGAATGTTGTTAGTTCTAGAATTCCAAAATAGAATGTTGGGAGTTCTAGAATACTAAAATAGAATGTTGGGAGTTCTATAATTCCAAAATAGAATGTTGGGAGTTCCAGAATTCCAAAATAGAATGTTGAGAGTTCTAGAATTCCAAAATAGAATGTTTGTGTTGCAGAATTCCAAAATAGAATGTTGGGAGTTCTAGAATACCAAGATAAAATGTTGGTGTTGCAGAATTCCAAAATAGAATGTTGGGAGTTCTAGAATTCGAAAATGGAATGTTGGTGTTCTAGAATTACAAAATAGAATGTTGGGAGTTCTAGAATTCCAAAATAGAATGTTGAGAGTTCTAGAATTCGAAAATGGAATGTTGGTGTTCTAGAATTACAAAATAGAATGTTGGGAGTTCTAGAATTCCAAAATAGTATGTTGGGAGTTCTAGAATACCAAAATAGAATATTGGGAGTTCTAGAATTCCAAAATAGAATATTGCGAGTTCTAGAATTCCAAAATAGAATATTGCGAGTTCTAGAATTCCAAAATAGAATGTTGGGAGTTCTAGAGTTCCAAAATAGAATGTTTGGAGTTCTAGAATACCAAGATATAATGTTGGTGTTGCAGAATTCCAAAATAGAATGTTGAGAGTTCTAGAATACCAAAATATAATGTTGGGAGTTCTAGAATTCCAAAATAGAATATTGGGAGTTCTAGAAGTCCAAGATAGAATGTTGGGAGTTCTAGAATTCCTATATAGAATGTTGGGAGTTCATGAATTCCACAATAGAATGTTGTTAGTTCTAGAATTCCAAAATAGAATGTTGGGAGTTCTAGAATACTAAAATAGAATGTTGGGAGTTCTATAATTCCAAAATAGAATGTTGGGAGTTCCAGAATTCCAAAATAGAATGTTGAGAGTTCTAGAATTCCAAAATAGAATGTTTGTGTTGCAGAATTCCAAAATAGAATGTTGGGAGTTCTAGAATACCAAGATAAAATGTTGGTGTTGCAGAATTCCAAAATAGAATGTTGGGAGTTCTAGAATTCGAAAATGGAATGTTGGTGTTCTAGAATTACAAAATAGAATGTTGGGAGTTCTAGAATTCCAAAATAGAATGTTGAGAGTTCTAGAATTCGAAAATGGAATGTTGGTGTTCTAGAATTACAAAATAGAATGTTGGGAGTTCTAGAATTCCAAAATAGTATGTTGGGAGTTCTAGAATACCAAAATAGAATGTTGGGAGTTATATAATTCCAAAAGAGAATGTTGGGAGTTCTAGAATTCCAAAATAGAATATTGGGGGCTCTAAAATTTCAAAAAAGAATGTTGGTAGTTCTAGAATTCAAAAAAAGAATGTTGGTGTTGCAGAATTCCAAAATAGAATGTTGGGAGTTCTAGAATACTAAAATAGAATGTTGGGAGTTCTAGAATTACAAAATAGAATATTGACAGTTTTAAAATTCCAAAATAGAATGTTGGTAGCTCTAGAATTTCAAAAAGAATGTTGGGAGTTCTAGAATTCCAAAAATAGTATGTTAGGAGTTCTAGAATACTAAAATAGAATGTTGGGAGTTCTAGAATACCAAGGTAAAATGTTGGTGTTGCAGAATTCCAAATTAGAATGTTGGTAGTTCTAGAATTCCAAAATATAATGTTGGTGTTGCAGAATTCTAAAATAGAATGTTGGGAGTTCTAGAATTCGAAAATGGAATGTTGGATGTTCTAGAATTCCAAAATAGAATGTTGGGAGTTCTAGAATTCCAAAATTGTTTGTTGGGAGTTCTAGAATACCAAAATAGAATGTTGGGAGTTCTAGAATTCCAAAATAGTCTGTTAGGAGTTCTAGAATACTAAAATAGAATGTTGGGAGTTCTAGAATTCCAAAATAGAATATTGGGAGTTCTAGAATTCCAAAATAGAATATTGCGAGTTCTAGAATTCCAAAATAGAATGTTGGGAGTTCTAGAATACTAAAATAGAATGTTGGGAGTTCTAGAATTACAAAATAGAATATTGACAGTTTTAAAATTCCAAAATAGAATGTTGGTAGCTCTAGAATTTCAAAAAGAATGTTGGGAGTTCTAGAATTCCAAAAATAGTATGTTAGGAGTTCTAGAATACTAAAATAGAATGTTGGGAGTTCTAGAATTCCAAAATAGTCTGTTAGGAGTTCTAGAATACTAAAATAGAATGTTGAGAGTTCTAGAATACCAAAATATAATGTTGGGAGTTCTAGAATTCCAAAATAGAATATTGGGAGTTCTAGAAGTCCAAGATAGAATGTTGGGAGTTCTAGAATTCCTATATAGAATGTTGGGAGTTCATGAATTCCACAATAGAATGTTGTTAGTTCTAGAATTCCAAAATAGAATGTTGGGAGTTCTAGAATACTAAAATAGAATGTTGGGAGTTCTATAATTCCAAAATAGAATGTTGGGAGTTCCAGAATTCCAAAATAGAATGTTGAGAGTTCTAGAATTCCAAAATAGAATGTTTGTGTTGCAGAATTCCAAAATAGAATGTTGGTAGTTCTAGAATTCCAAAATAGAATGTTGGGAGTTCTAGAATACCAAGATAAAATGTTGGTGTTGCAGAATTCCAAAATAGAATGTTGAGAGTTCTAGAATACCAAAATATAATGTTGGGAGTTCTAGAATTCCAAAATAGAATATTGGGAGTTCTAGAATTCCAAAATAGAATATTGCGAGTTCTAGAATTCCAAAATAGAATGTTGGGAGTTCTAGAATTCCAAAATAGAATGTTTGGAGTTCTAGAATACCAAGATATAATGTTGGTGTTGCAGAATTCCAAAATAGAATGTTGAGAGTTCTAGAATACCAAAATATAATGTTGGGAGTTCTAGAATTCCAAAATAGAATATTGGGAGTTCTAGAAGTCCAAGATAGAATGTTGGGAGTTCTAGAATTCCTATATAGAATGTTGAGAGTTCTAGAATTCGAAAATGGAATGTTGGTGTTCTAGAATTCCAAAATACAATGTTAGGAGTTCTAGATTTCCAAAAAAGAATGTAGGGAGTTCTAGAATTCCAAAATAGAATGTTGGTGTTGCAGAATTCCAAAATAGAATGTTGGGAGTTCTAGAATACTAAAATAGAATGTTGGGAGTTCTATAATTCCAAAATAGAATGTTGGGAGTTCTAGAATTCCAAAATAGAATGTTAGGAGTTCTAGAATTCCAAGATAGAATGTTGGTGTTGCAGAATTCCAAAATAGAATGTTGGGAGTTCTAGAATACTAAAATAGAATGTTGGGAGTTCTAGAATTCCAAAATAGAATGTTGGGAGTTCTAGAATACCAAGATAAAATGTTGGTGTTGCAGAATTCCAAAATAAAATGTTGGGAGTTCTAGAATTCGAAAATGGAATGTTGGTGTTCTAGAATTACAAAATAGAATGTTGGGAGTTCTAGAATTCCAAAATATTCTGTTAAGAGTTCTAGAATACTAAAAATAGAATGTTGGGAGTTCTAGAATTCCAAAATAGAATATTGGGAGTTCTAGAATTCCAAAAGAGAATGTTGGGAGTTCTAGAATTCCAAAATAGAATATTGGGGGTTCTAAAATTTCAAAAAAGAATGTTGGTAGTTCTAGAATTCAAAAAAAGAATGTTGGTGTTGCAGAATTCCAAAATAGAATGTTGGGAGTTCAAGAATACTAAAATAGAATGTTGGGAGTTCTAGAATTACAAAATAGAATATTGACAGTTTTAAAATTCCAAAATAGAATGTTGGTAGCTCTAGAATTTCAAAAAGAATGTTGGGAGTTCTAGAATTCCAAAAATAGTATGTTAGGAGTTCTAGAATACTAAAATAGAATGTTGGGAGTTCTAGAATACCAAGGTAAAATGTTGGTGTTGCAGAATTCCAAATTAGAATGTTGGTAGTTCTAGAATTCCAAAATATAATGTTGGTGTTGCAGAATTCTAAAATAGAATGTTGAGAGTTCTAGAATTCGAAAATGGAATGTTGGATGTTCTAGAATTCCAAAATTGTTTGTTGGGAGTTCTAGAATACCAAAATAGTATGTTGGGAGTTCTAGAATTCCAAAATAGTCTGTTAGGAGTTCTAGAATACTAAAATAGAATGTTGGGAGTTCTAGAATTCCAAAATAGAATATTGGGAGTTCTAGAATTCCAAAATAGAATATTGCGAGTTCTAGAATTCCAAAATAGAATATTGGGAGTTCTAGAATTCCAAAATAGAATATTGCGAGTTCTAGAATTCCAAAATAGAATGTTGGGAGTTCTAGAGTTCCAAAATAGAATGTTTGGAGTTCTAGAATACCAAGATATAATGTTGGTGTTGCAGAATTCCAAAATAGAATGTTGAGAGTTCTAGAATACCAAAATATAATGTTGGGAGTTCTAGAATTCCAAAATAGAATATTGGGAGTTCTAGAAGTCCAAGATAGAATGTTGGGAGTTCTAGAATTCCTATATAGAATGTTGGGAGTTCATGAATTCCACAATAGAATGTTGTTAGTTCTAGAATTCCAAAATAGAATGTTGGGAGTTCTAGAATACTAAAATAGAATGTTGGGAGTTCTATAATTCCAAAATAGAATGTTGGGAGTTCCAGAATTCCAAAATAGAATGTTGAGAGTTCTAGAATTCCAAAATAGAATGTTTGTGTTGCAGAATTCCAAAATAGAATGTTGGGAGTTCTAGAATACCAAGATAAAATGTTGGTGTTGCAGAATTCCAAAATAGAATGTTGGGAGTTCTAGAATTCGAAAATGGAATGTTGGTGTTCTAGAATTACAAAATAGAATGTTGGGAGTTCTAGAATTCCAAAATAGAATGTTGAGAGTTCTAGAATTCGAAAATGGAATGTTGGTGTTCTAGAATTACAAAATAGAATGTTGGGAGTTCTAGAATTCCAAAATAGTATGTTGGGAGTTCTAGAATACCAAAATAGAATGTTGGGAGTTATATAATTCCAAAAGAGAATGTTGGGAGTTCTAGAATTCCAAAATAGAATATTGGGGGCTCTAAAATTTCAAAAAAGAATGTTGGTAGTTCTAGAATTCAAAAAAAGAATGTTGGTGTTGCAGAATTCCAAAATAGAATGTTGGGAGTTCTAGAATACTAAAATAGAATGTTGGGAGTTCTAGAATTACAAAATAGAATATTGACAGTTTTAAAATTCCAAAATAGAATGTTGGTAGCTCTAGAATTTCAAAAAGAATGTTGGGAGTTCTAGAATTCCAAAAATAGTATGTTAGGAGTTCTAGAATACTAAAATAGAATGTTGGGAGTTCTAGAATACCAAGGTAAAATGTTGGTGTTGCAGAATTCCAAATTAGAATGTTGGTAGTTCTAGAATTCCAAAATATAATGTTGGTGTTGCAGAATTCTAAAATAGAATGTTGGGAGTTCTAGAATTCGAAAATGGAATGTTGGATGTTCTAGAATTCCAAAATAGAATGTTGGGAGTTCTAGAATTCCAAAATTGTTTGTTGGGAGTTCTAGAATACCAAAATAGAATGTTGGGAGTTCTAGAATTCCAAAAAAGTCTGTTAGGAGTTCTAGAATACTAAAATAGAATGTTGGGAGTTCTAGAATTCCAAAATAGAATATTGGGAGTTCTAGAATTCCAAAATAGAATATTGGGGGTTCTAAAATTTCAAAAAAGAATGTTGGTAGTTCTAGAATTCAAAAAAAGAATGTTGGTGTTGCAGAATTCCAAAATAGAATGTTGGGAGTTCAAGAATACTAAAATAGAATGTTGGGAGTTCTAGAATTACAAAATAGAATATTGACAGTTTTAAAATTCCAAAATAGAATGTTGGTAGCTCTAGAATTTCAAAAAGAATGTTGGGAGTTCTAGAATTCCAAAAATAGTATGTTAGGAGTTCTAGAATACTAAAATAGAATGTTGGGAGTTCTAGAATACCAAGGTAAAATGTTGGTGTTGCAGAATTCCAAATTAGAATGTTGGTAGTTCTAGAATTCCAAAATATAATGTTGGTGTTGCAGAATTCTAAAATAGAATGTTGAGAGTTCTAGAATTCGAAAATGGAATGTTGGATGTTCTAGAATTCCAAAATTGTTTGTTGGGAGTTCTAGAATACCAAAATAGTATGTTGGGAGTTCTAGAATTCCAAAATAGTCTGTTAGGAGTTCTAGAATACTAAAATAGAATGTTGGGAGTTCTAGAATTCCAAAATAGAATATTGGGAGTTCTAGAATTCCAAAATAGAATATTGCGAGTTCTAGAATTCCAAAATAGAATATTGGGAGTTCTAGAATTCCAAAATAGAATATTGCGAGTTCTAGAATTCCAAAATAGAATGTTGGGAGTTCTAGAGTTCCAAAATAGAATGTTTGGAGTTCTAGAATACCAAGATATAATGTTGGTGTTGCAGAATTCCAAAATAGAATGTTGAGAGTTCTAGAATACCAAAATATAATGTTGGGAGTTCTAGAATTCCAAAATAGAATATTGGGAGTTCTAGAAGTCCAAGATAGAATGTTGGGAGTTCTAGAATTCCTATATAGAATGTTGGGAGTTCATGAATTCCACAATAGAATGTTGTTAGTTCTAGAATTCCAAAATAGAATGTTGGGAGTTCTAGAATACTAAAATAGAATGTTGGGAGTTCTATAATTCCAAAATAGAATGTTGGGAGTTCCAGAATTCCAAAATAGAATGTTGAGAGTTCTAGAATTCCAAAATAGAATGTTTGTGTTGCAGAATTCCAAAATAGAATGTTGGTAGTTCTAGAATTCCAAAATAGAATGTTGGGAGTTCTAGAATACCAAGATAAAATGTTGGTGTTGCAGAATTCCAAAATAGAATGTTGGGAGTTCTAGAATTCGAAAATGGAATGTTGGTGTTCTAGAATTACAAAATAGAATGTTGGGAGTTCTAGAATACCAAGGTAAAATGTTGGTGTTGCAGAATTCCAAATTAGAATGTTGGTAGTTCTAGAATTCCAAAATATAATGTTGGTGTTGCAGAATTCTAAAATAGAATGTTGGGAGTTCTAGAATTCGAAAATGGAATGTTGGATGTTCTAGAATTCCAAAATAGAATGTTGGGAGTTCTAGAATTCCAAAATTGTTTGTTGGGAGTTCTAGAATACCAAAATAGAATGTTGGGAGTTCTAGAATTCCAAAAAAGTCTGTTAGGAGTTCTAGAATACTAAAATAGAATGTTGGGAGTTCTAGAATTCCAAAATAGAATATTGGGAGTTCTAGAATTCCAAAATAGAATATTGCGAGTTCTAGAATTCCAAAATAGAATGTTGGGAGTTCTAGAATACTAAAATAGAATGTTGGGAGTTCTAGAATTACAAAATAGAATATTGACAGTTTTAAAATTCCAAAATAGAATGTTGGTAGCTCTAGAATTTCAAAAAGAATGTTGGGAGTTCTAGAATTCCAAAAATAGTATGTTAGGAGTTCTAGAATACTAAAATAGAATGTTGGGAGTTCTAGAATTCCAAAATAGTCTGTTAGGAGTTCTAGAATACTAAAATAGAATGTTGAGAGTTCTAGAATACCAAAATATAATGTTGGGAGTTCTAGAATTCCAAAATAGAATATTGGGAGTTCTAGAAGTCCAAGATAGAATGTTGGGAGTTCTAGAATTCCTATATAGAATGTTGGGAGTTCATGAATTCCACAATAGAATGTTGTTAGTTCTAGAATTCCAAAATAGAATGTTGGGAGTTCTAGAATACTAAAATAGAATGTTGGGAGTTCTATAATTCCAAAATAGAATGTTGGGAGTTCCAGAATTCCAAAATAGAATGTTGAGAGTTCTAGAATTCCAAAATAGAATGTTTGTGTTGCAGAATTCCAAAATAGAATGTTGGTAGTTCTAGAATTCCAAAATAGAATGTTGGGAGTTCTAGAATACCAAGATAAAATGTTGGTGTTGCAGAATTCCAAAATAGAATGTTGGGAGTTCTAGAATTCGAAAATGGAATGTTGGTGTTCTAGAATTACAAAATAGAATGTTGGGAGTTCTAGAATTCCAAAATAGTATGTTGGGAGTTCTAGAATACCAAAATAGAATGTTGGGAGTTCTCGAATTACAAAATAGAATATTGGGGTTCTAGATTTTTTTTTTTTTAAAGAAGAATGTTGGGAGTTCTAGAATTCCAAAATATTCTGTTAAGAGTTCTAGAATACTAAAAATAGAATGTTGGGAGTTCTAGAATTCCAAGATAGAATGTTGGTGTTGCAGAATTCCAAAAGAGAATGTTGGGAGTTCTAGAATTCCAAAATAGAATATTGGGGGTTCTAAAATTTCAAAAAAGAATGTTGGTAGTTCTAGAATTCAAAAAAAGAATGTTGGTGTTGCAGAATTCCAAAATAGAATGTTGGGAGTTCTAGAATACTAAAATAGAATGTTGGGAGTTCTAGAATTACAAAATAGAATATTGACAGTTTTAAAATTCCAAAATAGAATGTTGGTAGCTCTAGAATTTCAAAAAGAATGTTGGGAGTTCTAGAATTCCAAAAATAGTATGTTAGGAGTTCTAGAATACTAAAATAGAATGTTGGGAGTTCTAGAATACCAAGGTAAAATGTTGGTGTTGCAGAATTCCAAATTAGAATGTTGGTAGTTCTAGAATTCCAAAATATAATGTTGGTGTTGCAGAATTCTAAAATAGAATGTTGGGAGTTCTAGAATTCGAAAATGGAATGTTGGATGTTCTAGAATTCCAAAATTGTTTGTTGGGAGTTCTAGAATACCAAAATAGAATGTTGGGAGTTCTAGAATTCCAAAATAGTCTGTTAGGAGTTCTAGAATACTAAAATAGAATGTTGGGAGTTCTAGAATTCCAAAATAGAATATTGGGAGTTCTAGAATTCCAAAATAGAATATTGCGAGTTCTAGAATTCCAAAATAGAATGTTGGGAGTTCTAGAATTCCAAAATAGAATGTTAGGAGTTCTAGAATTCCAAGATAGAATGTTGGTGTTGCAGAATTCCAAAATAGAATGTTGGGAGTTCTAGAATACTAAAATAGAATGTTGGGAGTTCTAGAATTCCAAAATAGAATGTTGAGAGTTCTAGTATTCCAAAATAGAATGTTTGTGTTGCAGAATTCCAAAATAGAATGTTGGTAGTTCTAGAATTCCAAAATAGAATGTTGGGAGTTCTAGAATACCAAGATAAAATGTTGGTGTTGCAGAATTCCAAAATAGAATGTTGGGAGTTCTAGAATTCCAAAATAGAATATTGGGAGTTCTAGAATTCCAAAATAGAATGTTGGGAGTTCTAGAATTCCAAGGTAAAATGTTGGTGTTGCAGAATTCCAAATTAGAATGTTGGTAGTTCTAGAATTCCAAAATATAATGTTGGTGTTGCAGAATTCTAAAATAGAATGTTGGGAGTTCTAGAATTCGAAAATGGAATGTTGGATGTTCTAGAATTCCAAAATTGTTTGTTGGGAGTTCTAGAATACCAAAATAGTATGTTGGGAGTTCTAGAATTCCAAAATAGTCTGTTAGGAGTTCTAGAATACTAAAATAGAATGTTGGGAGTTCTAGAATTCCAAAATAGAATATTGGGAGTTCTAGAATTCCAAAATAGAATATTGCGAGTTCTAGAATTCCAAAATAGAATATTGGGAGTTCTAGAATTCCAAAATAGAATATTGCGAGTTCTAGAATTCCAAAATAGAATGTTGGGAGTTCTAGAGTTCCAAAATAGAATGTTGGGAGTTCTAGAATTCCAAAATTGTTTGTTGGGAGTTCTAGAATACCAAAATAGAATGTTGGGAGTTCTAGAATTCCAAAATAGTCTGTTAGGAGTTCTAGAATACTAAAATAGAATGTTGGGAGTTCTAGAATTCCAAAATAGAATATTGGGAGTTCTAGAATTCCAAAATAGAATATTGCGAGTTCTAGAATTCCAAAATAGAATGTTGGGAGTTCTAGAATACTAAAATAGAATGTTGGGAGTTCTAGAATTACAAAATAGAATATTGACAGTTTTAAAATTCCAAAATAGAATGTTGGTAGCTCTAGAATTTCAAAAAGAATGTTGGGAGTTCTAGAATTCCAAAAATAGTATGTTAGGAGTTCTAGAATACTAAAATAAAATGTTGGGAGTTCTAGAATACCAAGGTAAAATGTTGGTGTTGCAGAATTCCAAATTAGAATGTTGGTAGTTCTAGAATTCCAAAATATAATGTTGGTGTTGCAGAATTCTAAAATAGAATGTTGGGAGTTCTAGAATTCGAAAATGGAATGTTGGATGTTCTAGAATTCCAAAATAGAATGTTGGGAGTTCTAGAATTCCAAAATTGTTTGTTGGGAGTTCTAGAATACCAAAATAGAATGTTGGGAGTTCTAGAATTCCAAAATAGTCTGTTAGGAGTTCTAGAATACTAAAATAGAATGTTGAGAGTTCTAGAATACCAAAATATAATGTTGGGAGTTCTAGAATTCCAAAATAGAATATTGGGAGTTCTAGAAGTCCAAGATAGAATGTTGGGAGTTCTAGAATTCCTATATAGAATGTTGGGAGTTCATGAATTCCACAATATAATGTTGTTAGTTCTAGAATTCCAAAATAGAATGTTGGGAGTTCTAGAATACTAAAATAGAATGTTGGGAGTTCTATAATTCCAAAATAGAATGTTGGGAGTTCCAGAATTCCAAAATAGAATGTTGAGAGTTCTAGAATTCCAAAATAGAATGTTTGTGTTGCAGAATTCCAAAATAGAATGTTGGTAGTTCTAGAATTCCAAAATAGAATGTTGGGAGTTCTAGAATACCAAGATAAAATGTTGGTGTTGCAGAATTCCAAAATAGAATGTTGGGAGTTCTAGAATTCGAAAATGGAATGTTGGTGTTCTAGAATTACAAAATAGAATGTTGGGAGTTCTAGAATTCCAAAATAGTATGTTGGGAGTTCTAGAATACCAAAATAGAATGTTGGGAGTTCTAGAATTCCAAAATAGAATATTGGGGGTTCTAAAATTTCAAAAAAGAATGTTGGTAGTTCTAGAATTCAAAAAAAGAATGTTGGTGTTGCAGAATTCCAAAATAGAATGTTGGGAGTTCTAGAATACTAAAATAGAATGTTGGGAGTTCTAGAATTACAAAATAGAATATTGACAGTTTTAAAATTCCAAAATAGAATGTTGGTAGCTCTAGAATTTCAAAAAGAATGTTGGGAGTTCTAGAATTCCAAAAATAGTATGTTAGGAGTTCTAGAATACTAAAATAGAATGTTGGGAGTTCTAGAATACCAAGGTAAAATGCTGGTGTTGCAGAATTCCAAATTAGACTGTTGGTAGTTCTAGAATTCCAAAATATAATGTTGGTGTTGCAGAATTCTAAAATAGAATGTTGGGAGTTCTAGAATTCGAAAATGGAATGTTGGATGTTCTAGAATTCCAAAATTGTTTGTTGGGAGTTCTAGAATACCAAAATAGAATGTTGGGAGTTCTAGAATTCCAAAATAGTCTGTTAGGAGTTCTAGAATACTAAAATAGAATGTTGGGAGTTCTAGAATTCCAAAATAGAATATTGGGAGTTCTAGAATTCCAAAATAGAATATTGCGAGTTCTAGAATTCCAAAATAGAATGTTGGGAGTTCTAGAATACTAAAATAGAATGTTGGGAGTTCTAGAATTACAAAATAGAATATTGACAGTTTTAAAATTCCAAAATAGAATGTTGGTAGCTCTAGAATTTCAAAAAGAATGTTGGGAATTCTAGAATTCCAAAAATAGTATGTTAGGAGTTCTAGAATACTAAAATAGAATGTTGGGAGTTCTAGAATACCAAGGTAAAATGTTGGTGTAGCAGAATTCCAAATTAGAATGTTGGTAGTTCTAGAATTCCAAAATATAATGTTGGTGTTGCAGAATTCTAAAATAGAATGTTGGGAGTTCTAGAATTCGAAAATGGAATGTTGGATGTTCTAGAATTCCAAAATTGTTTGTTGGGAGTTCTAGAATACCAAAATAGAATGTTGGGAGTTCTAGAATTCCAAAATAGTCTGTTAGGAGTTCTAGAATACTAAAATAGAATGTTGGGAGTTCTAGAATTCCAAAATAGAATATTGGGAGTTCTAGAATTCCAAAATAGAATATTGCGAGTTCTAGAATTCCAAAATAGAATGTTGGGAGTTCTAGAATACTAAAATAGAATGTTGGGAGTTCTAGAATTACAAAATAGAATATTGACAGTTTTAAAATTCCAAAATAGAATGTTGGTAGCTCTAGAATTTCAAAAAGAATGTTGGGAGTTCTAGAATTCCAAAAATAGTATGTTAGGAGTTCTAGAATACTAAAATAGAATGTTGGGAGTTCTAGAATACCAAGGTAAAATGTTGGTGTAGCAGAATTCCAAATTAGAATGTTGGTAGTTCTAGAATTCCAAAATATAATGTTGGTGTTGCAGAATTCTAAAATAGAATGTTGGGAGTTCTAGAATTCGAAAATGGAGTGTTGGATGTTCTAGAATTCCAAAATAGAATGTTGGGAGTTCTAGAATTCCAAAATTGTTTGTTGGGAGTTCTAGAATACCAAAATAGAATGTTGGGAGTTCTAGAATTCCAAAATAGTCAGTTAGGAGTTCTAGAATACTAAAATAGAATGTTGGGAGTTCTAGAATTCCAAAATAGAATATTGGGAGTTCTAGAATTCCAAAATAGAATATTGCGAGTTCTAGAATTCCAAAATAGAATGTTTGGAGTTCTAGAATACCAAGATATAATGTTGGTGTTGCAGAATTCCAAAATAGAATGTTGAGAGTTCTAGAATACCAAAATATAATGTTGGGAGTTCTAGAATTCCAAAATAGAATATTGGGAGTTCTAGAAGTCCAAGATAGAATGTTGGGAGTTCTAGAATTCCTATATAGAATGTTGGGAGTTCATGAATTCCACAATAGAATGTTGTTAGTTCTAGAATTCCAAAATAGAATGTTGGGAGTTCTAGAATACTAAAATAGAATGTTGGGAGTTCTATAATTCCAAAATAGAATGTTGGGAGTTCCAGAATTCCAAAATAGAATGTTGAGAGTTCTAGAATTCCAAAATAGAATGTTTGTGTTGCAGAATTCCAAAATAGAATGTTGGGAGTTCTAGAATACCAAGATAAAATGTTGGTGTTGCAGAATTCCAAAATATAATGTTGGGAGTTCTAGAATTCGAAAATGGAATGTTGGTGTTCTAGAATTACAAAATAGAATGTTGGGAGATCTAGAATTCCAAAATAGAATGTTGAGAGTTCTAGAATTCGAAAATGGAATGTTGGTGTTCTAGAATTACAAAATAGAATGTTGGGAGTTCTAGAATTCCAAAATAGTATGTTGGGAGTTCTAGAATACCAAAATAGAATGTTGGGAGTTATATAATTCCAAAAGAGAATGTTGGGAGTTCTAGAATTCCAAAATAGAATATTGGGGGTTCTAAAATTTCAAAAAAGAATGTTGGTAGTTCTAGAATTCAAAAAAAAGAATGTTGGTGTTGCAGAATTCCAAAATAGAATGTTGGGAGTTCTAGAATACTAAAATAGAATGTTGGGAGTTCTAGAATTACAAAATAGAATATTGACAGTTTTAAAATTCCAAAATAGAATGTTGGTAGCTCTAGAATTTCAAAAAGAATGTTGGGAGTTCTAGAATTCCAAAAATAGTATGTTAGGAGTTCTAGAATACTAAAATAGAATGTTGGGAGTTCTAGAATACCAAGGTAAAATGTTGGTGTTGCAGAATTCCAAATTAGAATGTTGGTAGTTCTAGAATTCCAAAATATAATGTTGGTGTTGCAGAATTCTAAAATAGAATGTTGGGAGTTCTAGAATTCGAAAATGGAATGTTGGATGTTCTAGAATTCCAAAATAGAATGTTGGGAGTTCTAGAATTCCAAAATTGTTTGTTGGGAGTTCTAGAATACCAAAATAGAATGTTGGGAGTTCTAGAATTCCAAAATAGTCAGTTAGGAGTTCTAGAATACTAAAATAGAATGTTGGGAGTTCTAGAATTCCAAAATAGAATATTGGGAGTTCTAGAATTCCAAAATAGAATATTGCGAGTTCTAGAATTCCAAAATAGAATGTTGGGAGTTCTAGAATTCCAAAATAGAATGTTTGGAGTTCTAGAATACCAAGATATAATGTTGGTGTTGCAGAATTCCAAAATAGAATGTTGAGAGTTCTAGAATACCAAAATATAATGTTGGGAGTTCTAGAATTCCAAAATAGAATATTGGGAGTTCTAGAAGTCCAAGATAGAATGTTGGGAGTTCTAGAATTCCTATATAGAATGTTGGGAGTTCATGAATTCCACAATAGAATGTTGTTAGTTCTAGAATTCCAAAATAGAATGTTGGGAGTTCTAGAATACTAAAATAGAATGTTGGGAGTTCTATAATTCCAAAATAGAATGTTGGGAGTTCCAGAATTCCAAAATAGAATGTTGAGAGTTCTAGAATTCCAAAATAGAATGTTTGTGTTGCAGAATTCCAAAATAGAATGTTGGGAGTTCTAGAATACCAAGATAAAATGTTGGTGTTGCAGAATTCCAAAATAGAATGTTGGGAGTTCTAGAATTCGAAAATGGAATGTTGGTGTTCTAGAATTACAAAATAGAATGTTGGGAGTTCTAGAATTCCAAAATAGAATGTTGAGAGTTCTAGAATTCGAAAATGGAATGTTGGTGTTCTAGAATTACAAAATAGAATGTTGGGAGTTCTAGAATTCCAAAATAGTATGTTGGGAGTTCTAGAATACCAAAATAGAATGTTGGGAGTTATATAATTCCAAAAGAGAATGTTGGGAGTTCTAGAATTCCAAAATAGAATATTGGGGGTTCTAAAATTTCAAAAAAGAATGTTGGTAGTTCTAGAATTCAAAAAAAGAATGTTGGTTTTGCAGAATTCCAAAATAGAATGTTGGGAGTTCTAGAATACTAAAATAGAATGTTGGGAGTTCTAGAATTACAAAATAGAATATTGACAGTTTTAAAATTCCAAAATAGAATGTTGGTAGCTCTAGAATTTCAAAAAGAATGTTGGGAGTTCTAGAATTCCAAAAATAGTATGTTAGGAGTTCTAGAATACTAAAATAGAATGTTGGGAGTTCTAGAATACCAAGGTAAAATGTTGGTGTTGCAGAATTCCAAATTAGAATGTTGGTAGTTCTAGAATTCCAAAATATAATGTTGGTGTTGCAGAATTCTAAAATAGAATGTTGGGAGTTCTAGAATTCGAAAATGGAATGTTGGATGTTCTAGAATTCCAAAATAGAATGTTGGGAGTTCTAGAATTCCAAAATTGTTTGTTGGGAGTTCTAGAATACCAAAATAGAATGTTGGGAGTTCTAGAATTCCAAAATAGTCTGTTAGGAGTTCTAGAATACTAAAATAGAATGTTGGGAGTTCTAGAATTCCAAAATAGAATATTGCGAGTTCTAGAATTCCAAAATAGAATGTTGGGAGTTCTAGAATTCCAAAATAGAATGTTTGGAGTTCTAGAATACCAAGATATAATGTTGGTGTTGCAGAATTCCAAAATAGAATGTTGAGAGTTCTAGAATACCAAAATATAATGTTGGGAGTTCTAGAATTCCAAAATAGAATATTGGGAGTTCTAGAAGTCCAGGATAGAATGTTGGGAGTTCTAGAATTCCTATATAGAATGTTGAGAGTTCTAGAATTCGAAAATGGAATGTTGGTGTTCTAGAATTCCAAAATACAATGTTAGGAGTTCTAGATTTCCAAAAAAGAATGTAGGGAGTTCTAGAATTCCAAAATAGAATGTTGGTGTTGCAGAATTCCAAAATAGAATGTTGGGAGTTCTATAATTCCAAAATAGAATGTTGGGAGTTCTAGAATTCCAAAATAGAATGTTAGGAGTTCTAGAATTCCAAGATAGAATGTTGGTGTTGCAGAATTCCAAAATAGAATGTTGGGAGTTCTAGAATACTAAAATAGAATGTTGGGAGTTCTAGAATTCCAAAATAGAATGTTGGGAGTTCCAGAATTCCAAAATAGAATGTTGAGAGTTCTAGAATTCCAAAATAGAATGTTTGTGTTGCAGAATTCCAAAATAGAATGTTGGTAGTTCTAGAATTCCAAAATAGAATGTTGGGAGTTCTAGAATACCAAGATAAAATGTTGGTGTTGCAGAATTCCAAAATAGAATGTTGGGAGTTCTAGAATTCGAAAATGGAATGTTGGTGTTCTAGAATTACAAAATAGAATGTTGGGAGTTCTAGAATTCCAAAATAGTATGTTGGGAGTTCTAGAATACCAAAATAGAATGTTGGGAGTTCTAGAATTACAAAATAGAATATTGGGGTTCTAGATTTTTTTTTTTTAAAAAGAAGAATGTTGGGAGTTCTAGAATTCCTAAATATTCTGTTAAGAGTTCTAGAATACTAAAAATAGAATGTTGGGAGTTCTAGAATTCCAAAATAGAATGTTGGGAGTTCTAGAATTCCAAGATAGAATGTTGGTGTTGCAGAATTCCAAAAGAGAATGTTGGGAGTTCTAGAATTCCAAAATAGAATATTGGGGGTTCTAAAATTTCAAAAAAAGAATGTTGGTAGTTCTAGAATTCAAAAAAAGAATGTTGGTGTTGCAGAATTCCAAAATAGAATGTTGGGAGTTCTAGAATACTAAAATAGAATGTTGGGAGTTCTAGAATTACAAAATAGAATATTGACAGTTTTAAAATTCCAAAATAGAATGTTGGTAGCTCTAGAATTTCAAAAAGAATGTTGGGAGTTCTAGAATTCCAAAAATAGTATGTTAGGAGTTCTAGAATACTAAAATAGAATGTTGGGAGTTCTAGAATACCAAGGTAAAATGTTGGTGTTGCAGAATTCCAAATTAGAATGTTGGTAGTTCTAGAATTCCAAAATATAATGTTGGTGTTGCAGAATTCTAAAATAGAATGTTGGGAGTTCTAGAATTCGAAAATGGAATGTTGGATGTTCTAGAATTCCAAAATAGAATGTTGGGAGTTCTAGAATTCCAAAATTGTTTGTTGGGAGTTCTAGAATACCAAAATAGAATGTTGGGAGTTCTAGAATTCCAAAATAGTCTGTTAGGAGTTCTAGAATACTAAAATAGAATGTTGGGAGTTCTAGAATTCCAAAATAGAATATTGGGAGTTCTAGAAGTCCAAGATAGAATGTTGGGAGTTCTAGAATTCCAAAATAGAATGTTGGGAGTTCTAGAATTCCAAAATAGAATATTGGGAGTTCTAGAAGTCCAAGATAGAATGTTGGGAGTTCTAGAATTCCAAAATAGAATGTTGGGAGTTCTAGAATACTAAAATAGAATGTTGGGAGTTCTATAATTCCAAAATAGAATGTTGGGAGTTCCAGAATTCCAAAATAGAATGTTGAGAGTTCTAGAATTCCAAAATAGAATGTTTGTGTTGCAGAATTCCAAAATAGAATGTTGGTAGTTCTAGAATTCCAAAATAGAATGTTGGGAGTTCTAGAATACCAAGATAAAATGTTGGTGTTGCAGAATTCCAAAATAGAATGTTGGGAGTTCTAGAATTCGAAAATGGAATGTTGGTGTTCTAGAATTACAAAATAGAATGTTGGGAGTTCTAGAATTCCAAAATAGTATGTTGGGAGTTCTAGAATACCAAAATAGAATGTTGGGAGTTCTAGAATTACAAAATAGAATATTGGGGTTCTAGATTTTTTTTTATTTTTTTTTTTAAGAAGAATGTTGGGAGTTCTAGAATTCCAAAATATTCTGTTAAGAGTTCTAGAATACTAAAAATAGAATGTTGGGAGTTCTAGAATTCCAAAATAGAATATTGGGAGTTCTAGAATTCCAAAATAGAATGTTCGGAGTTCTAGAAT
Organism: Pseudophryne corroboree; assembly: GCF_028390025.1. NCBI lineage: Eukaryota > Metazoa > Chordata > Amphibia > Anura > Myobatrachidae > Pseudophryne > Pseudophryne corroboree. The sequence continues at coordinate 368,566,629 of NC_086448.1, forward strand.
TCCAAGATAGAATGTTGGTGTTGCAGAATTCCAAAAGAGAATGTTGGGAGTTCTAGAATTCCAAAATAGAATATTGGGGGTTCTAAAATTTCAAAAAAGAATGTTGGTAGTTCTAGAATTCAAAAAAAGAATGTTGGTGTTGCAGAATTCCAAAATAGAATGTTGGGAGTTCTAGAATACTAAAATAGAATGTTGGGAGTTCTAGAATTACAAAATAGAATATTGACAGTTTTAAAATTCCAAAATAGAATGTTGGTAGCTCTAGAATTTCAAAAAGAATGTTGGGAGTTCTAGAATTCCAAAAATAGTATGTTAGGAGTTCTAGAATACTAAAATAGAATGTTGGGAGTTCTAGAATACCAAGGTAAAATGTTGGTGTTGCAGAATTCCAAATTAGAATGTTGGTAGTTCTAGAATTCCAAAATATAATGTTGGTGTTGCAGAATTCTAAAATAGAATGTTGGGAGTTCTAGAATTCGAAAATGGAATGTTGGATGTTCTAGAATTCCAAAATTGTTTGTTGGGAGTTCTAGAATACCAAAATAGAATGTTGGGAGTTCTAGAATTCCAAAATAGTCTGTTAGGAGTTCTAGAATACTAAAATAGAATGTTGGGAGTTCTAGAATTCCAAAATAGAATATTGGGAGTTCTAGAATTCCAAAATAGAATATTGCGAGTTCTAGAATTCCAAAATAGAATGTTGGGAGTTCTAGAATACTAAAATAGAATGTTGGGAGTTCTAGAATTACAAAATAGAATATTGCGAGTTCTAGAATTCCAAAATAGAATGTTGGGAGTTCTAGAATTCGAAAATGGAATGTTGGATGTTCTAGAATTCCAAAATAGAATGTTGGGAGTTCTAGAATTCCAAAATTGTTAGTTGGGAGTTCTAGAATACCAAAATAGAATGTTGGGAGTTCTAGAATTCCAAAATAGTCAGTTAGGAGTTCTAGAATACTAAAATAGAATGTTGGGAGTTTTAGAATTCCAAAATAGAATGTTGGGAGTTCTAGAATTCCAAAAATAGAATGTTGGGAGTTCTAGAATACTAAAATAGAATGTTGGAAGTTCTATAATTCCAAAATAGAATGTTGGGAGTTCCAGAATTCCAAAATAGAATGTTGAGAGTTCTAGAATTCCAAAATAGAATGTTTGTGTTGCAGAATTCCAAAATAGAATGTTGGGAGTTCTAGAATACCAAGATAAAATGTTGGTGTTGCAGAATTCCAAAATAGAATGTTGGGAGTTCTAGAATTCGAAAATGGAATGTTGGTGTTCTAGAATTACAAAATAGAATGTTGGGAGTTCTAGAATTCCAAAATAGAATGTTGAGAGTTCTAGAATTCGAAAATGGAATGTTGGTGTTCTAGAATTACAAAATAGAATGTTGGGAGTTCTAGAATTCCAAAATAGTATGTTGGGAGTTCTAGAATACCAAAATAGAATGTTGGGAGTTATAAAATTCCAAAAGAGAATGTTGGGAGTTCTAGAATTCCAAAAGAGAATGTTGGGAGTTCTAGAATACTAAAATAGAATGTTGGGAGTTCTAGAATTACAAAATAGAATATTGACAGTTTTAAAATTCCAAAATAGAATGTTGGTAGCTCTAGAATTTCAAAAAGAATGTTGGGAGTTCTAGTATTCCAAAAATAGTATGTTAGGAGTTCTAGAATACTAAAATAGAATGTTGGGAGTTCTAGAATACCAAGGTAAAATGTTGGTGTTGCAGAATTCCAAATTAGAATGTTGGTAGTTCTAGAATTCCAAAATATAATGTTGGTGTTGCAGAATTCTAAAATAGAATGTTGGGAGTTCTAGAATTCGAAAATGGAATGTTGGATGTTCTAGAATTCCAAAATAGAATGTTGGGAGTTCTAGAATTCCAAAATTGTTTGTTGGGAGTTCTAGAATACCAAAATAGAATGTTGGGAGTTCTAGAATTCCAAAATAGTCTGTTAGGAGTTCTAGAATACTAAAATAGAATGTTGGGAGTTCTAGAATTCCAAAATAGAATATTGGGAGTTCTAGAATTCCAAAATAGAATATTGCGAGTTCTAGAATTCCAAAATAGACTGTTGGGAGTTCTAGAATACTAAAATAGAATGTTGGGAGTTCTAGAATTACAAAATAGAATATTGACAGTTTTAAAATTCCAAAATAGAATGTTGGTAGCTCTAGAATTTCAAAAAGAATGTTGGGAGTTCTAGAATTCCAAAAATAGTATGTTAGGAGTTCTAGAATACTAAAATAGAATGTTGGGAGTTCTAGAATACCAAGGTAAAATGTTGGTGTTGCAGAATTCCAAATTAGAATGTTGGTAGTTCTAGAATTCCAAAATATAATGTTGGTGTTGCAGAATTCTAAAATAGAATGTTGGGAGTTCTAGAATTCGAAAATGGAATGTTGGATGTTCTAGAATTCCAAAATAGAATGTTGGGAGTTCTAGAATTCCAAAATTGTTTGTTGGGAGTTCTAGAATACCAAAATAGAATGTTGGGAGTTCTAGAATTCCAAAATAGTCTGTTAGGAGTTCTAGAATACTAAAATAGAATGTTGAGAGTTCTAGAATACCAAAATATAATGTTGGGAGTTCTAGAATTCCAAAATAGAATATTGGGAGTTCTAGAAGTCCAAGATAGAATGTTGGGAGTTCTAGAATTCCTATATAGAATGTTGGGAGTTCATGAATTCCACAATAGAATGTTGTTAGTTCTAGAATTCCAAAATAGAATGTTGGGAGTTCTAGAATACTAAAATAGAATGTTGGGAGTTCTATAATTCCAAAATAGAATGTTGGGAGTTCCAGAATTCCAAAATAGAATGTTGAGAGTTCTAGAATTCCAAAATAGAATGTTTGTGTTGCAGAATTCCAAAATAGAATGTTGGTAGTTCTAGAATTCCAAAATAGAATGTTGGGAGTTCTAGAATACCAAGATAAAATGTTGGTGTTGCAGAATTCCAAAATAGAATGTTGGGAGTTCTAGAATTCGAAAGTGGAATGTTGGTGTTATAGAATTACAAAATAGAATGTTGGGAGTTCTAGAATTCCAAAATAGTATGTTGGGAGTTCTAGAATACCAAAATAGAATGTTGGGAGTTCTAGAATTACAAAATAGAATATTGGGGTTCTAGTTTTTTTTTTTAAAGAAGAATGTTGGGAGTTCTAGAATTCCAAAATATTCTGTTAAGAGTTCTAGAATACTAAAAATAGAATGTTGGGAGTTCTAGAATTCCAAAATAGAATATTGGGAGTTCTAGAATTCCAAAATAGAATGTTGGGAGTTCTAGAATTCCAAGATAGAATGTTGGTGTTGCAGAATTCCAAAAGAGAATGTTGGGAGTTCTAGAATTCCAAAATAGAATATTGGGGGTTCTAAAATTTCAAAAAAGAATGTTGGTAGTTCTAGAATTCAAAAAAAGAATGTTGGTGTTGCAGAATTCCAAAATAGAATGTTGGGAGTTCTAGAATACTAAAATAGAATGTTGGGAGTTCTAGAATTACAAAATAGAATATTGACAGTTTTAAAATTCCAAAATAGAATGTTGGTAGCTCTAGAATTTCAAAAAGAATGTTGGGAGTTCTAGAATTCCAAAAATAGTATGTTAGGAGTTCTAGAATACTAAAATAGAATGTTGGGAGTTCTAGAATACCAAGGTAAAATGTTGGTGTTGCAGAATTCCAAATTAGAATGTTGGTAGTTCTAGAATCCCAAAATATAATGTTGGTGTTGCAGAATTCTAAAATAGAATGTTGGGAGTTCTAGAATTCGAAAATGGAATGTTGGATGTTCTAGAATTCCAAAATTGTTTGTTGGGAGTTCTAGAATACCAAAATAGAATGTTGGGAGTTCTAGAATTCCAAAATAGTCTGTTAGGAGTTCTAGAATACTAAAATAGAATGTTGGGAGTTCTAGAATTCCAAAATAGAATATTGGGAGTTCTAGAATTCCAAAATAGAATATTGCGAGTTCTAGAATTCCAAAATAGAATGTTGGGAGTTCTAGAATACTAAAATAGAATGTTGGGAGTTCTAGAATTCCAAAAATAGTATGTTAGGAGTTCTAGAATACTAAAATAGAATGTTGGGAGTTCTAGAATACCAAGGTAAAATGTTGGTGTAGCAGAATTCCAAATTAGAATGTTGGTAGTTCTAGAATTCCAAAATATAATGTTGGTGTTGCAGAATTCTAAAATAGAATGTTGGGAGTTCTAGAATTCGAAAATGGAATGTTGGATGTTCTAGAATTCCAAAATAGAATGTTGGGAGTTCTAGAATTCCAAAATTGTTAGTTGGGAGTTCTAGAATACCAAAATAGAATGTTGGGAGTTCTAGAATTCCAAAATAGTCAGTTAGGAGTTCTAGAATACTAAAATAGAATGTTGGGAGTTCTAGAATTCCAAAATAGAATATTGGGAGTTCTACAATTCCAAAATAGAATATTGCGAGTTCTAGAATACCAAAATAGAATGTTGGGAGTTCTAGAATTCCAAAATAGAATGTTTGGAGTTCTAGAATACCAAGATATAATGTTGGTGTTGCAGAATTCCAAAATAGAATGTTGAGAGTTCTAGAATACCAAAATATAATGTTGGGAGTTCTAGAATTCCAAAATCGAATATTGGGAATTCTAGAAGTCCAAGATAGAATGTTGGGAGTTCTAGAATTCCTATATAGAATGTTGGGAGTTCATGAATTCCACAATAGAATGTTGTTAGTTCTAGAATTCCAAAATAGAATGTTGGGAGTTCTAGAATACTAAAATAGAATGTTGGGAGTTCTATAATTCCAAAATAGAATGTTGGGAGTTCCAGAATTCCAAAATAGAATGTTGAGAGTTCTAGAATTCCAAAATAGAATGTTTGTGTTGCAGAATTCCAAAATAGAATGTTGGTAGTTCTAGAATTCCAAAATAGAATGTTGGGAGTTCTAGAATACCAAGATAAAATGTTGGTGTTGCAGAATTCCAAAATAGAATGTTGGGAGTTCTAGAATTCGAAAATGGAATGTTGGTGTTCTAGAATTACAAAATAGAATGTTGGGAGTTCTAGAATTCCAAAATAGTATGTTGGGAGTTCTAGAATACCAAAATAGAATGTTGGGAGTTCTAGAATTACAAAATAGAATATTGGGGTTCTAGATTTTTTTTTTTATAAAGAAGAATGTTGGGAGTTCTAGAATTCCAAAATATTCTGTTAAGAGTTCTAGAATACTAAAAATAGAATGTTGGGAGTTCTAGAATTCCAAAATAGAATATTGGGAGTTCTAGAATTCCAAAATAGAATGTTGGGAGTTCTAGAATTCCAAGATAGAATGTTGGTGTTGCAGAATTCCAAAAGAGAATGTTGGGAGTTCTAGAATTCCAAAATAGAATATTGGGGGTTCTAAAATTTCAAAAAAGAATGTTGGTAGTTCTAGAATTCAAAAAAAGAATGTTGGTGTTGCAGAATTCCAAAATAGAATGTTGGGAGTTCTAGAATACTAAAATAGAATGTTGGGAGTTCTAGAATTACAAAATAGAATATTGACAGTTTTAAAATTCCAAAATAGAATGTTGGTAGCTCTAGAATTTCAAAAAGAATGTTGGGAGTTCTAGAATTCCAAAAATAGTATGTTAGGAGTTCTAGAATACTAAAATAGAATGTTGGGAGTTCTAGAATACCAAGGTAAAATGTTGGTGTAGCAGAATTCCAAATTAGAATGTTGGTAGTTCTAGAATTCCAAAATATAATGTTGGTGTTGCAGAATTCTAAAATAGAATGTTGGGAGTTCTAGAATTCGAAAATGGAATGTTGGATGTTCTAGAATTCCAAAATAGAATGTTGGGAGTTCTAGAATTCCAAAATTGTTAGTTGGGAGTTCTAGAATACCAAAATAGAATGTTGGGAGTTCTAGAATTCCAAAATAGTCAGTTAGGAGTTCTAGAATACTAAAATAGAATGTTGGGAGTTCTAGAATTCCAAAATAGAATATTGGGAGTTCTACAATTCCAAAATAGAATATTGCGAGTTCTAGAATACCAAAATAGAATGTTGGGAGTTCTAGAATTCCAAAATAGAATGTTTGGAGTTCTAGAATACCAAGATATAATGTTGGTGTTGCAGAATTCCAAAATAGAATGTTGAGAGTTCTAGAATACCAAAATATAATGTTGGGAGTTCTAGAATTCCAAAATCGAATATTGGGAATTCTAGAAGTCCAAGATAGAATGTTGGGAGTTCTAGAATTCCTATATAGAATGTTGGGAGTTCATGAATTCCACAATAGAATGTTGTTAGTTCTAGAATTCCAAAATAGAATGTTGGGAGTTCTAGAATACTAAAATAGAATGTTGGGAGTTCTATAATTCCAAAATAGAATGTTGGGAGTTCCAGAATTCCAAAATAGAATGTTGAGAGTTCTAGAATTCCAAAATAGAATGTTTGTGTTGCAGAATTCCAAAATAGAATGTTGGTAGTTCTAGAATTCCAAAATAGAATGTTGGGAGTTCTAGAATACCAAGATAAAATGTTGGTGTTGCAGAATTCCAAAATAGAATGTTGGGAGTTCTAGAATTCGAAAATGGAATGTTGGTGTTCTAGAATTACAAAATAGAATGTTGGGAGTTCTAGAATTCCAAAATAGTATGTTGGGAGTTCTAGAATACCAAAATAGAATGTTGGGAGTTCTAGAATTACAAAATAGAATATTGGGGTTCTAGATTTTTTTTTTTTTATAAAGAAGAATGTTGGGAGTTCTAGAATTCCAAAATATTCTGTTAAGAGTTCTAGAATACTAAAAATAGAATGTTGGGAGTTCTAGAATTCCAAAATAGAATATTGGGAGTTCTAGAATTCCAAAATAGAATGTTGGGAGTTCTAGAATTCCAAGATAGAATGTTGGTGTTGCAGAATTCCAAAAGAGAATGTTGGGAGTTCTAGAATTCCAAAATAGAATATTGGGGGTTCTAAAATTTCAAAAAAGAATGTTGGTAGTTCTAGAATTCAAAAAAAGAATGTTGGTGTTGCAGAATTCCAAAATAGAATGTTGGGAGTTCTAGAATACTAAAATAGAATGTTGGGAGTTCTAGAATTACAAAATAGAATATTGACAGTTTTAAAATTCCAAAATAGAATGTTGGTAGCTCTAGAATTTCAAAAAGAATGTTGGGAGTTCTAGAATTCCAAAAATAGTATGTTAGGAGTTCTAGAATACTAAAATAGAATGTTGGGAGTTCTAGAATACCAAGGTAAAATGTTGGTGTAGCAGAATTCCAAATTAGAATGTTGGTAGTTCTAGAATTCCAAAATATAATGTTGGTGTTGCAGAATTCTAAAATAGAATGTTGGGAGTTCTAGAATTCGAAAATGGAATGTTGGATGTTCTAGAATTCCAAAATAGAATGTTGGGAGTTCTAGAATTCCAAAATTGTTAGTTGGGAGTTCTAGAATACCAAAATAGAATGTTGGGAGTTCTAGAATTCCAAAATAGTCAGTTAGGAGTTCTAGAATACTAAAATAGAATGTTGGGAGTTCTAGAATTCCAAAATAGAATATTGGGAGTTCTACAATTCCAAAATAGAATATTGCGAGTTCTAGAATACCAAAATAGAATGTTGGGAGTTCTAGAATTCCAAAATAGAATGTTTGGAGTTCTAGAATACCAAGATATAATGTTGGTGTTGCAGAATTCCAAAATAGAATGTTGCGAGTTCTAGAATTCCAAAATAGAATATTGCGAGTTCTAGAATTCCAAAATAGAATGTTGGGAGTTCTAGAATACTAAAATAGAATGTTGGGAGTTCTAGAATTACAAAATAGAATATTGACAGTTTTAAAATTCCAAAATAGAATGTTGGTAGCTCTAGAATTTCAAAAAGAATGTTGGGAGTTCTAGAATTCCAAAAATAGTATGTTAGGAGTTCTAGAATACTAAAATAGAATGTTGGGAGTTCTAGAATACCAAGGTAAAATGTTGGTGTAGCAGAATTCCAAATTAGAATGTTGGTAGTTCTAGAATTCCAAAATATAATGTTGGTGTTGCAGAATTCTAAAATAGAATGTTGGGAGTTCTAGAATTCGAAAATGGAATGTTGGATGTTCTAGAATTCCAAAATAGAATGTTGGGAGTTCTAGAATTCCAAAATTGTTAGTTGGGAGTTCTAGAATACCAAAATAGAATGTTGGGAGTTCTAGAATTCCAAAATAGTCAGTTAGGAGTTCTAGAATACTAAAATAGAATGTTGGGAGTTCTAGAATTCCAAAATAGAATATTGGGAGTTCTACAATTCCAAAATAGAATATTGCGAGTTCTAGAATACCAAAATAGAATGTTGGGAGTTCTAGAATTCCAAAATAGAATGTTTGGAGTTCTAGAATACCAAGATATAATGTTGGTGTTGCAGAATTCCAAAATAGAATGTTGAGAGTTCTAGAATACCAAAATATAATGTTGGGAGTTCTAGAATTCCAAAATCGAATATTGGGAATTCTAGAAGTCCAAGATAGAATGTTGGGAGTTCTAGAATTCCTATATAGAATGTTGGGAGTTCATGAATTCCACAATAGAATGTTGTTAGTTCTAGAATTCCAAAATAGAATGTTGGGAGTTCTAGAATACTAAAATAGAATGTTGGGAGTTCTATAATTCCAAAATAGAATGTTGGGAGTTCCAGAATTCCAAAATAGAATGTTGAGAGTTCTAGAATTCCAAAATAGAATGTTGGTAGTTCTAGAATTCCAAAATAGAATGTTGGGAGTTCTAGAATACCAAGATAAAATGTTGGTGTTGCAGAATTCCAAAATAGAATGTTGGGAGTTCTAGAATTCGAAAATGGAATGTTGGTGTTCTAGAATTACAAAATAGAATGTTGGGAGTTCTAGAATTCCAAAATAGTATGTTGGGAGTTCTAGAATACCAAAATAGAATGTTGGGAGTTCTAGAATTACAAAATAGAATATTGGGGTTCTAGATTTTTTTTTTTTATAAAGAAGAATGTTGGGAGTTCTAGAATTCCAAAATATTCTGTTAAGAGTTCTAGAATACTAAAAATAGAATGTTGGGAGTTCTAGAATTCCAAAATAGAATATTGGGAGTTCTAGAATTCCAAAATAGAATGTTGGGAGTTCTAGAATTCCAAGATAGAATGTTGGTGTTGCAGAATTCCAAAAGAGAATGTTGGGAGTTCTAGAATTCCAAAATAGAATATTGGGGGTTCTAAAATTTCAAAAAAGAATGTTGGTAGTTCTAGAATTCAAAAAAAGAATGTTGGTGTTGCAGAATTCCAAAATAGAATGTTGGGAGTTCTAGAATACTAAAATAGAATGTTGGGAGTTCTAGAATTACAAAATAGAATATTGACAGTTTTAAAATTCCAAAATAGAATGTTGGTAGCTCTAGAATTTCAAAAAGAATGTTGGGAGTTCTAGAATTCCAAAAATAGTATGTTAGGAGTTCTAGAATACTAAAATAGAATGTTGGGAGTTCTAGAATACCAAGGTAAAATGTTGGTGTAGCAGAATTCCAAATTAGAATGTTGGTAGTTCTAGAATTCCAAAATATAATGTTGGTGTTGCAGAATTCTAAAATAGAATGTTGGGAGTTCTAGAATTCGAAAATGGAATGTTGGATGTTCTAGAATTCCAAAATAGAATGTTGGGAGTTCTAGAATTCCAAAATTGTTAGTTGGGAGTTCTAGAATACCAAAATAGAATGTTGGGAGTTCTAGAATTCCAAAATAGTCAGTTAGGAGTTCTAGAATACTAAAATAGAATGTTGGGAGTTCTAGAATTCCAAAATAGAATATTGGGAGTTCTACAATTCCAAAATAGAATATTGTGAGTTCTAGAATTCCAAAATAGAATGTTGGGAGTTCTAGAATTCCAAAATAGAATGTTTGGAGTTCTAGAATACCAAGATATAATGTTGGTGTTGCAGAATTCCAAATTAGAATGTTGGTAGTTCTAGATTTCCAAAATATAATGTTGGTGTTGCAGAATTCTAAAATAGAATGTTGGGAGTTCTAGAATTCCAAAATAGAATATTGGGGGTTCTAAAATTTCAAAAAAGAATGTTGGTAGTTCTAGAATTCAAAAAAAGAATGTTGGTGTTGCAGAATTCCAAAATAGAATGTTGGGAGTTCTAGAATACTAAAATAGAATGTTGGGAGTTCTAGAATTACAAAATAGAATATTGACAGTTTTAAAATTCCAAAATAGAATGTTGGTAGCTCTAGAATTTCAAAAAGAATGTTGGGAGTTCTAGAATTCCAAAAATAGTATGTTAGGAGTTCTAGAATACTAAAATAGAATGTTGGGAGTTCTAGAATACCAAGGTAAAATGTTGGTGTTGCAGAATTCCAAATTAGAATGTTGGTAGTTCTAGAATTCCAAAATATAATGTTGGTGTTGCAGAATTCTAAAATAGAATGTTGGGAGTTCTAGAATTCGAAAATGGAATGTTGGATGTTCTAGAATTCCAAAATTGTTTGTTGGGAGTTCTAGAATACCAAAATAGAATGTTGGGAGTTCTAGAATTCCAAAATAGTCTGTTAGGAGTTCTAGAATACTAAAATAGAATGTTGGGAGTTCTAGAATTCCAAAATAGAATATTGGGAGTTCTAGAATTCCAAAATAGAATATTGCGAGTTCTAGAATTCCAAAATAGAATGTTGGGAGTTCTAGAATACTAAAATAGAATGTTGGGAGTTCTAGAATTACAAAATAGAATATTGACAGTTTTAAAATTCCAAAATAGAATGTTGGTAGCTCTAGAATTTCAAAAAGAATGTTGGGAGTTCTAGAATTACAAAAATAGTATGTTAGGAGTTCTAGAATACTAAAATAGAATGTTGGGAGTTCTAGAATACCAAGGTAAAATGTTGGTGTAGCAGAATTCCAAATTAGAATGTTGGTAGTTCTAGAATTCCAAAATATAATGTTGGTGTTGCAGAATTCTAAAATAGAATGTTGGGAGTTCTAGAATTCGAAAATGGAATGTTGGATGTTCTAGAATTCCAAAATAGAATGTTGGGAGTTCTAGAATTCCAAAATTGTTAGTTGGGAGTTCTAGAATACCAAAATAGAATGTTGGGAGTTCTAGAATTCCAAAATAGTCAGTTAGGAGTTCTAGAATACTAAAATAGAATGTTGGGAGTTCTAGAATTCCAAAATAGAATATTGGGAGTTCTACAATTCCAAAATAGAATATTGCGAGTTCTAGAATTCCAAAATAGAATGTTGGGAGTTCTAGAATTCCAAAATAGAATGTTTGGAGTTCTAGAATACCAAGATATAATGTTGGTGTTGCAGAATTCCAAATTAGAATGTTGGTAGTTCTAGATTTCCAAAATATAATGTTGGTGTTGCAGAATCCTAAAATAGAATGTTGGGAGTTCTAGAATTCGAAAATGGAATGTTGGATGTTCTAGAATTCCAAAATAGAATGTTGGGAGTTCTAGAATTCCAAAATTGTTTGTTGGGAGTTCTAGAATACCAAAATAGAATGTTGGGAGTTCTAGAATTCCAAAATAGTCTGTTAGGAGTTCTAGAATACTAAAATAGAATGTTGGGAGTTCTAGAATTCCAAAATAGAATATTGCGAGTTCTAGAATTCCAAAATAGAATGTTGGGAGTTCTAGAATTCCAAAATAGAATGTTTGGAGTTCTAGAATACCAAGATATAATGTTGGTGTTGCAGAATTCCAAAATAGAATGTTGAGAGTTCTAGAATACCAAAATATAATGTTGGGAGTTCTAGAATTCCAAAATAGAATATTGGGAGTTCTAGAAGTCCAAGATAGAATGTTGGGAGTTCTAGAATTCCTATATAGAATGTTGAGAGTTCTAGAATTCGAAAATGGAATGTTGGTGTTCTAGAATTCCAAAATACAATGTTAGGAGTTCTAGATTTCCAAAAAAGAATGTAGGGAGTTCTAGAATTCCAAAATAGAATGTTGGTGTTGCAGAATTCCAAAATAGAATGTTGGGAGTTCTAGAATACTAAAATAGAATGTTGGGAGTTCTATAATTCCAAAATAGAATGTTGGGAGTTCTAGAATTCCAAAATAGAATGTTAGGAGTTCTAGAATTCCAAGATAGAATGTTGGTGTTGCAGAATTCCAAAATAGAATGTTGGGAGTTCTAGAATACTAAAATAGAATGTTGGGAGTTCTAGAATTCCAAAATAGAATGTTGGGAGTTCCAGAATTCCAAAATAGAATGTTGAGAGTTCTAGAATTCCAAAATAGAATGTTTGTGTTGCAGAATTCCAAAATAGAATGTTGGTAGTTCTAGAATTCCAAAATAGAATGTTGGGAGTTCTAGAATACCAAGATAAAATGTTGGTGTTGCAGAATTCCAAAATAGAATGTTGGGAGTTCTAGAATTCGAAAATGGAGTGTTGGTGTTCTAGAATTACAAAATAGAATGTTGGGAGTTCTAGAATTCCAAAATAGTATGTTGGGAGTTCTAGAATACCAAAATAGAATGTTGGGAGTTCTAGAATTACAAAATAGAATATTGGGGTTCTAGATTTTTTTTTTTTAAAAAGAAGAATGTTGGGAGTTCTAGAATTCCAAAATATTCTGTTAAGAGTTCTAGAATACTAAAAATAGAATGTTGGGAGTTCTAGAATTCCAAAATAGAATATTGGGAGTTCTAGAATTCCAAAATAGAATGTTGGGAGTTCTAGAATTCCAAGATAGAATGTTGGTGTTGCAGAATTCCAAAATAGAATGTTGGGAGTTCTAGAATTCCAAAAAAGAATATTGGGGGTTCTAAAATTTCAAAAAAGAATGTTGGTAGTTCTAGAATTCAAAAAAAGAATGTTGGTGTTGCAGAATTCCAAAATAGAATGTTGGGAGTTCTAGAATACTAAAATAGAATGTTGGGAGTTCTAGAATTACAAAATAGAATATTGACAGTTTTAAAATTCCAAAATAGAATGTTGGTAGCTCTAGAATTTCAAAAAGAATGTTGGGAGTTCTAGAATTCCAAAAATAGTATGTTAGGAGTTCTAGAATACTAAAATAGAATGTTGGGAGTTCTAGAATACCAAGGTAAAATGTTGGTGTTGCAGAATTCCAAATTAGAATGTTGGTAGTTCTAGAATTCCAAAATATAATGTTGGTGTTGCAGAATTCTAAAATAGAATGTTGGGAGTTCTAGAATTCGAAAATGGAATGTTGGATGTTCTAGAATTCCAAAATAGAATGTTGGGAGTTCTAGAATTCCAAAATTGTTTGTTGGGAGTTCTAGAATACCAAAATAGAATGTTTGGAGTTCTAGAATTCCAAAATAGTCAGTTAGGAGTTCTAGAATACTAAAATAGAATGTTGGGAGTTCTAGAATTCCAAAATAGAATATTGGGAGTTCTAGAATTCCAAAATAGAATATTGCGAGTTCTAGAATTCCAAAATAGAATGTTGGGAGTTCTAGAGTTCCAAAATAGAATGTTTGGAGTTCTAGAATACCAAGATATAATGTTGGTGTTGCAGAATTCCAAAATAGAATGTTGAGAGCTCTAGAATACCAAAATATAATGTTGGGAGTTCTAGAATTCCAAAATAGAATATTGGGAGTTCTAGAAGTCCAAGATAGAATGTTGGGAGTTCTAGAATTCCTATATAGAATGTTGGGAGTTCATGAATTCCACAATAGAATGTTGTTAGTTCTAGAATTCCAAAATAGAATGTTGGGAGTTCTAAAATACTAAAATAGAATGTTGGGAGTTCTATAATTCCAAAATAGAATGTTGGGAGTTCCAGAATTCCAAAATAGAATGTTGAGAGTTCTAGAATTCCAAAATAGAATGTTTGTGTTGCAGAATTCCAAAATAGAATGTTGGGAGTTCTAGAATACCAAGATAAAATGTTGGTGTTGCAGAATTCCAAAATAGAATGTTGGGAGTTCTAGAATTCGAAAATGGAATGTTGGTGTTCTAGAATTACAAAATAGAATGTTGGGAGTTCTAGAATTCCAAAATAGAATGTTGAGAGTTCTAGAATTCGAAAATGGAATGTTGGTGTTCTAGAATTACAAAATAGAATGTTGGGAGTTCTAGAATTCCAAAATAGTATGTTGGGAGTTCTAGAATTCCAAAATAGAATATAGGGGGTTCTAAAATTTCAAAAAAGAATGTTGGTAGTTCTAGAATTCAAAAAAAGAATGTTGGTGTTGCAGAATTCCAAAATAGAATGTTGGGAGTTCTAGAATACTAAAATAGAATGTTGGGAGTTCTAGAATTACAAAATAGAATATTGACAGTTTTAAAATTCCAAAATAGAATGTTGGTAGCTCTAGAATTTCAAAAAGAATGTTGGGAGTTCTAGAATTCCAAAAATAGTATGTTAGGAGTTCTAGAATACTAAAATAGAATGTTGGGAGTTCTAGAATACCAAGGTAAAATGTTGGTGTTGCAGAATTCCAAATTAGAATGTTGGTAGTTCTAGAATTCCAAAATATAATGTTGGTGTTGCAGAATTCTAAAATAGAATGTTGGGAGTTCTAGAATTCGAAAATGGAATGTTGGATGTTCTAGAATTCCAAAATAGAATGTTGGGAGTTCTAGAATTCCAAAATTGTTTGTTGGGAGTTCTAGAATACCAAAATAGAATGTTGGGAGTTCTAGAATTCCAAAATAGTCTGTTAGGAGTTCTAGAATACTAAAATAGAATGTTGGGAGTTCTAGAATTCCAAAATAGAATATTGGGAGTTCTAGAAGTCCAAGATAGAATGTTGGGAGTTCTAGAACTCCAAAATATAATGTTGGGAGTTCTAGAATTCCAAAATAGAATGTTGGGAGTTCTAGAATACCAAGATAAAATGTTGGTGTTGCAGAATTCCAAAATAGAATGTTGGGAGTTCTAGAATTCGAAAATGGAATGTTGGTGTTCTAGAATTACAAAATAGAATGTTGGGAGTTCTAGAATTCCAAAATAGTATGTTGGGAGTTCTAGAATACCAAAATAGAATGTTGGGATTTCTAGAATTACAAAATAGAATATTGGGGTTCTAGATTTTTTTTTTTTAAAAAGAAGAATGTTGGGAGTTCTAGAATTCCAAAATATTCTGTTAAGAGTTCTAGAATACTAAAAATAGAATGTTGGGAGTTCTAGAATTCCAAAATAGAATATTGGGAGTTCTAGAATTCCAAAATAGAATGTTGGGAGTTCTAGAATTCCAAGATAGAATGTTGGTGTTGCAGAATTCCAAAAGAGAATGTTGGGAGTTCTAGAATTCCAAAAAAGAATATTGGGGGTTCTAAAATTTCAAAAAAGAATGTTGGTAGTTCTAGAATTCAAAAAAAGAATGTTGGTGTTGCAGAATTCCAAAATAGAATGTTGGGAGTTCTAGAATACTAAAATAGAATGTTGGGAGTTCTAGAATTACAAAATAGAATATTGACAGTTTTAAAATTCCAAAATAGAATGTTGGTAGCTCTAGAATTTCAAAAAGAATGTTGGGAGTTCTAGAATTCCAAAAATAGTATGTTAGGAGTTCTAGAATACTAAAATAGAATGTTGGGAGTTCTAGAATACCAAGGTAAAATGTTGGTGTTGCAGAATTCCAAATTAGAATGTTGGTAGTTCTAGAATTCCAAAATATAATGTTGGTGTTGCAGAATTCTAAAATAGAATGTTGGGAGTTCTAGAATTCGAAAATGGAATGTTGGATGTTCTAGAATTCCAAAATAGAATGTTGGGAGTTCTAGAATTCCAAAATTGTTTGTTGGGAGTTCTAGAATACCAAAATAGAATGTTTGGAGTTCTAGAATTCCAAAATAGTCAGTTAGGAGTTCTAGAATACTAAAATAGAATGTTGGGAGTTCTAGAATTCCAAAATAGAATATTGGGAGTTCTAGAATTCCAAAATAGAATATTGCGAGTTCTAGAATTCCAAAATAGAATGTTGGGAGTTCTAGAGTTCCAAAATAGAATGTTTGGAGTTCTAGAATACCAAGATATAATGTTGGTGTTGCAGAATTCCAAAATAGAATGTTGAGAGTTCTAGAATACCAAAATATAATGTTGGGAGTTCTAGAATTCCAAAATAGAATATTGGGAGTTCTAGAAGTCCAAGATAGAATGTTGGGAGTTCTAGAATTCCTATATAGAATGTTGGGAGTTCATGAATTCCACAATAGAATGTTGTTAGTTCTAGAATTCCAAAATAGAATGTTGGTAGTTCTAAAATACTAAAATAGAATGTTGGGAGTTCTATAATTCCAAAATAGAATGTTGGGAGTTCCAGAATTCCAAAATAGAATGTTGAGAGTTCTAGAATTCCAAAATAGAATGTTTGTGTTGCAGAATTCCAAAATAGAATGTTGGGAGTTCTAGAATACCAAGATAAAATGTTGGTGTTGCAGAATTCCAAAATAGAATGTTGGGAGTTCTAGAATTCGAAAATGGAATGTTGGTGTTCTAGAATTACAAAATAGAATGTTGGGAGTTCTAGAATTCCAAAATAGAATGTTGAGAGTTCTAGAATTCGAAAATGGAATGTTGGTGTTCTAGAATTACAAAATAGAATGTTGGGAGTTCTAGAATTCCAAAATAGTATGTTGGGAGTTCTAGAATTCCAAAATAGAATATAGGGGGTTCTAAAATTTCAAAAAAGAATGTTGGTAGTTCTAGAATTCAAAAAAAGAATGTTGGTGTTGCAGAATTCCAAAATAGAATGTTGGGAGTTCTAGAATACTAAAATAGAATGTTGGGAGTTCTAGAATTACAAAATAGAATATTGACAGTTTTAAAATTCCAAAATAGAATGTTGGTAGCTCTAGAATTTCAAAAAGAATGTTGGGAGTTCTAGAATTCCAAAAATAGTATGTTAGGAGTTCTAGAATACTAAAATAGAATGTTGGGAGTTCTAGAATACCAAGGTAAAATGTTGGTGTTGCAGAATTCCAAATTAGAATGTTGGTAGTTCTAGAATTCCAAAATATAATGTTGGTGTTGCAGAATTCTAAAATAGAATGTTGGGAGTTCTAGAATTCGAAAATGGAATGTTGGATGTTCTAGAATTCCAAAATAGAATGTTGGGAGTTCTAGAATTCCAAAATTGTTTGTTGGGAGTTCTAGAATACCAAAATAGAATGTTGGGAGTTCTAGAATTCCAAAATAGTCTGTTAGGAGTTCTAGAATACTAAAATAGAATGTTGGGAGTTCTATAATTCCAAAATAGAATATTGGGAGTTCTAGAAGTCCAAGATAGAATGTTGGGAGTTCTAGAATTACAAAATAGAATATTGGGGTTCTAGATTTTTTTTTTTTTTAAAAGAAGAATGTTGGGAGTTCTAGAATTCCAAAATATTCTGTTAAGAGTTCTAGAATACTAAAAATAGAATGTTGGGAGTTCTAGAATTCCAAAATAGAATATTGGGAGTTCTAGAATTCCAAAATAGAATGTTGGGAGTTCTAGAATTCCAAGATAGAATGTTGGTGTTGCAGAATTCCAAAATAGAATGTTGGGAGTTCTAGAATTCCAAAAAAGAATATTGGGGGTTCTAAAATTTCAAAAAAGAATGTTGGTAGTTCTAGAATTCAAAAAAAGAATGTTGGTGTTGCAGAATTCCAAAATAGAATGTTGGGAGTTCTAGAATACTAAAATAGAATGTTGGGAGTTCTAGAATTACAAAATAGAATATTGACAGTTTTAAAATTCCAAAATAGAATGTTGGTAGCTCTAGAATTTCAAAAAGAATGTTGGGAGTTCTAGAATTCCAAAAATAGTATGTTAGGAGTTCTAGAATACTAAAATAGAATGTTGGGAGTTCTAGAATACCAAGGTAAAATGTTGGTGTTGCAGAATTCCAAATTAGAATGTTGGTAGTTCTAGAATTCCAAAATATAATGTTGGTGTTGCAGAATTCTAAAATAGAATGTTGGGAGTTCTAGAATTCGAAAATGGAATGTTGGATGTTCTAGAATTCCAAAATAGAATGTTGGGAGTTCTAGAATTCCAAAATTGTTTGTTGGGAGTTCTAGAATACCAAAATAGAATGTTTGGAGTTCTAGAATTCCAAAATAGTCAGTTAGGAGTTCTAGAATACTAAAATAGAATGTTGGGAGTTCTAGAATTCCAAAATAGAATATTGGGAGTTCTAGAATTCCAAAATAGAATATTGCGAGTTCTAGAATTCCAAAATAGAATGTTGGGAGTTCTAGAGTTCCAAAATAGAATGTTTGGAGTTCTAGAATACCAAGATATAATGTTGGTGTTGCAGAATTCCAAAATAGAATGTTGAGAGCTCTAGAATACCAAAATATAATGTTGGGAGTTCTAGAATTCCAAAATAGAATATTGGGAGTTCTAGAAGTCCAAGATAGAATGTTGGGAGTTCTAGAATTCCTATATAGAATGTTGGGAGTTCATGAATTCCACAATAGAATGTTGTTAGTTCTAGAATTCCAAAATAGAATGTTGGGAGTTCTAAAATACTAAAATAGAATGTTGGGAGTTCTATAATTCCAAAATAGAATGTTGGGAGTTCCAGAATTCCAAAATAGAATGTTGAGAGTTCTAGAATTCCAAAATAGAATGTTTGTGTTGCAGAATTCCAAAATAGAATGTTGGGAGTTCTAGAATACCAAGATAAAATGTTGGTGTTGCAGAATTCCAAAATAGAATGTTGGGAGTTCTAGAATTCGAAAATGGAATGTTGGTGTTCTAGAATTACAAAATAGAATGTTGGGAGTACTAGAATTCCAAAATAGAATGTTGAGAGTTCTAGAATTCGAAAATGGAATGTTGGTGTTCTAGAATTACAAAATAGAATGTTGGGAGTTCTAGAATTCCAAAATAGTATGTTGGGAGTTCTAGAATTCCAAAATAGAATATAGGGGGTTCTAAAATTTCAAAAAAGAATGTTGGTAGTTCTAGAATTCAAAAAAAGAATGTTGGTGTTGCAGAATTCCAAAATAGAATGTTGGGAGTTCTAGAATACTAAAATAGAATGTTGGGAGTTCTAGAATTACAAAATAGAATATTGACAGTTTTAAAATTCCAAAATAGAATGTTGGTAGCTCTAGAATTTCAAAAAGAATGTTGGGAGTTCTAGAATTCCAAAAATAGTATGTTAGGAGTTCTAGAATACTAAAATAGAATGTTGGGAGTTCTAGAATACCAAGGTAAAATGTTGGTGTTGCAGAATTCCAAATTAGAATGTTGGTAGTTCTAGAATTCCAAAATATAATGTTGGTGTTGCAGAATTCTAAAATAGAATGTTGGGAGTTCTAGAAGTCCAAGATAGAATGTTGGGAGTTCTAGAACTCCAAAATATAATGTTGGGAGTTCTAGAATTCCAAAATAGAATGTTGGGAGTTCTAGAATACCAAGATAAAATGTTGGTGTTGCAGAATTCCAAAATAGAATGTTGGGAGTTCTAGAATTCGAAAATGGAATGTTGGTGTTCTAGAATTACAAAATAGAATGTTGGGAGTTCTAGAATTCCAAAATAGTATGTTGGGAGTTCTAGAATACCAAAATAGAATGTTGGGAGTTCTAGAATTACAAAATAGAATATTGGGGTTCTAGATTTTTTTTTTTTTAAAGAAGAATGTTGGGAGTTCTAGAATTCCAAAATATTCTGTTAAGAGTTCTAGAATACTAAAAATAGAATGTTGGGAGTTCTAGAATTCCAAAATAGAATATTGGGAGTTCTAGAATTCCAAAATAGAATGTTGGGAGTTCTAGAATTCCAAGATAGAATGTTGGTGTTGCAGAATTCCAAAAGAGAATGTTGGGAGTTCTAGAATTCCAAAAAAGAATATTGGGGGTTCTAAAATTTCAAAAAAGAATGTTGGTAGTTCTAGAATTCAAAAAAAGAATGTTGGTGTTGCAGAATTCCAAAATAGAATGTTGGGAGTTCTAGAATACTAAAATAGAATGTTGGGAGTTCTAGAATTACAAAATAGAATATTGACAGTTTTAAAATTCCAAAATAGAATGTTGGTAGCTCTAGAATTTCAAAAAGAATGTTGGGAGTTCTAGAATTCCAAAAATAGTATGTTAGGAGTTCTAGAATACTAAAATAGAATGTTGGGAGTTCTAGAATACCAAGGTAAAATGTTGGTGTTGCAGAATTCCAAATTAGAATGTTGGTAGTTCTAGAATTCCAAAATATAATGTTGGTGTTGCAGAATTCTAAAATAGAATGTTGGGAGTTCTAGAATTCGAAAATGGAATGTTGGATGTTCTAGAATTCCAAAATAGAATGTTGGGAGTTCTAGAATTCCAAAATTGTTTGTTGGGAGTTCTAGAATACCAAAATAGAATGTTTGGAGTTCTAGAATTCCAAAATAGTCAGTTAGGAGTTCTAGAATACTAAAATAGAATGTTGGGAGTTCTAGAATTCCAAAATAGAATATTGGGAGTTCTAGAATTCCAAAATAGAATATTGCGAGTTCTAGAATTCCAAAATAGAATGTTGGGAGTTCTAGAGTTCCAAAATAGAATGTTTGGAGTTCTAGAATACCAAGATATAATGTTGGTGTTGCAGAATTCCAAAATAGAATGTTGAGAGTTCTAGAATACCAAAATATAATGTTGGGAGTTCTAGAATTCCAAAATAGAATATTGGGAGTTCTAGAAGTCCAAGATAGAATGTTGGGAGTTCTAGAATTCCTATATAGAATGTTGGGAGTTCATGAATTCCACAATAGAATGTTGTTAGTTCTAGAATTCCAAAATAGAATGTTGGGAGTTCTAAAATACTAAAATAGAATGTTGGGAGTTCTATAATTCCAAAATAGAATGTTGGGAGTTCCAGAATTCCAAAATAGAATGTTGAGAGTTCTAGAATTCCAAAATAGAATGTTTGTGTTGCAGAATTCCAAAATAGAATGTTGGGAGTTCTAGAATACCAAGATAAAATGTTGGTGTTGCAGAATTCCAAAATAGAATGTTGGGAGTTCTAGAATTCGAAAATGGAATGTTGGTGTTCTAGAATTACAAAATAGAATGTTGGGAGTTCTAGAATTCCAAAATAGAATGTTGAGAGTTCTAGAATTCGAAAATGGAATGTTGGTGTTCTAGAATTACAAAATAGAATGTTGGGAGTTCTAGAATTCCAAAATAGTATGTTGGGAGTTCTAGAATTCCAAAATAGAATATAGGGGGTTCTAAAATTTCAAAAAAGAATGTTGGTAGTTCTAGAATTCAAAAAAAGAATGTTGGTGTTGCAGAATTCCAAAATAGAATGTTGGGAGTTCTAGAATACTAAAATAGAATGTTGGGAGTTCTAGAATTACAAAATAGAATATTGACAGTTTTAAAATTCCAAAATAGAATGTTGGTAGCTCTAGAATTTCAAAAAGAATGTTGGGAGTTCTAGAATTCCAAAAATAGTATGTTAGGAGTTCTAGAATACTAAAATAGAATGTTGGGAGTTCTAGAATACCAAGGTAAAATGTTGGTGTTGCAGAATTCCAAATTAGAATGTTGGTAGTTCTAGAATTCCAAAATATAATGTTGGTGTTGCAGAATTCTAAAATAGAATGTTGGGAGTTCTAGAATTCGAAAATGGAATGTTGGATGTTCTAGAATTCCAAAATAGAATGTTGGGAGTTCTAGAATTCCAAAATTGTTTGTTGGGAGTTCTAGAATACCAAAAAAGAATGTTGGGAGTTCTAGAATTCCAAAATAGTCTGTTAGGAGTTCTAGAATACTAAAATAGAATGTTGGGAGTTCTAGAATTCCAAAATAGAATATTGGGAGTTCTAGAAGTCCAAGATAGAATGTTGGGAGTTCTAGAATTCCAAAATCTAATGTTGGGAGTTCTAGAATTCCAAAATAGAATATTGGGAGTTCTAGAAGTCCAAGATAGAATGTTGGGAGTTCTAGAATTCCAAAATAGAATGTTGGGAGTTCTAGAATACTAAAATAGAATGTTGGGAGTTCTATAATTCCAAAATAGAATGTTGGGAGTTCCAGAATTCCAAAATAGAATGTTGAGAGTTCTAGAATTCCAAAATAGAATGTTTGTGTTGCAGAATTCCAAAATAGAATGTTGGTAGTTCTAGAATTCCAAAATAGAATGTTGGGAGTTCTAGAATACCAAGATAAAATGTTGGTGTTGCAGAATTCCAAAATAGAATGTTGGGAGTTCTAGAATTCGAAAATGGAATGTTGGTGTTCTAGAATTACAAAATAGAATGTTGGGAGTTCTAGAATTCCAAAATAGTATGTTGGGAGTTCTAGAATACCAAAATAGAATGTTGGGGTTCTAGATTTTTTTTTTTTTTAAAGAAGAATGTTGGGAGTTCTAGAATTCCAAAATATTCTGTTAAGAGTTCTAGAATACTAAAAATAGAATGTTGGGAGTTCTAGAATTCCAAAATAGAATATTGGGAGTTCTAGAATTACAAAATAGAATATTGGGGTTCTAGATTTTTTTTTTTAAAGAAGAATGTTGGGAGTTCTAGAATTCCAAAATATTCTGTTAAGAGTTCTAGAATACTAAAAATAGAATGTTGGGAGTTCTAGAATTCCAAAATAGAATATTGGGAGTTCTAGAATTCCAAAATAGAATGTTGGGAGTTCTAGAATTCCAAGATAGAATGTTGGTGTTGCAGAATTCCAAAAGAGAATGTTGGGAGTTCTAGAATTCCAAAATAGAATATTGGGGGTTCTAAAATTTCAAAAAAGAATGTTGGTAGTTCTAGAATTCAAAAAAAGAATGTTGGTGTTGCAGAATTCCAAAATAGAATGTTGGGAGTTCTAGAATACTAAAATAGAATGTTGGGAGTTCTAGAATTACAAAATAGAATATTGACAGTTTTAAAATTCCAAAATAGAATGTTGGTAGCTCTAGAATTTCAAAAAGAATGTTGGGAGTTCTAGAATTCCAAAAATAGTATGTTAGGAGTTCTAGAATACTAAAATAGAATGTTGGGAGTTCTAGAATACCAAGGTAAAATGTTGGTGTTGCAGAATTCCAAATTAGAATGTTGGTAGTTCTAGAATTCCAAAATATAATGTTGGTGTTGCAGAATTCTAAAATAGAATGTTTGGAGTTCTAGAATTCGAAAATGGAATGTTGGATGTTCTAGAATTCCAAAATTGTTTGTTGGGAGTTCTAGAATACCAAAATAGAATGTTGGGAGTTCTAGAATTCCAAAATAGTCTGTTAGGAGTTCTAGAATACTAAAATAGAATGTTGGGAGTTCTAGAATTCCAAAATAGAATATTGAGAGTTCTAGAATTCCAAAATAGAATATTGCGAGTTCTAGAATTCCAAAATAGAATGTTGGGAGTTCTAGAATACTAAAATAGAATGTTGGGAGTTCTAGAATTACAAAATAGAATATTGCGAGTTCTAGAATTCCAAAATAGAATGTTGGGAGTTCTAGAATTCGAAAATGGAATGTTGGATGTTCTAGAATTCCAAAATAGAATGTTGGGAGTTCTAGAATTCCAAAATTGTTAGTTGGGAGTTCTAGCATACCAAAATAGAATGTTGGGAGTTCTAGAATTCCAAAATAGTCAGTTAGGAGTTCTAGAATACTAAAATAGAATGTTGGGAGTTCTAGAATTCCAAAATAGAATATTGGGAGTTCTAGAATTCCAAAATAGAATATTGCGAGTTCTAGAATTCCAAAATAGAATGTTGGGAGTTCTAGAATTCCAAAATAGAATGTTTGGAGTTCTAGAATACCAAGATATAATGTTGGTGTTGCAGAATTCCAAAATAGAATGTTGAGAGTTCTAGAATACCAAAATATAATGTTGGGAGTTCTAGAATTCCAAAATAGAATATTGGGAGTTCTAGAAGTCCAAGATAGAATGTTGGGAGTTCTAGAATTCCTATATAGAATGTTGGGAGTTCATGAATTCCACAATAGAATGTTGTTAGTTCTAGAATTCCAAAATAGAATGTTGGGAGTTCTAGAATACTAAAATAGAATGTTGGAAGTTCTATAATTCCAAAATAGAATGTTGGGAGTTCCAGAATTCCAAAATAGAATGTTGAGAGTTCTAGAATTCCAAAATAGAATGTTTGTGTTGCAGAATTCCAAAATAGAATGTTGGGAGTTCTAGAATACCAAGATAAAATGTTGGTGTTGCAGAATTCCAAAATAGAATGTTGGGAGTTCTAGAATTCCAAAATAGAATGTTGGGAGTTCTAGAATTCCAAAATAGAATATTGGGGGTTCTAAAATTTCAAAAAAGAATGTTGGTAGTTCTAGAATTCAAAAAAAGAATGTTGGTGTTGCAGAATTCCAAAATAGAATGTTGGGAGTTCTAGAATACTAAAATAGAATGTTGGGAGTTCTAGAATTACAAAATAGAATATTGACAGTTTTAAAATTCCAAAATAGAATGTTGGTAGCTCTAGAATTTCAAAAAGAATGTTGGGAGTTCTAGAATTCCAAAAATAGTATGTTAGGAGTTCTAGAATACTAAAATAGAATGTTGGGAGTTCTAGAATACCAAGGTAAAATGTTGGTGTTGCAGAATTCCAAATTAGAATGTTGGTAGTTCTAGAATTCCAAAATATAATGTTGGTGTTGCAGAATTCTAAAATAGAATGTTGGGAGTTCTAGAATTCGAAAATGGAATGTTGGATGTTCTAGAATTCCAAAATTGTTTGTTGGGAGTTCTAGAATACCAAAATAGAATGTTGGGAGTTCTAGAATTCCAAAATAGTCTGTTAGGAGTTCTAGAATACTAAAATAGAATGTTGGGAGTTCTAGAATTCCAAAATAGAATATTGGGAGTTCTAGAATTCCAAAATAGAATATTGCGAGTTCTAGAATTCCAAAATAGAATGTTGGGAGTTCTAGAATACTAAAATAGAATGTTGGGAGTTCTAGAATTACAAAATAGAATATTGACAGTTTTAAAATTCCAAAATAGAATGTTGGTAGCTCTAGAATTTCAAAAAGAATGTTGGGAGTTCTAGAATTCCAAAAATAGTATGTTAGGAGTTCTAGAATACTAAAATAGAATGTTGGGAGTTCTAGAATACCAAGGTAAAATGTTGGTGTAGCAGAATTCCAAATTAGAATGTTGGTAGTTCTAGAATTCGAAAATGGAATGTTGGTGTTCTAGAATTACAAAATAGAATGTTGGGAGTTCTAGAATTCCAAAATAGTATGTTGGGAGTTCTAGAATACCAAAATAGAATGTTGGGAGTTCTAGAATTACAAAATAGAATATTGGGGTTCTAGATTTTTTTTTTTAAAAAGAAGAATGTTGGGAGTTCTAGAATTCCAAAATATTCTGTTAAGAGTTCTAGAATACTAAAAATAGAATGTTGGGAGTTCTAGAATTCCAAAATAGAATATTGGGAGTTCTAGAATTCCAAAATAGAATGTTGGGAGTTCTAGAATTCCAAGATAGAATGTTGGTGTTGCAGAATTCCAAAAGAGAATGTTGGGAGTTCTAGAATTCCAAAAAAGAATATTGGGGGTTCTAAAATTTCAAAAAAGAATGTTGGTAGTTCTAGAATTCAAAAAAAGAATGTTGGTGTTGCAGAATTCCAAAATAGAATGTTGGGAGTTCTAGAATACTAAAATAGAATGTTGGGAGTTCTAGAATTACAAAATAGAATATTGACAGTTTTAAAATTCCAAAATAGAATGTTGGTAGCTCTAGAATTTCAAAAAGAATGTTGGGAGTTCTAGAATTCCAAAAATAGTATGTTAGGAGTTCTAGAATACTAAAATAGAATGTTGGGAGTTCTAGAATACCAAGGTAAAATGTTGGTGTTGCAGAATTCCAAATTAGAATGTTGGTAGTTCTAGAATTCCAAAATATAATGTTGGTGTTGCAGAATTCTAAAATAGAATGTTGGGAGTTCTAGAATTCGAAAATGGAATGTTGGATGTTCTAGAATTCCAAAATAGAATGTTGGGAGTTCTAGAATTCCAAAATTGTTTGTTGGGAGTTCTAGAATACCAAAATAGAATGTTTGGAGTTCTAGAATTCCAAAATAGTCAGTTAGGAGTTCTAGAATACTAAAATAGAATGTTGGGAGTTCTAGAATTCCAAAATAGAATATTGGGAGTTCTAGAATTCCAAAATAGAATATTGCGAGTTCTAGAATTCCAAAATAGAATGTTGGGAGTTCTAGAGTTCCAAAATAGAATGTTTGGAGTTCTAGAATACCAAGATATAATGTTGGTGTTGCAGAATTCCAAAATAGAATGTTGAGAGTTCTAGAATACCAAAATATAATGTTGGGAGTTCTAGAATTCCAAAATAGAATATTGGGAGTTCTAGAAGTCCAAGATAGAATGTTGGGAGTTCTAGAATTCCTATATAGAATGTTGGGAGTTCATGAATTCCACAATAGAATGTTGTTAGTTCTAGAATTCCAAAATAGAATGTTGGGAGTTCTAAAATACTAAAATAGAATGTTGGGAGTTCTATAATTCCAAAATAGAATGTTGGGAGTTCCAGAATTCCAAAATAGAATGTTGAGAGTTCTAGAATTCCAAAATAGAATGTTTGTGTTGCAGAATTCCAAAATAGAATGTTGGGAGTTCTAGAATACCAAGATAAAATGTTGGTGTTGCAGAATTCCAAAATAGAATGTTGGGAGTTCTAGAATTCGAAAATGGAATGTTGGTGTTCTAGAATTACAAAATAGAATGTTGGGAGTTCTAGAATTCCAAAATAGAATGTTGAGAGTTCTAGAATTCGAAAATGGAATGTTGGTGTTCTAGAATTACAAAATAGAATGTTGGGAGTTCTAGAATTCCAAAATAGTATGTTGGGAGTTCTAGAATTCCAAAATAGAATATAGGGGGTTCTAAAATTTCAAAAAAGAATGTTGGTAGTTCTAGAATTCAAAAAAAGAATGTTGGTGTTGCAGAATTCCAAAATAGAATGTTGGGAGTTCTAGAATACTAAAATAGAATGTTGGGAGTTCTAGAATTACAAAATAGAATATTGACAGTTTTAAAATTCCAAAATAGAATGTTGGTAGCTCTAGAATTTCAAAAAGAATGTTGGGAGTTCTAGAATTCCAAAAATAGTATGTTAGGAGTTCTAGAATACTAAAATAGAATGTTGGGAGTTCTAGAATACCAAGGTAAAATGTTGGTGTTGCAGAATTCCAAATTAGAATGTTGGTAGTTCTAGAATTCCAAAATATAATGTTGGTGTTGCAGAATTCTAAAATAGAATGTTGGGAGTTCTAGAATTCGAAAATGGAATGTTGGATGTTCTAGAATTCCAAAATAGAATGTTGGGAGTTCTAGAATTCCAAAATTGTTTGTTGGGAGTTCTAGAATACCAAAAAAGAATGTTGGGAGTTCTAGAATTCCAAAATAGTCTGTTAGGAGTTCTAGAATACTAAAATAGAATGTTGGGAGTTCTAGAATTCCAAAATAGAATATTGGGAGTTCTAGAAGTCCAAGATAGAATGTTGGGAGTTCTAGAATTCCAAAATCTAATGTTGGGAGTTCTAGAATTCCAAAATAGAATATTGGGAGTTCTAGAAGTCCAAGATAGAATGTTGGGAGTTCTAGAATTCCAAAATAGAATGTTGGGAGTTCTAGAATACTAAAATAGAATGTTGGGAGTTCTATAATTCCAAAATAGAATGTTGGGAGTTCCAGAATTCCAAAATAGAATGTTGAGAGTTCTAGAATTCCAAAATAGAATGTTTGTGTTGCAGAATTCCAAAATAGAATGTTGGTAGTTCTAGAATTCCAAAATAGAATGTTGGGAGTTCTAGAATACCAAGATAAAATGTTGGTGTTGCAGAATTCCAAAATAGAATGTTGGGAGTTCTAGAATTCGAAAATGGAATGTTGGTGTTCTAGAATTACAACATAGAATGTTGGGAGTTCTAGAATTCCAAAATAGTATGTTGGGAGTTCTAGAATACCAAAATAGAATGTTGGGGTTCTAGATTTTTTTTTTTTTTTTAAAGAAGAATGTTGGGAGTTCTAGAATTCCAAAATATTCTGTTAAGAGTTCTAGAATACTAAAAATAGAATGTTGGGAGTTCTAGAATTCCAAAATAGAATATTGGGAGTTCTAGAATTACAAAATAGAATATTGGGGTTCTAGATTTTTTTTTTTAAAGAAGAATGTTGGGAGTTCTAGAATTCCAAAATATTCTGTTAAGAGTTCTAGAATACTAAAAATAGAATGTTGGGAGTTCTAGAATTCCAAAATAGAATATTGGGAGTTCTAGAATTCCAAAATAGAATGTTGGGAGTTCTAGAATTCCAAGATAGAATGTTGGTGTTGCAGAATTCCAAAAGAGAATGTTGGGAGTTCTAGAATTCCAAAATAGAATATTGGGGGTTCTAAAATTTCAAAAAAGAATGTTGGTAGTTCTAGAATTCAAAAAAAGAATGTTGGTGTTGCAGAATTCCAAAATAGAATGTTGGGAGTTCTAGAATACTAAAATAGAATGTTGGGAGTTCTAGAATTACAAAATAGAATATTGACAGTTTTAAAATTCCAAAATAGAATGTTGGTAGCTCTAGAATTTCAAAAAGAATGTTGGGAGTTCTAGAATTCCAAAAATAGTATGTTAGGAGTTCTAGAATACTAAAATAGAATGTTGGGAGTTCTAGAATACCAAGGTAAAATGTTGGTGTTGCAGAATTCCAAATTAGAATGTTGGTAGTTCTAGAATTCCAAAATATAATGTTGGTGTTGCAGAATTCTAAAATAGAATGTTTGGAGTTCTAGAATTCGAAAATGGAATGTTGGATGTTCTAGAATTCCAAAATTGTTTGTTGGGAGTTCTAGAATACCAAAATAGAATGTTGGGAGTTCTAGAATTCCAAAATAGTCTGTTAGGAGTTCTAGAATACTAAAATAGAATGTTGGGAGTTCTAGAATTCCAAAATAGAATATTGGGAGTTCTAGAATTCCAAAATAGAATATTGCGAGTTCTAGAATTCCAAAATAGAATGTTGGGAGTTCTAGAATACTAAAATAGAATGTTGGGAGTTCTAGAATTACAAAATAGAATATTGCGAGTTCTAGAATTCCAAAATAGAATGTTGGGAGTTCTAGAATTCGAAAATGGAATGTTGGATGTTCTAGAATTCCAAAATAGAATGTTGGGAGTTCTAGAATTCCAAAATTGTTAGTTGGGAGTTCTAGCATACCAAAATAGAATGTTGGGAGTTCTAGAATTCCAAAATAGTATGTTGGGAGTTCTAGAATTCCAAAATAGAATATAGGGGGTTCTAAAATTTCAAAAAAGAATGTTGGTAGTTCTAGAATTCAAAAAAAGAATGTTGGTGTTGCAGAATTCCAAAATAGAATGTTGGGAGTTCTAGAATACTAAAATAGAATGTTGGGAGTTCTAGAATTACAAAATAGAATATTGACAGTTTTAAAATTCCAAAATAGAATGTTGGTAGCTCTAGAATTTCAAAAAGAATGTTGGGAGTTCTAGAATTCCAAAAATAGTATGTTAGGAGTTCTAGAATACTAAAATAGAATGTTGGGAGTTCTAGAATACCAAGGTAAAATGTTGGTGTTGCAGAATTCCAAATTAGAATGTTGGTAGTTCTAGAATTCCAAAATATAATGTTGGTGTTGCAGAATTCTAAAATAGAATGTTGGGAGTTCTAGAATTCGAAAATGGAATGTTGGATGTTCTAGAATTCCAAAATAGAATGTTGGGAGTTCTAGAATTCCAAAATTGTTTGTTGGGAGTTCTAGAATACCAAAATAGAATGTTGGGAGTTCTAGAATTCCAAAATAGTCTGTTAGGAGTTCTAGAATACTAAAATAGAATGTTGGGAGTTCTAGAATTCCAAAATAGAATATTGGGAGTTCTAGAAGTCCAAGATAGAATGTTGGGAGTTCTAGAATTACAAAATAGAATATTGGGGTTCTAGATTTTTTTTTTTTTTTAAAGAAGAATGTTGGGAGTTCTAGAATTCCAAAATATTCTGTTAAGAGTTCTAGAATACTAAAAATAGAATGTTGGGAGTTCTAGAATTCCAAAATAGAATATTGGGAGTTCTAGAATTCCAAAATAGAATGTTGGGAGTTCTAGAATTCCAAGATAGAATGTTGGTGTTGCAGAATTCCAAAATAGAATGTTGGGAGTTCTAGAATTCCAAAAAAGAATATTGGGGGTTCTAAAATTTCAAAAAAGAATGTTGGTAGTTCTAGAATTCAAAAAAAGAATGTTGGTGTTGCAGAATTCCAAAATAGAATGTTGGGAGTTCTAGAATACTAAAATAGAATGTTGGGAGTTCTAGAATTACAAAATAGAATATTGACAGTTTTAAAATTCCAAAATAGAATGTTGGTAGCTCTAGAATTTCAAAAAGAATGTTGGGAGTTCTAGAATTCCAAAAATAGTATGTTAGGAGTTCTAGAATACTAAAATAGAATGTTGGGAGTTCTAGAATACCAAGGTAAAATGTTGGTGTTGCAGAATTCCAAATTAGAATGTTGGTAGTTCTAGAATTCCAAAATATAATGTTGGTGTTGCAGAATTCTAAAATAGAATGTTGGGAGTTCTAGAATTCGAAAATGGAATGTTGGATGTTCTAGAATTCCAAAATAGAATGTTGGGAGTTCTAGAATTCCAAAATTGTTTGTTGGGAGTTCTAGAATACCAAAATAGAATGTTTGGAGTTCTAGAATTCCAAAATAGTCAGTTAGGAGTTCTAGAATACTAAAATAGAATGTTGGGAGTTCTAGAATTCCAAAATAGAATATTGGGAGTTCTAGAATTCCAAAATAGAATATTGCGAGTTCTAGAATTCCAAAATAGAATGTTGGGAGTTCTAGAGTTCCAAAATAGAATGTTTGGAGTTCTAGAATACCAAGATATAATGTTGGTGTTGCAGAATTCCAAAATAGAATGTTGAGAGCTCTAGAATACCAAAATATAATGTTGGGAGTTCTAGAATTCCAAAATAGAATATTGGGAGTTCTAGAAGTCCAAGATAGAATGTTGGGAGTTCTAGAATTCCTATATAGAATGTTGGGAGTTCATGAATTCCACAATAGAATGTTGTTAGTTCTAGAATTCCAAAATAGAATGTTGGGAGTTCTAAAATACTAAAATAGAATGTTGGGAGTTCTATAATTCCAAAATAGAATGTTGGGAGTTCCAGAATTCCAAAATAGAATGTTGAGAGTTCTAGAATTCCAAAATAGAATGTTTGTGTTGCAGAATTCCAAAATAGAATGTTGGGAGTTCTAGAATACCAAGATAAAATGTTGGTGTTGCAGAATTCCAAAATAGAATGTTGGGAGTTCTAGAATTCGAAAATGGAATGTTGGTGTTCTAGAATTACAAAATAGAATGTTGGGAGTACTAGAATTCCAAAATAGAATGTTGAGAGTTCTAGAATTCGAAAATGGAATGTTGGTGTTCTAGAATTACAAAATAGAATGTTGGGAGTTCTAGAATTCCAAAATAGTATGTTGGGAGTTCTAGAATTCCAAAATAGAATATAGGGGGTTCTAAAATTTCAAAAAAGAATGTTGGTAGTTCTAGAATTCAAAAAAAGAATGTTGGTGTTGCAGAATTCCAAAATAGAATGTTGGGAGTTCTAGAATACTAAAATAGAATGTTGGGAGTTCTAGAATTACAAAATAGAATATTGACAGTTTTAAAATTCCAAAATAGAATGTTGGTAGCTCTAGAATTTCAAAAAGAATGTTGGGAGTTCTAGAATTCCAAAAATAGTATGTTAGGAGTTCTAGAATACTAAAATAGAATGTTGGGAGTTCTAGAATACCAAGGTAAAATGTTGGTGTTGCAGAATTCCAAATTAGAATGTTGGTAGTTCTAGAATTCCAAAATATAATGTTGGTGTTGCAGAATTCTAAAATAGAATGTTGGGAGTTCTAGAAGTCCAAGATAGAATGTTGGGAGTTCTAGAACTCCAAAATATAATGTTGGGAGTTCTAGAATTCCAAAATAGAATGTTGGGAGTTCTAGAATACCAAGATAAAATGTTGGTGTTGCAGAATTCCAAAATAGAATGTTGGGAGTTCTAGAATTCGAAAATGGAATGTTGGTGTTCTAGAATTACAAAATAGAATGTTGGGAGTTCTAGAATTCCAAAATAGTATGTTGGGAGTTCTAGAATACCAAAATAGAATGTTGGGAGTTCTAGAATTACAAAATAGAATATTGGGGTTCTAGATTTTTTTTTTTTTAAAGAAGAATGTTGGGAGTTCTAGAATTCCAAAATATTCTGTTAAGAGTTCTAGAATACTAAAAATAGAATGTTGGGAGTTCTAGAATTCCAAAATAGAATATTGGGAGTTCTAGAATTCCAAAATAGAATGTTGGGAGTTCTAGAATTCCAAGATAGAATGTTGGTGTTGCAGAATTCCAAAAGAGAATGTTGGGAGTTCTAGAATTCCAAAAAAGAATATTGGGGGTTCTAAAATTTCAAAAAAGAATGTTGGTAGTTCTAGAATTCAAAAAAAGAATGTTGGTGTTGCAGAATTCCAAAATAGAATGTTGGGAGTTCTAGAATACTAAAATAGAATGTTGGGAGTTCTAGAATTACAAAATAGAATATTGACAGTTTTAAAATTCCAAAATAGAATGTTGGTAGCTCTAGAATTTCAAAAAGAATGTTGGGAGTTCTAGAATTCCAAAAATAGTATGTTAGGAGTTCTAGAATACTAAAATAGAATGTTGGGAGTTCTAGAATACCAAGGTAAAATGTTGGTGTTGCAGAATTCCAAATTAGAATGTTGGTAGTTCTAGAATTCCAAAATATAATGTTGGTGTTGCAGAATTCTAAAATAGAATGTTGGGAGTTCTAGAATTCGAAAATGGAATGTTGGATGTTCTAGAATTCCAAAATAGAATGTTGGGAGTTCTAGAATTCCAAAATTGTTTGTTGGGAGTTCTAGAATACCAAAATAGAATGTTTGGAGTTCTAGAATTCCAAAATAGTCAGTTAGGAGTTCTAGAATACTAAAATAGAATGTTGGGAGTTCTAGAATTCCAAAATAGAATATTGGGAGTTCTAGAATTCCAAAATAGAATATTGCGAGTTCTAGAATTCCAAAATAGAATGTTGGGAGTTCTAGAGTTCCAAAATAGAATGTTTGGAGTTCTAGAATACCAAGATATAATGTTGGTGTTGCAGAATTCCAAAATAGAATGTTGAGAGTTCTAGAATACCAAAATATAATGTTGGGAGTTCTAGAATTCCAAAATAGAATATTGGGAGTTCTAGAAGTCCAAGATAGAATGTTGGGAGTTCTAGAATTCCTATATAGAATGTTGGGAGTTCATGAATTCCACAATAGAATGTTGTTAGTTCTAGAATTCCAAAATAGAATGTTGGGAGTTCTAAAATACTAAAATAGAATGTTGGGAGTTCTATAATTCCAAAATAGAATGTTGGGAGTTCCAGAATTCCAAAATAGAATGTTGAGAGTTCTAGAATTCCAAAATAGAATGTTTGTGTTGCAGAATTCCAAAATAGAATGTTGGGAGTTCTAGAATACCAAGATAAAATGTTGGTGTTGCAGAATTCCAAAATAGAATGTTGGGAGTTCTAGAATTCGAAAATGGAATGTTGGTGTTCTAGAATTACAAAATAGAATGTTGGGAGTTCTAGAATTCCAAAATAGAATGTTGAGAGTTCTAGAATTCGAAAATGGAATGTTGGTGTTCTAGAATTACAAAATAGAATGTTGGGAGTTCTAGAATTCCAAAATAGTATGTTGGGAGTTCTAGAATTCCAAAATAGAATATAGGGGGTTCTAAAATTTCAAAAAAGAATGTTGGTAGTTCTAGAATTCAAAAAAAGAATGTTGGTGTTGCAGAATTCCAAAATAGAATGTTGGGAGTTCTAGAATACTAAAATAGAATGTTGGGAGTTCTAGAATTACAAAATAGAATATTGACAGTTTTAAAATTCCAAAATAGAATGTTGGTAGCTCTAGAATTTCAAAAAGAATGTTGGGAGTTCTAGAATTCCAAAAATAGTATGTTAGGAGTTCTAGAATACTAAAATAGAATGTTGGGAGTTCTAGAATACCAAGGTAAAATGTTGGTGTTGCAGAATTCCAAATTAGAATGTTGGTAGTTCTAGAATTCCAAAATATAATGTTGGTGTTGCAGAATTCTAAAATAGAATGTTGGGAGTTCTAGAATTCGAAAATGGAATGTTGGATGTTCTAGAATTCCAAAATAGAATGTTGGGAGTTCTAGAATTCCAAAATTGTTTGTTGGGAGTTCTAGAATACCAAAAAAGAATGTTGGGAGTTCTAGAATTCCAAAATAGTCTGTTAGGAGTTCTAGAATACTAAAATAGAATGTTGGGAGTTCTAGAATTCCAAAATAGAATATTGGGAGTTCTAGAAGTCCAAGATAGAATGTTGGGAGTTCTAGAATTCCAAAATCTAATGTTGGGAGTTCTAGAATTCCAAAATAGAATATTGGGAGTTCTAGAAGTCCAAGATAGAATGTTGGGAGTTCTAGAATTCCAAAATAGAATGTTGGGAGTTCTAGAATACTAAAATAGAATGTTGGGAGTTCTATAATTCCAAAATAGAATGTTGGGAGTTCCAGAATTCCAAAATAGAATGTTGAGAGTTCTAGAATTCCAAAATAGAATGTTTGTGTTGCAGAATTCCAAAATAGAATGTTGGTAGTTCTAGAATTCCAAAATAGAATGTTGGGAGTTCTAGAATACCAAGATAAAATGTTGGTGTTGCAGAATTCCAAAATAGAATGTT
The DNA here is from genome assembly GCF_028390025.1 of Pseudophryne corroboree. Classification (NCBI taxonomy): domain Eukaryota; kingdom Metazoa; phylum Chordata; class Amphibia; order Anura; family Myobatrachidae; genus Pseudophryne; species Pseudophryne corroboree. Next base: position 368,601,273 of record NC_086448.1, read on the forward strand.
GGGAGTTCTAGAATTCGAAAATGGAATGTTGGTGTTCTAGAATTACAAAATAGAATGTTGGGAGTTCTAGAATTCCAAAATAGTATGTTGGGAGTTCTAGAATACCAAAATAGAATGTTGGGGTTCTAGATTTTTTTTTTTTTTTAAAGAAGAATGTTGGGAGTTCTAGAATTCCAAAATATTCTGTTAAGAGTTCTAGAATACTAAAAATAGAATGTTGGGAGTTCTAGAATTCCAAAATAGAATATTGGGAGTTCTAGAATTACAAAATAGAATATTGGGGTTCTAGATTTTTTTTTTTTAAAGAAGAATGTTGGGAGTTCTAGAATTCCAAAATATTCTGTTAAGAGTTCTAGAATACTAAAAATAGAATGTTGGGAGTTCTAGAATTCCAAAATAGAATATTGGGAGTTCTAGAATTCCAAAATAGAATGTTGGGAGTTCTAGAATTCCAAGATAGAATGTTGGTGTTGCAGAATTCCAAAAGAGAATGTTGGGAGTTCTAGAATTCCAAAATAGAATATTGGGGGTTCTAAAATTTCAAAAAAGAATGTTGGTAGTTCTAGAATTCAAAAAAAGAATGTTGGTGTTGCAGAATTCCAAAATAGAATGTTGGGAGTTCTAGAATACTAAAATAGAATGTTGGGAGTTCTAGAATTACAAAATAGAATATTGACAGTTTTAAAATTCCAAAATAGAATGTTGGTAGCTCTAGAATTTCAAAAAGAATGTTGGGAGTTCTAGAATTCCAAAAATAGTATGTTAGGAGTTCTAGAATACTAAAATAGAATGTTGGGAGTTCTAGAATACCAAGGTAAAATGTTGGTGTTGCAGAATTCCAAATTAGAATGTTGGTAGTTCTAGAATTCCAAAATATAATGTTGGTGTTGCAGAATTCTAAAATAGAATGTTTGGAGTTCTAGAATTCGAAAATGGAATGTTGGATGTTCTAGAATTCCAAAATTGTTTGTTGGGAGTTCTAGAATACCAAAATAGAATGTTGGGAGTTCTAGAATTCCAAAATAGTCTGTTAGGAGTTCTAGAATACTAAAATAGAATGTTGGGAGTTCTAGAATTCCAAAATAGAATATTGGGAGTTCTAGAATTCCAAAATAGAATATTGCGAGTTCTAGAATTCCAAAATAGAATGTTGGGAGTTCTAGAATACTAAAATAGAATGTTGGGAGTTCTAGAATTACAAAATAGAATATTGCGAGTTCTAGAATTCCAAAATAGAATGTTGGGAGTTCTAGAATTCGAAAATGGAATGTTGGATGTTCTAGAATTCCAAAATAGAATGTTGGGAGTTCTAGAATTCCAAAATTGTTAGTTGGGAGTTCTAGCATACCAAAATAGAATGTTGGGAGTTCTAGAATTCCAAAATAGTCAGTTAGGAGTTCTAGAATACTAAAATAGAATGTTGGGAGTTCTAGAATTCCAAAATAGAATATTGGGAGTTCTAGAATTCCAAAATAGAATATTGCGAGTTCTAGAATTCCAAAATAGAATGTTGGGAGTTCTAGAATTCCAAAATAGAATGTTTGGAGTTCTAGAATACCAAGATATAATGTTGGTGTTGCAGAATTCCAAAATAGAATGTTGAGAGTTCTAGAATACCAAAATATAATGTTGGGAGTTCTAGAATTCCAAAATAGAATATTGGGAGTTCTAGAAGTCCAAGATAGAATGTTGGGAGTTCTAGAATTCCTATATAGAATGTTGGGAGTTCATGAATTCCACAATAGAATGTTGTTAGTTCTAGAATTCCAAAATAGAATGTTGGGAGTTCTAGAATACTAAAATAGAATGTTGGAAGTTCTATAATTCCAAAATAGAATGTTGGGAGTTCCAGAATTCCAAAATAGAATGTTGAGAGTTCTAGAATTCCAAAATAGAATGTTTGTGTTGCAGAATTCCAAAATAGAATGTTGGGAGTTCTAGAATACCAAGATAAAATGTTGGTGTTGCAGAATTCCAAAATAGAATGTTGGGAGTTCTAGAATTCCAAAATAGAATGTTGGGAGTTCTAGAATTCCAAAATAGAATATTGGGGGTTCTAAAATTTCAAAAAAGAATGTTGGTAGTTCTAGAATTCAAAAAAAGAATGTTGGTGTTGCAGAATTCCAAAATAGAATGTTGGGAGTTCTAGAATACTAAAATAGAATGTTGGGAGTTCTAGAATTACAAAATAGAATATTGACAGTTTTAAAATTCCAAAATAGAATGTTGGTAGCTCTAGAATTTCAAAAAGAATGTTGGGAGTTCTAGAATTCCAAAAATAGTATGTTAGGAGTTCTAGAATACTAAAATAGAATGTTGGGAGTTCTAGAATACCAAGGTAAAATGTTGGTGTTGCAGAATTCCAAATTAGAATGTTGGTAGTTCTAGAATTCCAAAATATAATGTTGGTGTTGCAGAATTCTAAAATAGAATGTTGGGAGTTCTAGAATTCGAAAATGGAATGTTGGATGTTCTAGAATTCCAAAATTGTTTGTTGGGAGTTCTAGAATACCAAAATAGAATGTTGGGAGTTCTAGAATTCCAAAATAGTCTGTTAGGAGTTCTAGAATACTAAAATAGAATGTTGGGAGTTCTAGAATTCCAAAATAGAATATTGGGAGTTCTAGAATTCCAAAATAGAATATTGCGAGTTCTAGAATTCCAAAATAGAATGTTGGGAGTTCTAGAATACTAAAATAGAATGTTGGGAGTTCTAGAATTACAAAATAGAATATTGACAGTTTTAAAATTCCAAAATAGAATGTTGGTAGCTCTAGAATTTCAAAAAGAATGTTGGGAGTTCTAGAATTCCAAAAATAGTATGTTAGGAGTTCTAGAATACTAAAATAGAATGTTGGGAGTTCTAGAATACCAAGGTAAAATGTTGGTGTAGCAGAATTCCAAATTAGAATGTTGGTAGTTCTAGAATTCGAAAATGGAATGTTGGTGTTCTAGAATTACAAAATAGAATGTTGGGAGTTCTAGAATTCCAAAATAGTATGTTGGGAGTTCTAGAATACCAAAATAGAATGTTGGGAGTTCTAGAATTACAAAATAGAATATTGGGGTTCTAGATTTTTTTTTTTAAAAAGAAGAATGTTGGGAGTTCTAGAATTCCAAAATATTCTGTTAAGAGTTCTAGAATACTAAAAATAGAATGTTGGGAGTTCTAGAATTCCAAAATAGAATATTGGGAGTTCTAGAATTCCAAAATAGAATGTTGGGAGTTCTAGAATTCCAAGATAGAATGTTGGTGTTGCAGAATTCCAAAAGAGAATGTTGGGAGTTCTAGAATTCCAAAAAAGAATATTGGGGGTTCTAAAATTTCAAAAAAGAATGTTGGTAGTTCTAGAATTCAAAAAAAGAATGTTGGTGTTGCAGAATTCCAAAATAGAATGTTGGGAGTTCTAGAATACTAAAATAGAATGTTGGGAGTTCTAGAATTACAAAATAGAATATTGACAGTTTTAAAATTCCAAAATAGAATGTTGGTAGCTCTAGAATTTCAAAAAGAATGTTGGGAGTTCTAGAATTCCAAAAATAGTATGTTAGGAGTTCTAGAATACTAAAATAGAATGTTGGGAGTTCTAGAATACCAAGGTAAAATGTTGGTGTTGCAGAATTCCAAATTAGAATGTTGGTAGTTCTAGAATTCCAAAATATAATGTTGGTGTTGCAGAATTCTAAAATAGAATGTTGGGAGTTCTAGAATTCGAAAATGGAATGTTGGATGTTCTAGAATTCCAAAATAGAATGTTGGGAGTTCTAGAATTCCAAAATTGTTTGTTGGGAGTTCTAGAATACCAAAATAGAATGTTTGGAGTTCTAGAATTCCAAAATAGTCAGTTAGGAGTTCTAGAATACTAAAATAGAATGTTGGGAGTTCTAGAATTCCAAAATAGAATATTGGGAGTTCTAGAATTCCAAAATAGAATATTGCGAGTTCTAGAATTCCAAAATAGAATGTTGGGAGTTCTAGAGTTCCAAAATAGAATGTTTGGAGTTCTAGAATACCAAGATATAATGTTGGTGTTGCAGAATTCCAAAATAGAATGTTGAGAGTTCTAGAATACCAAAATATAATGTTGGGAGTTCTAGAATTCCAAAATAGAATATTGGGAGTTCTAGAAGTCCAAGATAGAATGTTGGGAGTTCTAGAATTCCTATATAGAATGTTGGGAGTTCATGAATTCCACAATAGAATGTTGTTAGTTCTAGAATTCCAAAATAGAATGTTGGGAGTTCTAAAATACTAAAATAGAATGTTGGGAGTTCTATAATTCCAAAATAGAATGTTGGGAGTTCCAGAATTCCAAAATAGAATGTTGAGAGTTCTAGAATTCCAAAATAGAATGTTTGTGTTGCAGAATTCCAAAATAGAATGTTGGGAGTTCTAGAATACCAAGATAAAATGTTGGTGTTGCAGAATTCCAAAATAGAATGTTGGGAGTTCTAGAATTCGAAAATGGAATGTTGGTGTTCTAGAATTACAAAATAGAATGTTGGGAGTTCTAGAATTCCAAAATAGAATGTTGAGAGTTCTAGAATTCGAAAATGGAATGTTGGTGTTCTAGAATTACAAAATAGAATGTTGGGAGTTCTAGAATTCCAAAATAGTATGTTGGGAGTTCTAGAATTCCAAAATAGAATATAGGGGGTTCTAAAATTTCAAAAAAGAATGTTGGTAGTTCTAGAATTCAAAAAAAGAATGTTGGTGTTGCAGAATTCCAAAATAGAATGTTGGGAGTTCTAGAATACTAAAATAGAATGTTGGGAGTTCTAGAATTACAAAATAGAATATTGACAGTTTTAAAATTCCAAAATAGAATGTTGGTAGCTCTAGAATTTCAAAAAGAATGTTGGGAGTTCTAGAATTCCAAAAATAGTATGTTAGGAGTTCTAGAATACTAAAATAGAATGTTGGGAGTTCTAGAATACCAAGGTAAAATGTTGGTGTTGCAGAATTCCAAATTAGAATGTTGGTAGTTCTAGAATTCCAAAATATAATGTTGGTGTTGCAGAATTCTAAAATAGAATGTTGGGAGTTCTAGAATTCGAAAATGGAATGTTGGATGTTCTAGAATTCCAAAATAGAATGTTGGGAGTTCTAGAATTCCAAAATTGTTTGTTGGGAGTTCTAGAATACCAAAAAAGAATGTTGGGAGTTCTAGAATTCCAAAATAGTCTGTTAGGAGTTCTAGAATACTAAAATAGAATGTTGGGAGTTCTAGAATTCCAAAATAGAATATTGGGAGTTCTAGAAGTCCAAGATAGAATGTTGGGAGTTCTAGAATTCCAAAATCTAATGTTGGGAGTTCTAGAATTCCAAAATAGAATATTGGGAGTTCTAGAAGTCCAAGATAGAATGTTGGGAGTTCTAGAATTCCAAAATAGAATGTTGGGAGTTCTAGAATACTAAAATAGAATGTTGGGAGTTCTATAATTCCAAAATAGAATGTTGGGAGTTCCAGAATTCCAAAATAGAATGTTGAGAGTTCTAGAATTCCAAAATAGAATGTTTGTGTTGCAGAATTCCAAAATAGAATGTTGGTAGTTCTAGAATTCCAAAATAGAATGTTGGGAGTTCTAGAATACCAAGATAAAATGTTGGTGTTGCAGAATTCCAAAATAGAATGTTGGGAGTTCTAGAATTCGAAAATGGAATGTTGGTGTTCTAGAATTACAACATAGAATGTTGGGAGTTCTAGAATTCCAAAATAGTATGTTGGGAGTTCTAGAATACCAAAATAGAATGTTGGGGTTCTAGATTTTTTTTTTTTTTTAAAGAAGAATGTTGGGAGTTCTAGAATTCCAAAATATTCTGTTAAGAGTTCTAGAATACTAAAAATAGAATGTTGGGAGTTCTAGAATTCCAAAATAGAATATTGGGAGTTCTAGAATTACAAAATAGAATATTGGGGTTCTAGATTTTTTTTTTTAAAGAAGAATGTTGGGAGTTCTAGAATTCCAAAATATTCTGTTAAGAGTTCTAGAATACTAAAAATAGAATGTTGGGAGTTCTAGAATTCCAAAATAGAATATTGGGAGTTCTAGAATTCCAAAATAGAATGTTGGGAGTTCTAGAATTCCAAGATAGAATGTTGGTGTTGCAGAATTCCAAAAGAGAATGTTGGGAGTTCTAGAATTCCAAAATAGAATATTGGGGGTTCTAAAATTTCAAAAAAGAATGTTGGTAGTTCTAGAATTCAAAAAAAGAATGTTGGTGTTGCAGAATTCCAAAATAGAATGTTGGGAGTTCTAGAATACTAAAATAGAATGTTGGGAGTTCTAGAATTACAAAATAGAATATTGACAGTTTTAAAATTCCAAAATAGAATGTTGGTAGCTCTAGAATTTCAAAAAGAATGTTGGGAGTTCTAGAATTCCAAAAATAGTATGTTAGGAGTTCTAGAATACTAAAATAGAATGTTGGGAGTTCTAGAATACCAAGGTAAAATGTTGGTGTTGCAGAATTCCAAATTAGAATGTTGGTAGTTCTAGAATTCCAAAATATAATGTTGGTGTTGCAGAATTCTAAAATAGAATGTTTGGAGTTCTAGAATTCGAAAATGGAATGTTGGATGTTCTAGAATTCCAAAATTGTTTGTTGGGAGTTCTAGAATACCAAAATAGAATGTTGGGAGTTCTAGAATTCCAAAATAGTCTGTTAGGAGTTCTAGAATACTAAAATAGAATGTTGGGAGTTCTAGAATTCCAAAATAGAATATTGGGAGTTCTAGAATTCCAAAATAGAATATTGCGAGTTCTAGAATTCCAAAATAGAATGTTGGGAGTTCTAGAATACTAAAATAGAATGTTGGGAGTTCTAGAATTACAAACTAGAATATTGCGAGTTCTAGAATTCCAAAATAGAATGTTGGGAGTTCTAGAATTCGAAAATGGAATGTTGGATGTTCTAGAATTCCAAAATAGAATGTTGGGAGTTCTAGAATTCCAAAATTGTTAGTTGGGAGTTCTAGCATACCAAAATAGAATGTTGGGAGTTCTAGAATTCCAAAATAGTCAGTTAGGAGTTCTAGAATACTAAAATAGAATGTTGGGAGTTCTAGAATTCCAAAATAGAATATTGGGAGTTCTAGAATTCCAAAATAGAATATTGCGAGTTCTAGAATTCCAAAATAGAATGTTGGGAGTTCTAGAATTCCAAAATAGAATGTTTGGAGTTCTAGAATACCAAGATATAATGTTGGTGTTGCAGAATTCCAAAATAGAATGTTGAGAGTTCTAGAATACCAAAATATAATGTTGGGAGTTCTAGAATTCCAAAATAGAATATTGGGAGTTCTAGAAGTCCAAGATAGAATGTTGGGAGTTCTAGAATTCCTATATAGAATGTTGGGAGTTCATGAATTCCACAATAGAATGTTGTTAGTTCTAGAATTCCAAAATAGAATGTTGGGAGTTCTAGAATACTAAAATAGAATGTTGGAAGTTCTATAATTCCAAAATAGAATGTTGGGAGTTCCAGAATTCCAAAATAGAATGTTGAGAGTTCTAGAATTCCAAAATAGAATGTTTGTGTTGCAGAATTCCAAAATAGAATGTTGGGAGTTCTAGAATACCAAGATAAAATGTTGGTGTTGCAGAATTCCAAAATAGAATGTTGGGAGTTCTAGAATTCCAAAATAGAATGTTGGGAGTTCTAGAATTCCAAAATAGAATATTGGGGGTTCTAAAATTTCAAAAAAGAATGTTGGTAGTTCTAGAATTCAAAAAAAGAATGTTGGTGTTGCAGAATTCCAAAATAGAATGTTGGGAGTTCTAGAATACTAAAATAGAATGTTGGGAGTTCTAGAATTACAAAATAGAATATTGACAGTTTTAAAATTCCAAAATAGAATGTTGGTAGCTCTAGAATTTCAAAAAGAATGTTGGGAGTTCTAGAATTCCAAAAATAGTATGTTAGGAGTTCTAGAATACTAAAATAGAATGTTGGGAGTTCTAGAATACCAAGGTAAAATGTTGGTGTTGCAGAATTCCAAATTAGAATGTTGGTAGTTCTAGAATTCCAAAATATAATGTTGGTGTTGCAGAATTCTAAAATAGAATGTTGGGAGTTCTAGAATTCGAAAATGGAATGTTGGATGTTCTAGAATTCCAAAATTGTTTGTTGGGAGTTCTAGAATACCAAAATAGAATGTTGGGAGTTCTAGAATTCCAAAATAGTCTGTTAGGAGTTCTAGAATACTAAAATAGAATGTTGGGAGTTCTAGAATTCCAAAATAGAATATTGGGAGTTCTAGAATTCCAAAATAGAATATTGCGAGTTCTAGAATTCCAAAATAGAATGTTGGGAGTTCTAGAATACTAAAATAGAATGTTGGGAGTTCTAGAATTACAAAATAGAATATTGACAGTTTTAAAATTCCAAAATAGAATGTTGGTAGCTCTAGAATTTCAAAAAGAATGTTGGGAGTTCTAGAATTCCAAAAATAGTATGTTAGGAGTTCTAGAATACTAAAATAGAATGTTGGGAGTTCTAGAATACCAAGGTAAAATGTTGGTGTAGCAGAATTCCAAATTAGAATGTTGGTAGTTCTAGAATTCGAAAATGGAATGTTGGTGTTCTAGAATTACAAAATAGAATGTTGGGAGTTCTAGAATTCCAAAATAGTATGTTGGGAGTTCTAGAATACCAAAATAGAATGTTGGGAGTTCTAGAATTACAAAATAGAATATTGGGGTTCTAGATTTTTTTTTTTAAAAAGAAGAATGTTGGGAGTTCTAGAATTCCAAAATATTCTGTTAAGAGTTCTAGAATACTAAAAATAGAATGTTGGGAGTTCTAGAATTCCAAAATAGAATATTGGGAGTTCTAGAATTCCAAAATAGAATGTTGGGAGTTCTAGAATTCCAAGATAGAATGTTGGTGTTGCAGAATTCCAAAAGAGAATGTTGGGAGTTCTAGAATTCCAAAAAAGAATATTGGGGGTTCTAAAATTTCAAAAAAGAATGTTGGTAGTTCTAGAATTCAAAAAAAGAATGTTGGTGTTGCAGAATTCCAAAATAGAATGTTGGGAGTTCTAGAATACTAAAATAGAATGTTGGGAGTTCTAGAATTACAAAATAGAATATTGACAGTTTTAAAATTCCAAAATAGAATGTTGGTAGCTCTAGAATTTCAAAAAGAATGTTGGGAGTTCTAGAATTCCAAAAATAGTATGTTAGGAGTTCTAGAATACTAAAATAGAATGTTGGGAGTTCTAGAATACCAAGGTAAAATGTTGGTGTTGCAGAATTCCAAATTAGAATGTTGGTAGTTCTAGAATTCCAAAATATAATGTTGGTGTTGCAGAATTCTAAAATAGAATGTTGGGAGTTCTAGAATTCGAAAATGGAATGTTGGATGTTCTAGAATTCCAAAATAGAATGTTGGGAGTTCTAGAATTCCAAAATTGTTTGTTGGGAGTTCTAGAATACCAAAATAGAATGTTTGGAGTTCTAGAATTCCAAAATAGTCAGTTAGGAGTTCTAGAATACTAAAATAGAATGTTGGGAGTTCTAGAATTCCAAAATAGAATATTGGGAGTTCTAGAATTCCAAAATAGAATATTGCGAGTTCTAGAATTCCAAAATAGAATGTTGGGAGTTCTAGAGTTCCAAAATAGAATGTTTGGAGTTCTAGAATACCAAGATATAATGTTGGTGTTGCAGAATTCCAAAATAGAATGTTGAGAGCTCTAGAATACCAAAATATAATGTTGGGAGTTCTAGAATTCCAAAATAGAATATTGGGAGTTCTAGAAGTCCAAGATAGAATGTTGGGAGTTCTAGAATTCCTATATAGAATGTTGGGAGTTCATGAATTCCACAATAGAATGTTGTTAGTTCTAGAATTCCAAAATAGAATGTTGGGAGTTCTAAAATACTAAAATAGAATGTTGGGAGTTCTATAATTCCAAAATAGAATGTTGGGAGTTCCAGAATTCCAAAATAGAATGTTGAGAGTTCTAGAATTCCAAAATAGAATGTTTGTGTTGCAGAATTCCAAAATAGAATGTTGGGAGTTCTAGAATACCAAGATAAAATGTTGGTGTTGCAGAATTCCAAAATAGAATGTTGGGAGTTCTAGAATTCGAAAATGGAATGTTGGTGTTCTAGAATTACAAAATAGAATGTTGGGAGTTCTAGAATTCCAAAATAGAATGTTGAGAGTTCTAGAATTCGAAAATGGAATGTTGGTGTTCTAGAATTACAAAATAGAATGTTGGGAGTTCTAGAATTCCAAAATAGTATGTTGGGAGTTCTAGAATACCAAAATAGAATGTTGGGAGTTATATAATTCCAAAAGAGAATGTTGGGAGTTCTAGAATTCCAAAATAGAATATAGGGGGTTCTAAAATTTCAAAAAAGAATGTTGGTAGTTCTAGAATTCAAAAAAAGAATGTTGGTGTTGCAGAATTCCAAAATAGAATGTTGGGAGTTCTAGAATACTAAAATAGAATGTTGGGAGTTCTAGAATTACAAAATAGAATATTGACAGTTTTAAAATTCCAAAATAGAATGTTGGTAGCTCTAGAATTTCAAAAAGAATGTTGGGAGTTCTAGAATTCCAAAAATAGTATGTTAGGAGTTCTAGAATACTAAAATAGAATGTTGGGAGTTCTAGAATACCAAGGTAAAATGTTGGTGTTGCAGAATTCCAAATTAGAATGTTGGTAGTTCTAGAATTCCAAAATATAATGTTGGTGTTGCAGAATTCTAAAATAGAATGTTGGGAGTTCTAGAATTCGAAAATGGAATGTTGGATGTTCTAGAATTCCAAAATAGAATGTTGGGAGTTCTAGAATTCCAAAATTGTTTGTTGGGAGTTCTAGAATACCAAAATAGAATGTTGGGAGTTCTAGAATTCCAAAATAGTCTGTTAGGAGTTCTAGAATACTAAAATAGAATGTTGGGAGTTCTAGAATTCCAAAATAGAATATTGGGAGTTCTAGAAGTCCAAGATAGAATGTTGGGAGTTCTAGAATTCCAAAATATAATGTTGGGAGTTCTAGAATTCCAAAATAGAATATTGGGAGTTCTAGAAGTCCAAGATAGAATGTTGGGAGTTCTAGAATTCCAAAATAGAATGTTGGGAGTTCTAGAATACTAAAATAGAATGTTGGGAGTTCTATAATTCCAAAATAGAATGTTGGGAGTTCCAGAATTCCAAAATAGAATGTTGAGAGTTCTAGAATTCCAAAATAGAATGTTTGTGTTGCAGAATTCCAAAATAGAATGTTGGTAGTTCTAGAATTCCAAAATAGAATGTTGGGAGTTCTAGAATACCAAGATAAAATGTTGGTGTTGCAGAATTCCAAAATAGAATGTTGGGAGTTCTAGAATTCGAAAATGGAATGTTGGTGTTCTAGAATTACAACATAGAATGTTGGGAGTTCTAGAATTCCAAAATAGTATGTTGGGAGTTCTAGAATACCAAAATAGAATGTTGGGGTTCTAGATTTTTTTTTTTTTTTTAAAGAAGAATGTTGGGAGTTCTAGAATTCCAAAATATTCTGTTAAGAGTTCTAGAATACTAAAAATAGAATGTTGGGAGTTCTAGAATTCCAAAATAGAATATTGGGAGTTCTAGAATTACAAAATAGAATATTGGGGTTCTAGATTTTTTTTTTTTAAAGAAGAATGTTGGGAGTTCTAGAATTCCAAAATATTCTGTTAAGAGTTCTAGAATACTAAAAATAGAATGTTGGGAGTTCTAGAATTCCAAAATAGAATATTGGGAGTTCTAGAATTCCAAAATAGAATGTTGGGAGTTCTAGAATTCCAAGATAGAATGTTGGTGTTGCAGAATTCCAAAAGAGAATGTTGGGAGTTCTAGAATTCCAAAATAGAATATTGGGGGTTCTAAAATTTCAAAAAAGAATGTTGGTAGTTCTAGAATTCAAAAAAAGAATGTTGGTGTTGCAGAATTCCAAAATAGAATGTTGGGAGTTCTAGAATACTAAAATAGAATGTTGGGAGTTCTAGAATTACAAAATAGAATATTGACAGTTTTAAAATTCCAAAATAGAATGTTGGTAGCTCTAGAATTTCAAAAAGAATGTTGGGAGTTCTAGAATTCCAAAAATAGTATGTTAGGAGTTCTAGAATACTAAAATAGAATGTTGGGAGTTCTAGAATACCAAGGTAAAATGTTGGTGTTGCAGAATTCCAAATTAGAATGTTGGTAGTTCTAGAATTCCAAAATATAATGTTGGTGTTGCAGAATTCTAAAATAGAATGTTGGGAGTTCTAGAATTCGAAAATGGAATGTTGGATGTTCTAGAATTCCAAAATTGTTTGTTGGGAGTTCTAGAATACCAAAATAGAATGTTGGGAGTTCTAGAATTCCAAAATAGTCTGTTAGGAGTTCTAGAATACTAAAATAGAATGTTGGGAGTTCTAGAATTCCAAAATAGAATATTGGGAGTTCTAGAATTCCAAAATAGAATATTGCGAGTTCTAGAATCCCAAAATAGAATGTTGGGAGTTCTAGAATACTAAAATAGAATGTTGGGAGTTCTAGAATTACAAAATAGAATATTGCGAGTTCTAGAATTCCAAAATAGAATGTTGGGAGTTCTAGAATTCGAAAATGGAATGTTGGATGTTCTAGAATTCCAAAATAGAATGTTGGGAGTTCTAGAATTCCAAAATTGTTAGTTGGGAGTTCTAGAATACCAAAATAGAATGTTGGGAGTTCTAGAATTCCAAAATAGTCAGTTAGGAGTTCTAGAATACTAAAATAGAATGTTGGGAGTTCTAGAATTCCAAAATAGAATATTGGGAGTTCTAGAATTCCAAAATAGAATGTTTGGAGTTCTAGAATACCAAGATATAATGTTGGTGTTGCAGAATTCCAAAATAGAATGTTGAGAGTTCTAGAATACCAAAATATAATGTTGGGAGTTCTAGAATTCCAAAATAGAATATTGGGAGTTCTAGAAGTCCAAGATAGAATGTTGGGAGTTCTAGAATTCCTATATAGAATGTTGGGAGTTCATGAATTCCACAATAGAATGTTGTTAGTTCTAGAATTCCAAAATAGAATGTTGGGAGTTCTAGAATACTAAAATAGAATGTTGGAAGTTCTATAATTCCAAAATAGAATGTTGGGAGTTCCAGAATTCCAAAATAGAATGTTGAGAGTTCTAGAATTCCAAAATAGAATGTTTGTGTTGCAGAATTCCAAAATAGAATGTTGGGAGTTTTAGAATACCAAGATAAAATGTTGGTGTTGCAGAATTCCAAAATAGAATGTTGGGAGTTCTAGAATTCGAAAATGGAATGTTGGTGTTCTAGAATTACAAAATAGAATGTTGGGAGTTCTAGAATTCCAAAATAGAATGTTGAGAGTTCTAGAATTCGAAAATGGAATGTTGGTGTTCTAGAATTACAAAATAGAATGTTGGGAGTTCTAGAATTCCAAAATAGTATGTTGGGAGTTCTAGAATACCAAAATAGAATGTTGGGAGTTATATAATTCCAAAAGAGAATGTTGGGAGTTCTAGAATTCCAAAATAGAATATTGGGGGTTCTAAAATTTCAAAAAAGAATGTTGGTAGTTCTAGAATTCAAAAAAAGAATGTTGGTGTTGCAGAATTCCAAAATAGAATGTTGGGAGTTCTAGAATACTAAAATAGAATGTTGGGAGTTCTAGAATTACAAAATAGAATATTGACAGTTTTAAAATTCCAAAATAGAATGTTGGTAGCTCTAGAATTTCAAAAAGAATGTTGGGAGTTCTAGAATTCCAAAAATAGTATGTTAGGAGTTCTAGAATACTAAAATAGAATGTTGGGAGTTCTAGAATTCCAAAATATAATGTTGGTGTTGCAGAATTCTAAAATAGAATGTTGGGAGTTCTAGAATTCGAAAATGGAATGTTGGATGTTCTAGAATTCCAAAATAGAATGTTGGGAGTTCTAGAATTCCAAAATTGTTTGTTGGGAGTTCTAGAATACCAAAATAGAATGTTGGGAGTTCTAGAATTCCAAAATAGTCTGTTAGGAGTTCTAGAATACTAAAATAGAATGTTGAGAGTTCTAGAATACCAAAATATAATGTTGGGAGTTCTAGAATTCCAAAATAGAATATTGCGAGTTCTAGAATTCCAAAATAGAATGTTGGGAGTTCTAGAATACTAAAATAGAATGTTGGGAGTTCTAGAATTACAAAATAGAATATTGCGAGTTCTAGAATTCCAAAATAGAATGTTGGGAGTTCTAGAATTCGAAAATGGAATGTTGGATGTTCTAGAATTCCAAAATAGAATGTTGGGAGTTCTAGAATTCCAAAATTGTTAGTTGGGAGTTCTAGAATACCAAAATAGAATGTTGGGAGTTCTAGAATTCCAAAATAGTCAGTTAGGAGTTCTAGAATACTAAAATAGAATGTTGGGAGTTCTAGAATTCCAAAATAGAATATTGGGAGTTCTAGAATTCCAAAATAGAATATTGCGAGTTCTAGAATTCCAAAATAGAATGTTGGGAGTTCTAGAATTCCAAAATAGAATGTTTGGAGTTCTAGAATACCAAGATATAATGTTGGTGTTGCAGAATTCCAAAATAGAATGTTGAGAGTTCTAGAATACCAAAATATAATGTTGGGAGTTCTAGAATTCCAAAATAGAATATTGGGAGTTCTAGAAGTCCAAGATAGAATGTTGGGAGTTCTAGAATTCCTATATAGAATGTTGGGAGTTCATGAATTCCACAATAGAATGTTGTTAGTTCTAGAATTCCAAAATAGAATGTTGGGAGTTCTAGAATACTAAAATAGAATGTTGGAAGTTCTATAATTCCAAAATAGAATGTTGGGAGTTCCAGAATTCCAAAATAGAATGTTGAGAGTTCTAGAATTCCAAAATAGAATGTTTGTGTTGCAGAATTCCAAAATAGAATGTTGGGAGTTCTAGAATACCAAGATAAAATGTTGGTGTTGCAGAATTCCAAAATAGAATGTTGGGAGTTCTAGAATTCGAAAATGGAATGTTGGTGTTCTAGAATTACAAAATAGAATGTTGGGAGTTCTAGAATTCCAAAATAGAATGTTGAGAGTTCTAGAATTCGAAAATGGAATGTTGGTGTTCTAGAATTACAAAATAGAATGTTGGGAGTTCTAGAATTCCAAAATAGTATGTTGGGAGTTCTAGAATACCAAAATAGAATGTTGGGAGTTATATAATTCCAAAAGAGAATGTTGGGAGTTCTAGAATTCCAAAATAGAATATTGGGGGTTCTAAAATTTCAAAAAAGAATGTTGGTAGTTCTAGAATTCAAAAAAAGAATGTTGGTGTTGCAGAATTCCAAAATAGAATGTTGGGAGTTCTAGAATACTAAAATAGAATGTTGGGAGTTCTAGAATTACAAAATAGAATATTGACAGTTTTAAAATTCCAAAATAGAATGTTGGTAGCTCTAGAATTTCAAAAAGAATGTTGGGAGTTCTAGTATTCCAAAAATAGTATGTTAGGAGTTCTAGAATACTAAAATAGAATGTTGGGAGTTCTAGAATACCAAGGTAAAATGTTGGTGTTGCAGAATTCCAAATTAGAATGTTGGTAGTTCTAGAATTCCAAAATATAATGTTGGTGTTGCAGAATTCTAAAATAGAATGTTGGGAGTTCTAGAATTCGAAAATGGAATGTTGGATGTTCTAGAATTCCAAAATAGAATGTTGGGAGTTCTAGAATTCCAAAATTGTTTGTTGGGAGTTCTAGAATACCAAAATAGAATGTTGGGAGTTCTAGAATTCCAAAATAGTCTGTTAGGAGTTCTAGAATACTAAAATAGAATGTTGGGAGTTCTAGAATTCCAAAATAGAATATTGGGAGTTCTAGAATTCCAAAATAGAATATTGCGAGTTCTAGAATTCCAAAATAGAATGTTGGGAGTTCTAGAATACTAAAATAGAATGTTGGGAGTTCTAGAATTACAAAATAGAATATTGACAGTTTTAAAATTCCAAAATAGAATGTTGGTAGCTCTAGAATTTCAAAAAGAATGTTGGGAGTTCTAGAATTCCAAAAATAGTATGTTAGGAGTTCTAGAATACTAAAATAGAATGTTGGGAGTTCTAGAATTCCAAAATATAATGTTGGTGTTGCAGAATTCTAAAATAGAATGTTGGGAGTTCTAGAATTCCAAAATTGTTTGTTGGGAGTTCTAGAATACCAAAATAGAATGTTGGGAGTTCTAGAATTCCAAAATAGTCTGTTAGGAGTTCTAGAATACTAAAATAGAATGTTGAGAGTTCTAGAATACCAAAATATAATGTTGGGAGTTCTAGAATTCCAAAATAGAATATTGGGAGTTCTAGAAGTCCAAGATAGAATGTTGGGAGTTCTAGAATTCCTATATAGAATGTTGGGAGTTCATGAATTCCACAATAGAATGTTGTTAGTTCTAGAATTCCAAAATAGAATGTTGGGAGTTCTAGAATACTAAAATAGAATGTTGGGAGTTCTATAATTCCAAAATAGAATGTTGGGAGTTCCAGAATTCCAAAATAGAATGTTGAGAGTTCTAGAATTCCAAAATAGAATGTTTGTGTTGCAGAATTCCAAAATAGAATGTTGGTAGTTCTAGAATTCCAAAATAGAATGTTGGGAGTTCTAGAATACCAAGATAAAATGTTGGTGTTGCAGAATTCCAAAATAGAATGTTGGGAGTTCTAGAATTCGAAAATGGAATGTTGGTGTTCTAGAATTACAAAATATAATGTTGGGAGTTCTAGAATTCCAAAATAGTATGTTGGGAGTTCTAGAATACCAAAATAGAATGTTGGGAGTTCTAGAATTACAAAATAGAATATTGGGGTTCTAGATTTTTTTTTTTTTTAAAGAAGAATGTTGGGAGTTCTAGAATTCCAAAATATTCTGTTAAGAGTTCTAGAATACTAAAAATAGAATGTTGGGAGTTCTAGAATTCCAAAATAGAATATTGGGAGTTCTAGAATTCCAAAATAGAATGTTGGGAGTTCTAGAATTCCAAGATAGAATGTTGGTGTTGCAGAATTCCAAAATAGAATGTTGGGAGTTCTAGAATACTAAAATAGAATGTTGGGAGTTCTAGAATTACAAAATAGAATATTGACAGTTTTAAAATTCCAAAATAGAATGTTGGTAGCTCTAGAATTTCAAAAAGAATGTTGGGAGTTCTAGAATTCCAAAAATAGTATGTTAGGAGTTCTAGAATACTAAAATAGAATGTTGGGAGTTCTAGAATACCAAGGTAAAATGTTGGTGTAGCAGAATTCCAAATTAGAATGTTGGTAGTTCTAGAATTCCAAAATATAATGTTGGTGTTGCAGAATTCTAAAATAGAATGTTGGGAGTTCTAGAATTCGAAAATGGAATGTTGGATGTTCTAGAATTCCAAAATAGAATGTTGGGAGTTCTAGAATTCCAAAATTGTTAGTTGGGAGTTCTAGAATACCAAAATAGAATGTTGGGAGTTCTAGAATTCCAAAATAGTCAGTTAGGAGTTCTAGAATACTAAAATAGAATGTTGGGAGTTCTAGAATTCCAAAATAGAATATTGGGAGTTCTACAATTCCAAAATAGAATATTGCGAGTTCTAGAATTCCAAAATAGAATGTTGGGAGTTCTAGAATTCCAAAATAGAATGTTTGGAGTTCTAGAATACCAAGATATAATGTTGGTGTTGCAGAATTCCAAAATAGAATGTTGAGAGTTCTAGAATACCAAAATATAATGTTGGGAGTTCTAGAATTCCAAAATCGAATATTGGGAATTCTAGAAGTCCAAGATAGAATGTTGGGAGTTCTAGAATTCCTATATAGAATGTTGGGAGTTCATGAATTCCACAATAGAATGTTGTTAGTTCTAGAATTCCAAAATAGAATGTTGGGAGTTCTAGAATACTAAAATAGAATGTTGGGAGTTCTATAATTCCAAAATAGAATGTTGGGAGTTCCAGAATTCCAAAATAGAATGTTGAGAGTTCTAGAATTCCAAAATAGAATGTTTGTGTTGCAGAATTCCAAAATAGAATGTTGGGAGTTCTAGAATACCAAGATAAAATGTTGGTGTTGCAGAATTCCAAAATAGAATGTTGGGAGTTCTAGAATTCGAAAATGGAATGTTGGTGTTCTAGAATTACAAAATAGAATGTTGGGAGTTCTAGAATTCCAAAATAGAATGTTGAGAGTTCTAGAATTCGAAAATGGAATGTTGGTGTTCTAGAATTACAAAATAGAATGTTGGGAGTTCTAGAATTCCAAAATAGTATGTTGGGAGTTCTAGAATACCAAAATAGAATGTTGGGAGTTATATAATTCCAAAAGAGAATGTTGGGAGTTCTAGAATTCAAAAATAGAATATTGGGGGTTCTAAAATTTCAAAAAAGAATGTTGGTAGTTCTAGAATTCAAAAAAAGAATGTTGGTGTTGCAGAATTCCAAAATAGAATGTTGGGAGTTCTAGAATACTAAAATAGAATGTTGGGAGTTCTAGAATTACAAAATAGAATATTGACAGTTTTAAAATTCCAAAATAGAATGTTGGTAGCTCTAGAATTTCAAAAAGAATGTTGGGAGTTCTAGAATTCCAAAAATAGTATGTTAGGAGTTCTAGAATACTAAAATAGAATGTTGGGAGTTCTAGAATACCAAGGTAAAATGTTGGTGTTGCAGAATTCCAAATTAGAATGTTGGTAGTTCTAGAATTCCAAAATATAATGTTGGTGTTGCAGAATTCTAAAATAGAATATTGGGAGTTCTAGAATTCCAAAATAGAATATTGCGAGTTCTAGAATTCCAAAATAGAATGTTGGGAGTTCTAGAATTCCAAAATAGAATGTTTGGAGTTCTAGAATACCAAGATATAATGTTGGTGTTGCAGAATTCCAAAATAGAATGTTGAGAGTTCTAGAATACCAAAATATAATGTTGGGAGTTCTAGAATTCCAAAATAGAATATTGGGAGTTCTAGAAGTCCAAGATAGAATGTTGGGAGTTCTAGAATTCCTATATAGAATGTTGAGAGTTCTAGAATTCGAAAATGGTATGTTGGTGTTCTAGAATTCCAAAATACAATGTTAGGAGTTCTAGATTTCCAAAAAAGAATGTAGGGAGTTCTAGAATTCCAAAATAGAATGTTGGTATTGCAGAATTCCAAAATAGAATGTTGGGAGTTCTAGAATACTAAAATAGAATGTTGGGAGTTCTAGAATTCCAAAATAGAATGTTGGGAGTTCCAGAATTCCAAAATAGAATGTTGAGAGTTCTAGAATACCAAAATAGAATGTTTGTGTTGCAGAATTCCAAAATAGAATGTTGGTAGTTCTAGAATTCCAAAATAGAATGTTGGGAGTTCTAGAATACCAAGATAAAATGTTGGTGTTGCAGAATTCCAAAATAGAATGTTGGGAGTTCTAGAATTCGAAAATGGAATGTTGGTGTTCTAGAATTACAAAATAGAATGTTGGGAGTTCTAGAATTCCAAAATAGTATGTTGGGAGTTCTAGAATACCAAAATAGAATGTTGGGAGTTCTAGAATTACAAAATAGAATATTGGGGTTCTAGATTTTTTTTTTTTTTTTAAAGAAGAATGTTGGGAGTTCTAGAATTCCAAAATATTCTGTTAAGAGTTCTAGAATACTAAAAATAGAATGTTGGGAGTTCTAGAATTCCAAAATAGAATGTTGGGAGTTCTAGAATTCCAAGATAGAATGTTGGTGTTGCAGAATTCCAAAAGAGAATGTTGGGAGTTCTAGAATACTAAAATAGAATGTTGGGAGTTCTAGAATTACAAAATAGAATATTGACAGTTTTAAAATTCCAAAATAGAATGTTGGTAGCTCTAGAATTTCAAAAAGAATGTTGGGAGTTCTAGAATTCCAAAAATAGTATGTCAGGAGTTCTAGAATACTAAAATAGAATGTTGGGAGTTCTAGAATACCAAGGTAAAATGTTGGTGTTGCAGAATTCCAAATTAGAATGTTGGTAGTTCTAGAATTCCAAAATATAATGTTGGTGTTGCAGAATTCTAAAATAGAATGTTGGGAGTTCTAGAATTCGAAAATGGAACGTTGGATGTTCTAGAATTCCAAAATTGTTTGTTGGGAGTTCTAGAATACCAAAATAGAATGTTGGGAGTTCTAGAATTCCAAAATAGTCTGTTAGGAGTTCTAGAATACTAAAATAGAATGTTGGGAGTTCTAGAATTCCAAAATAAAATATTGGGAGTTCTAGAATTCCAAAATAGAATATTGCGAGTTCTAGAATTCCAAAATAGAATGTTGGGAGTTCTAGAATTCCAAAATAGAATGTTTGGAGTTCTAGAATACCAAGATATAATGTTGGTGTTGCAGAATTCTAAAATAGAATGTTGGGAGTTCTAGAATTCGAAAATGGAATGTTGGATGTTCTAGAATTCCAAAATTGTTTGTTGGGAGTTCTAGAATACCAAAATAGAATGTTGGGAGTTCTAGAATTCCAAAATAGTCTGTTAGGAGTTCTAGAATACTAAAATAGAATGTTGGGAGTTCTAGAATTCCAAAATAGAATATTGGGAGTTCTAGAATTCCAAAATAGAATATTGCGAGTTCTAGAATTCCAAAATATAATGTTGGAAGTTCTAGAATTCCAAAATAGAATATTGGGAGTTCTAGAAGTCCAAGATAGAATGTTGGGAGTTCTAGAATTCCTATATAGAATGTTGGGAGTTCATGAATTCCACAATAGAATGTTGTTAGTTCTAGAATTCCAAAATAGAATGTTGGGAGTTCTAGAATACTAAAATAGAATGTTGGGAGTTCTATAATTCCAAAATAGAATGTTGGGAGTTCCAGAATTCCAAAATAGAATGTTGAGAGTTCTAGAATTCCAAAATAGAATGTTTGTGTTGCAGAATTCCAAAATAGAATGTTGGGAGTTCTAGAATACCAAGATAAAATGTTGGTGTTGCAGAATTCCAAAATAGAATGTTGGGAGTTCTAGAATTCGAAAATTGAATGTTGGTGTTCTAGAATTACAAAATAGAATGTTGGGAGTTCTAGAATTCCAAAATAGAATGTTGAGAGTTCTAGAATTCGAAAATGGAATGTTGGTGTTCTAGAATTCCAAAAAAGAATGTTGGGAGTTCTAGAATTCCAAAATAGAATGTTGGTGTTGCAGAATTCCAAAATAGAATGTTGGGAGTTATATAATTACAAAATAGAATATTGGGGGTTCTAGAATTTCAAAAAAGAATATTGGGAGTTCTAGAATGCCAAAATAGTCTGTTAGGAGTTCTAGAATTCCAAAATAGAATGTTGGGAGTTCTAGAATTCCAAAAGAGAATGTTGGGAGTTCTAGAATACCAAGATAAAATGTTGGTGTTGCAGAATTTCAAAATAGAATGTTGTGAGTTCTAGAATTCGAAAATGGAATGTTGGGAGTTCTAGAATACCAAAATAGAATGTTGGGAGTTCTAGAATTCCAAAATAGAATATTGGGGTTCTAGAATTTTTTTTAAAAAGAAGAATGTTGGGAGTTCTAGAATTCCAAAATATTCTGTTAAGAGTTCTAGAATACTAAAAATAGAATGTTGGGCATTCTAGAATTCCAAAATAGAATATTGGGAGTTCTAGAATTCCAAAATAGAATGTTGGGAGTTCTAGAATTCCAAGATAGAATGTTGGTGTTGCAGAATTCCAAAAGAGAATGTTGGGAGTTCTAGAATTCCAAAATAGAATATTGGGGGTTCTAAAATTTCAAAAAAGAATGTTGGTAGTTCTATAATTCAAAAAAAGAATGTTGGTGTTGCAGAACTCCAAAATAGAATGTTGGGAGTTCTAGAATACTAAAATAGAATGTTGGGAGTTCTAGAATTCCAAAATAGAATATTGAGAGTTTTAAAATTCCAAAATAGAATGTTGGGAGTTCTAGAATTCCAAAATTGTTTGTTGGGAGTTCTAGAATACCAAAATAGAATGTTGGGAGTTCTAGAGTTCCAAAATAGTCTGTTAGGAGTTCTAGAATACTAAAATAGAATGTTGGGAGTTCTAGAATTCCAAAATAGAATATTGGGAGTTCTAGAATTTCAAAAAAGAATATTGGGAGTTCTAGAATGCCAAAATAGTCTGTTAGGAGTTCTAGAATTCCAAAATAGAATGTTGGGAGTTCTAGAATTTCAAAAGAGAATGTTGGGAGTTCTAGAATACCAAGATAAAATGTTGGTGTTGCAGAATTCCAAAATAGAATGTTGGGAGTTCTAGAATACCAAAATAGAATGTTGGGAGTTCTAGAATTCCAAAATAGAATATTGGGGTTCTAGAATTTTTTTTTTTTAAAGAAGAATGTTGGGAGTTCTAGAATTCCAAAATATTCTGTTAAGAGTTCTAGAATACTAAAAATAGAATGTTGGGCATTCTAGAATTCCAAAATAGAATATTGGGAGTTCTAGAATTCCAAAATAGAATGTTGGGAGTTCTAGAATTCCAAGATAGAATGTTGGTGTTGCAGAATTCCAAAAGAGAATGTTGGGAGTTCTAGAATTCCAAAATAGAATATTGGGGGTTCTAAAATTTCAAAAAAGAATGTTGGTAGTTCTAGAATTCAAAAAAAGAATGTTGGTGTTGCAGAATTCCAAAATAGAATGTTGGGAGTTCTAGAATACTAAAATAGAATGTTGGGAGTTCTAGAATTCCAAAATAGAATATTGAGAGTTTTAAAATTCCAAAATAGAATGTTGGGAGTTCTAGAATTCGAAAATGAAAGGTTGGTGTTCTAGAATTCCAAAAAGGATTGTTGGGAGATGTAGAATTCCAAAACAGAATGTTGGGAGTTCTAGAATTCCAAAATAGAATGTTGGTAGCTCTAGAATTTCAAAAAGAATGTTGGGAGTTCTAGAATTCCAAAATAGTCTGTTAGGAGTTCTAGAATACTAAAATAGAATGTTGGGAGTTCTAGAATACCAAAATAAAATGTTGGTCTTGCAGAATTCCAAAATAGAATTTTGGGAGTTCTATAATTCCAAAATAGAGTGTTGTGAGTTCTAGAATTCCAAAATAGAATGTTGGGAGTTCTAGAATTCCAAAATACAATGTTAGGAGTTCAAGAATTCCAAAAAAGAATGTAGGGAGTTCTAGAATTCCAAAATAGAATGTTGGTGTTGCAGAATTCCAAAATAGAATGTTGGGAGTTCTAGAATACTAAAATAGAATGTTGGGAGTTCTATAATTCCAAAATAGAATGTTGGGAGTTCTATAATTCCAAAATAGTATGTTGGGAGTTCCAGAATTCCAAAATAGAATGTTGAGAGTTCTAACATTTCAAAAAAGAATGTTGGTAGTTCTAGAATTCAAAAAAAAATGTTGGTGTTCTAGAATTCCAAAAAGGATTGTTGGGAGATGTAGAATTCCAAAACAGAATGTTGGGAGTTCTAGAATTCCAAAATAGAATATTGGGAGTTCTAGAATTCCAAAATAGAATGTTTGGAGTTCTAGAATACCAAGATATAATGTTGTTGTTGCAGAATTCCAAAATAGAATGTTGTGAGTTCTAGAATACTAAAATAGAATGTTGGGAGTTCTAGAATTCCAAAATAGAATATTGAGAGTTTTAAAATTCCAAAATAGAATGTTGGGAGTTCTAGAATTCGAAAATAGAATGTTGGGAGTTCTAGAATTCCAAAATAGAATGTTGGGAGTTCCAGAATTCCAAAATAGAATGTTGAGAGTTCTAGAATTCCAAAATAGAATGTTTGTGTTGCAGAATTCCAAAATAGAATGTTGGGAGTTCTAGAATAACAAGATAAAATGTTGGTGTTGCAGAATTCCAAAATAGAATGTTGGAAGTTCTAGAATTCCAAAATAGTATGTTGGGAGTTCTAGAATACCAAAATAAAATGTTGGGAGTTCTAGAATTCCAAATAGAATATTGGGGTTCTAGAATTTTTTTTTTTTAAAAGAAGAATGTTGGGAGCTCTAGAATTCCAAAATATTCTGTTAAGAGTTCTAGAATACTAAAAATAGAATGTTGGGCATTCTAGAATTCCAAAATAGAATATTGGGAGTTCTAGAATTCCAAAATAGAATGTTGGGAGTTCTAGAATTCCAAGATAGAATGTTGGTGTTGCAGAATTCCAAAAGAGAATGTTGGGAGTTCTAGAATTCCAAAATAGAATATTGGGGGTTCTAAAATTTCAAAAAAGAATGTTGGTAGTTCTAGAATTCAAAAAAAGAATGTTGGTGTTGCAGAATTCCAAAATAGAATGTTGGGAGTTCTAGAATACTAAAATAGAATGTTGGGAGTTCTAGAATTCCAAAATAGAATATTGAGAGTTTTAAAATTCCAAAATAGAATGTTGGGAGTTCTAGAATTCGAAAATGGAAGGTTGGTGTTCTAGAATTCCAAAAAGGATTGTTGGGAGATGTAGAATTCCAAAACAGAATGTTGGGAGTTCTAGAATTCCAAAATAGAACGTTGGTAGCTCTAGAATTTCAAAAAGAATGTTGGGAGTTCTAGAATTCCAAAATAGTCTGTTAGGAGTTCTAGAATACTAAAATAGAATGTTGGGAGTTCTAGAATACCAAAATAAAATGTTGGTGTTGCAGAATTCCAAAATAGAATTTTGGGAGTTCTATAATTCCAAAATAGAGTGTTGTGAGTTCTAGAATTCCAAAATAGAATGTTGGGAGTTCTAGAATTCCAAAATAGAATGTTAGGAGTTCTAGAATTCCAAAATAGAATGTTGGTGTTGCAGAATTCCAAAATAGAATGTTGGGAGTTCTAGAATACTAAAATAGAATGTTGGGAGTTCTATAATTCCAAAATAGAATGTTGGGAGTTCTAGAATTCCAAAATAGAATGTTAGGAGTTCCAGAATTCCAAAATAGAATGTTGAGAGTTCTAGAATTCCAAAATAGAATGTTTGTGTTGCAGAATTCCAAAATAGAATGTTGGGAGTTCTAGAATACCAAGATAAAATGTTGGTGTTGCAGAATTCCAAAATAGAATGTTGGGAGTTCTAGAATTCGAAAATGGAATGTTGGTGTTCTAGAATTACAAAATAGAATGTTGGGAGTTCTAGAATTCCAAAATAGAATGTTGAGAGTTCTAGAATTCCAAAATAGAATGTTTGTGTTGCAGAATTCCAAAATAGAATGTTGGGAGTTCTAGAATACCAAGATAAAATGTTGGTGTTGCAGAATTCCAAAATAGAATGTTGGGAGTTCTAGAATTCGAAAATGGAATGTTGGTGTTCTAGAATTACAAAATAGAATGTTGGGAGTTCTAGAATTCCAAAATAGAATGTTGAGAGTTCTAGAATTCGAAAATGGAATGTTGGTGTTCTAGAATTACAAAATAGAATGTTGGGAGTTCTAGAATTCCAAAATAGTATTTTGGGAGTTCTAGAATACCAAAATAGAATGTTGGGAGTTATATAATTACAAAATAGAATATTGGGGGTTCTAGAATTTCAAAAAAGAATATTGGGAGTTCTAGAATGCCAAAATAGTCTGTTAGGAGTTCTAGAATTCCAAAATAGAATGTTGGGAGTTCTAGAATTTCAAAAGAGAATGTTGGGAGTTCTAGAATACCAAGATAAAATGTTGGTGTTGCAGAATTCCAAAATAGAATGTTGGGAGTTCTAGAATACCAAAATAGAATGTTGGGAGTTCTAGAATTCCAAAATAGAATATTGGGGTTCTAGAATTTTTTTTTTAAAGAAGAATGTTGGGAGTTCTAGAATTCCAAAATATTCTGTTAAGAGTTCTAGAATACTAAAAATAGAATGTTGGGCATTCTAGAATTCCAAAATAGAATATTGGGAGTTCTAGAATTCCAAAATAGAATGTTGGGAGTTCTAGAATTCCAAGATAGAATGTTGGTGTTGCAGAATTCCAAAAGAGAATGTTGGGAGTTCTAGAATTCCAAAATAGAATATTGGGGGTTCTAAAATTTCAAAAAAGAATGTTGGTAGTTCTAGAATTCAAAAAAAGAATGTTGGTGTTTCAGAATTCCAAAATAGAATGTTGGGAGTTCTAGAATACTAAAATAGAATGTTGGGAGTTCTAGAATTCCAAAATAGAATATTGAGAGTTTTAAAATTCCAAAATAGAATGTTGGGAGTTCTAGAATTCGAAAATGAAAGGTTGGTGTTCTAGAATTCCAAAAAGGATTGTTGGGAGATGTAGAATTCCAAAACAGAATGTTGGGAGTTCTAGAATTCCAAAATAGAATGTTGGTAGCTCTAGAATTTCAAAAAGAATGTTGGGAGTTCTAGAATTCCAAAATAGTCTGTTAGGAGTTCTAGAATACTAAAATAGAATGTTGGGAGTTCTAGAATACCAAAATAAAATGTTGGTGTTGCAGAATTCCAAAATAGAATTTTGGGAGTTCTATAATTCCAAAATAGAGTGTTGTGAGTTCTAGAATTCCAAAATAGAATGTTGGGAGTTCTAGAATTCCAAAATACAATGTTAGGAGTTCAAGAATTCCAAAAAAGAATGTAGGGAGTTCTAGAATTCCAAAATAGAATGTTGGTGTTGCAGAATTCCAAAATAGAATGTTGGGAGTTCTAGAATACTAAAATAGAATGTTGGGAGTTCTATAATTCCAAAATAGAATGTTGGGAGTTCTATAATTCCAAAATAGTATGTTGGGAGTTCCAGAATTCCAAAATAGAATGTTGAGAGTTCTAACATTTCAAAAAAGAATGTTGGTAGTTCTAGAATTCAAAAAAAAATGTTGGTGTTCTAGAATTCCAAAAAGGATTGTTGGGAGATGTAGAATTCCAAAACAGAATGTTGGGAGTTCTAGAATTCCAAAATAGAATATTGGGAGTTCTAGAATTCCAAAATAGAATGTTTGGAGTTCTAGAATACCAAGATATAATGTTGTTGTTGCAGAATTCCAAAATAGAATGTTGTGAGTTCTAGAATACTAAAATAGAATGTTGGGAGTTCTAGAATTCCAAAATAGAATATTGAGAGTTTTAAAATTCCAAAATAGAATGTTGGGAGTTCTAGAATTCGAAAATAGAATGTTGGGAGTTCTAGAATTCCAAAATAGAATGTTGGGAGTTCCAGAATTCCAAAATAGAATGTTGAGAGTTCTAGAATTCCAAAATAGAATGTTTGTGTTGCAGAATTCCAAAATAGAATGTTGGGAGTTCTAGAATAACAAGATAAAATGTTGGTGTTGCAGAATTCCAAAATAGAATGTTGGAAGTTCTAGAATTCCAAAATAGTATGTTGGGAGTTCTAGAATACCAAAATAAAATGTTGGGAGTTCTAGAATTCCAAATAGAATATTGGGGTTCTAGAAATTTTTTTTTTTAAAAGAAGAATGTTGGGAGCTCTAGAATTCCAAAATATTCTGTTAAGAGTTCTAGAATACTAAAAATAGAATGTTGGGCATTCTAGAATTCAAAAAAAGAATGTTGGTGTTGCAGAATTCCAAAATAGAATGTTGGGAGTTCTAGAATACTAAAATAGAATGTTGGGAGTTCTAGAATTCCAAAATAGAATATTGAGAGTTTTAAAATTCCAAAATAGAATGTTGGGAGTTCTAGAATTCGAAAATGGAAGGTTGGTGTTCTAGAATTCCAAAAAGGATTGTTGGGAGATGTAGAATTCCAAAACAGAATGTTGGGAGTTCTAGAATTCCAAAATAGAACGTTGGTAGCTCTAGAATTTCAAAAAGAATGTTGGGAGTTCTAGAATTCCAAAATAGTCTGTTAGGAGTTCTAGAATACTAAAATAGAATGTTGGGAGTTCTAGAATAGCAAAATAAAATGTTGGTGTTGCAGAATTCCAAAATAGAATTTTGGGAGTTCTATAATTCCAAAATAGAGTGTTGTGAGTTCTAGAATTCCAAAATAGAATGTTGGGAGTTCTAGAATTCCAAAATAGAATGTTAGGAGTTCTAGAATTCCAAAATAGAATGTTGGTGTTGCAGAATTCCAAAATAGAATGTTGGGAGTTCTAGAATACTAAAATAGAATGTTGGGAGTTCTATAATTCCAAAATAGAATGTTGGGAGTTCTAGAATTCCAAAATAGAATGTTAGGAGTTCTAGAATTCCAAGATAGAATGTTGGTGTTGCAGAATTCCAAAATAGAATGTTGGGAGTTCTAGAATACTAAAATAGAATGTTGGGAGTTCTAGAATTCCAAAATAGAATGTTGGGAGTTCCAGAATTCCAAAATAGAATGTTGAGAGTTCTAGAATTCCAAAATAGAATGTTTGTGTTGCAGAATTCCAAAATAGAATGTTGGGAGTTCTAGAATACCAAGATAAAATGTTGGTGTTGCAGAATTCCAAAATAGAATGTTGGGAGTTCTAGAATTCGAAAATGGAATGTTGGTGTTCTAGAATTACAAAATAGAATGTTGGGAGTTCTAGAATTCCAAAATAGAATGTTGAGAGTTCTAGAATTCGAAAATGGAATGTTGGTGTTCTAGAATTACAAAATAGAATGTTGGGAGTTCTAGAATTCCAAAATAGTATGTTGGGAGTTCTAGAATACCAAAATAGAATGTTGGGAGTTATATAATTACAAAATAGAATATTGGGGGTTCTAGAATTTCAAAAAAGAATATTGGGAGTTCTAGAATGCCAAAATAGTCTGTTAGGAGTTCTAGAATTCCAAAATAGAATGTTGGGAGTTCTAGAATTTCAAAAGAGAATGTTGGAGTTCTAGAATACCAAGATAAAATGTTGGTGTTGCAGAATTCCAAAATAGAATGTTGGGAGTTCTAGAATACCAAAATAGAATGTTGGGAGTTCTAGAATTCCAAAATAGAATATTGGGGTTCTAGAATTTTTTTTTAAAGAAGAATGTTGGGAGTTCTAGAATTCCAAAATATTCTGTTAAGAGTTCTAGAATACTAAAAATAGAATGTTGGGCATTCTAGAATTCCAAAATAGAATATTGGGAGTTCTAGAATTCCAAAATAGAATGTTGGGAGTTCTAGAATTCCAAGATAGAATGTTGGTGTTGCAGAATTCCAAAAGAGAATGTTGGGAGTTCTAGAATTCCAAAATAGAATATTGGGGGTTCTAAAATTTCAAAAAAGAATGTTGGTAGTTCTAGAATTCAAAAAAAGAATGTTGGTGTTGCAGAATTCCAAAATAGAATGTTGGGAGTTCTAGAATACTAAAATAGAATGTTGGGAGTTCTAGAATTCCAAAATAGAATATTGAGAGTTTTAAAATTCCAAAATAGAATGTTGGGAGTTCTAGAATTCGAAAATGAAAGGTTGGTGTTCTAGAATTCCAAAAAGGATTGTTGGGAGATGTAGAATTCCAAAACAGAATGTTGGGAGTTCTAGAATTCCAAAATAGAATGTTGGTAGCTCTAGAATTTCAAAAAGAATGTTGGGAGTTCTAGAATTCCAAAATAGTCTGTTAGGAGTTCTAGAATACTAAAATAGAATGTTGGGAGTTCTAGAATACCAAAATAAAATGTTGGTGTTGCAGAATTCCAAAATAGAATTTTGGGAGTTCTATAATTCCAAAATAGAGTGTTGTGAGTTCTAGAATTCCAAAATAGAATGTTGGGAGTTCTAGAATTCCAAAATACAATGTTAGGAGTTCAAGAATTCCAAAAAAGAATGTAGGGAGTTCTAGAATTCCAAAATAGAATGTTGGTGTTGCAGAATTCCAAAATAGAATGTTGGGAGTTCTAGAATACTAAAATAGAATGTTGGGAGTTCTATAATTCCAAAATAGAATGTTGGGAGTTCTATAATTCCAAAATAGTATGTTGGGAGTTCCAGAATTCCAAAATAGAATGTTGAGAGTTCTAACATTTCAAAAAAGAATGTTGGTAGTTCTAGAATTCAAAAAAAAATGTTGGTGTTCTAGAATTCCAAAAAGGATTGTTGGGAGATGTAGAATTCCAAAACAGAATGTTGGGAGTTCTAGAATTCCAAAATAGAATATTGGGAGTTCTAGAATTCCAAAATAGAATGTTTGGAGTTCTAGAATACCAAGATATAATGTTGTTGTTGCAGAATTCCAAAATAGAATGTTGTGAGTTCTAGAATACTAAAATAGAATGTTGGGAGTTCTAGAATTCCAAAATAGAATATTGAGAGTTTTAAAATTCCAAAATAGAATGTTGGGAGTTCTAGAATTCGAAAATAGAATGTTGGGAGTTCTAGAATTCCAAAATAGAATGTTGGGAGTTCCAGAATTCCAAAATAGAATGTTGAGAGTTCTAGAATTCCAAAATAGAATGTTTGTGTTGCAGAATTCCAAAATAGAATGTTGGGAGTTCTAGAATAACAAGATAAAATGTTGGTGTTGCAGAATTCCAAAATAGAATGTTGGAAGTTCTAGAATTCCAAAATAGTATGTTGGGAGTTCTAGAATACCAAAATAAAATGTTGGGAGTTCTAGAATTCCAAATAGAATATTGGGGTTCTAGAATTTTTTTTTTTTAAAAGAAGAATGTTGGGAGCTCTAGAATTCCAAAATATTCTGTTAAGAGTTCTAGAATACTAAAAATAGAATGTTGGGCATTCTAGAATTCCAAAATAGAATATTGGGAGTTCTAGAATTCCAAAATAGAATGTTGGGAGTTCTAGAATTCCAAGATAGAATGTTGGTGTTGCAGAATTCCAAAAGAGAATGTTGGGAGTTCTAGAATTCCAAAATAGAATATTGGGGGTTCTAAAATTTCAAAAAAGAATGTTGGTAGTTCTAGAATTCAAAAAAAGAATGTTGGTGTTGCAGAATTCCAAAATAGAATGTTGGGAGTTCTAGAATACTAAAATAGAATGTTGGGAGTTCTAGAATTCCAAAATAGAATATTGAGAGTTTTAAAATTCCAAAATAGAATGTTGGGAGTTCTAGAATTCGAAAATGGAAGGTTGGTGTTCTAGAATTCCAAAAAGGATTGTTGGGAGATGTAGAATTCCAAAACAGAATGTTGGGAGTTCTAGAATTCCAAAATAGAACGTTGGTAGCTCTAGAATTTCAAAAAGAATGTTGGGAGTTCTAGAATTCCAAAATAGTCTGTTAGGAGTTCTAGAATACTAAAATAGAATGTTGGGAGTTCTAGAATACCAAAATAAAATGTTGGTGTTGCAGAATTCCAAAATAGAATTTTGGGAGTTCTATAATTCCAAAATAGAGTGTTGTGAGTTCTAGAATTCCAAAATAGAATGTTGGGAGTTCTAGAATTCCAAAATAGAATGTTAGGAGTTCTAGAATTCCAAAATAGAATGTTGGTGTTGCAGAATTCCAAAATAGAATGTTGGGAGTTCTAGAATACTAAAATAGAATGTTGGGAGTTCTATAATTCCAAAATAGAATGTTGGGAGTTCTAGAATTCCAAAATAGAATGTTAGGAGTTCTAGAATTCCAAGATAGAATGTTGGTGTTGCAGAATTCCAAAATAGAATGTTGGGAGTTCTAGAATACTAAAATAGAATGTTGGGAGTTCTAGAATTCCAAAATAGAATGTTGGGAGTTCCAGAATTCCAAAATAGAATGTTGAGAGTTCTAGAATTCCAAAATAGAATGTTTGAGTTGCAGAATTCCAAAATAGAATGTTGGTAGTTCTAGAATTCCAAAATAGAATGTTGGGAGTTCTAGAATACCAAGATAAAATGTTGGTGTTGCAGAATTCCAAAATAGAATGTTGGGAGTTCTAGAATTCGAAAATGGAATGTTGGTGTTCTAGAATTACAAAATAGAATGTTGGGAGTTCTAGAATTCCAAAATAGTATGTTGGGAGTTCTAGAATACCAAAATAGAATGTTGGGAGTTCTAGAATTACAAAATAGAATATTGGGGTTCTAGATTTTTTTTTTTTTAAAGAAGAATGTTGGGAGTTCTAGAATTCCAAAATAGAATGTTGGGAGTTCTAGAATTCCAAAAGAGAATGTTGGGAGTTCTAGAATACCAAGATAAAATGTTGGTGTTGCAGAATTCCAAAATAGAATGTTGTGAGTTCTAGAATTCGAAAATGGAATGTTGGGAGTTCTAGAATACCAAAATAGAATGTTGGGAGTTCTAGAATTCCAAAATAGAATATTGGGGTTCTAGAATTTTTTTTAAAAAGAAGAATGTTGGGAGTTCTAGAATTCCAAAATATTCTGTTAAGAGTTCTAGAATACTAAAAATAGAATGTTGGGCATTCTAGAACTCCAAAATAGAATATTGGGAGTTCTAGAATTCCAAAATAGAATGTTGGGAGTTCTAGAATTCCAAGATAGAATGTTGGTGTTGCAGAATTCCAAAAGAGAATGTTGGGAGTTCTAGAATTCCAAAATAGAATATTGGGGGTTCTAAAATTTCAAAAAAGAATGTTGGTAGTTCTAGAATTCAAAAAAAGAATGTTGGTGTTGCAGAACTCCAAAATAGAATGTTGGGAGTTCTAGAATACTAAAATAGAATGTTGGGAGTTCTAGAATTCCAAAATAGAATATTGAGAGTTTTAAAATTCCAAAATAGAATGTTGGGAGTTCTAGAATTCCAAAATTGATTGTTGGGAGTTCTAGAATAGCAAAATAGAATGTTGGGAGTTCTAGAGTTCCAAAATAGTCTGTTAGGAGTTCTAGAATACTAAAATAGAATGTTGGGAGTTCTAGAATTCCAAAATAGAATATTGGGAGTTCTAGAATTCCAAAATAGAATATTGCGAGTTCTAGAATTCCAAAATAGAATGTTGGGAGTTCTAGAATTCCAAAATAGAATGTTTGGAGTTCTAGAATACCAAGATATAATGTTGTTGTTGCAGAATTCCAAAATAGAATGTTGAGAGTTCTAGAATACCAAAATATAATGTTGGGAGTTCTAGAATTCCAAAATAGAATATTGGGAGTTCTAGAAGTCCAAGATAGAATGTTGGGAGTTCTAGAATTCCTATATAGAATGTTGGGAGTTCATTAATTCCACAATAGAATGTTGTTAATTCTAGAATTCCAAAATAGAATGTTCGGAGTTCTAGAATACTAAAATAGAATGTTGGGAGTTCTATAATTCCAAAATAGAATGTTGGGAGTTCCAGAATTCCAAAATAGAATGTTGAGAGTTCTAGAATTCCAAAATAGAATGTTTGTGTTGCAGAATTCCAAAATAGAATGTTGGGAGTTCTAGAATACCAAGATAAAATGTTGGTGTTGCAGAATTCCAAAATAGAATGTTGGGAGTTCTAGAATTCGAAAATGGAATGTTGGTGTTCTAGAATTACAAAATAGAATGTTGGGAGTTCTAGAATTCCAAAATAGAATGTTGAGAGTTCTAGAATTCGAAAATGGAATGTTGGTGTTCTAGAATTCCAAAATAGAATGTTGGGAGTTCTAGAATACCAAAATAGAATGTTGGGAGTTATATAATTACAAAATAGAATATTGGGGGTTCTAGAATTTCAAAAAAGAATATTGGGAGTTCTAGAATGCCAAAATAGTCTGTTAGGAGTTCTAGAATTCCAAAATAGAATGTTGGGAGTTCTAGAATTCCAAAAGAGAATGTTGGGAGTTCTAAAATACCAAGATAAAATGTTGGTGTTGCAGAATTCCAAAATAGAATGTTGTGAGTTCTAGAATTCGAAAATGGAATGTTGGGAGTTCTAGAATACCAAAATAGAATGTTGGGAGTTCTAGAATTCCAAAATAGAATATTGGGGTTCTAGAAAAAAATTTTTAAAAGAAGAATGTTGGGAATTCTAGAATTCCAAAATATTCTGTTAAGAGTTCTAGAATACTAAAAATAGAATGTTGGGCATTCTAGAATTCCAAAATAGAATATTGGGAGTTCTAGAATTCCAAAATAGAATGTTGGGAGTTCTAGAATTCCAAGATAGAATGTTGGTGTTGCAGAATTCCAAAAGAGAATGTTTTGAGTTCTAGAATTCCAAAATAGAATATTGGGGGTTCTAAAATTTCAAAAAAGAATGTTGGTAGTTCTAGAATTCAAAAAAAGAATGTTGGTGTTGCAGAATTCCAAAATAGAATGTTGGGAGTTCTAGAATACTAAAATAGAATGTTGGGAGTTCTATAATTCCAAAATAGAGTGTTGTGAGTTCTAGAATTCCAAAATAGAATGTAGGGAGTTCTAGAATTCCAAAATAGAATGTTGGTGTTGCAGAATTCCAAAATAGAATGTTGGGAGTTCTAGAATACTAAAATAGAATGTTGGGAGTTCTATAATTCCAAAATAGAATGTTGGGAGTTCTAGAATTCCAAAATAGAATGTTGGGAGTTCTAGAATTCCACGATAGAATGTTGGTGTTGCAGAATTCCAAAATAGAATGTTGGGAGTTCTAGAATACTAAAATAGAATGTTGGGAGTTCTAGAATTCCAAAATAGAATATTGAGAGTTTTAAAATTCCAAAATAGAATGTTGGGAGTTCTAGAATTCGAAAATGGAAGGTTGGTGTTCTAGAATTCCAAAAAGGATTGTTGGGAGATGTGGAATTCCAAAACAGAATGTTGGGAGTTCTAGAATTCCAAAATAGAATGTTGGTAGCTCTAGAATTTCAAAAAGAATGTTGGGAGTTCTAGAATTCCAAAATAGTCTGTTAGGAGTTCTAGAATACTAAAATAGAATGTTGGGAGTTCTAGAATACCAAAATAAAATGTTGGTGTTGCAGAATTCCAAAATAGAATTTTGGGAGTTTTAAAATTCCAAAATAGAATGTTGGGAGTTCTAGAATTCGAAAATGGAATGTTGGTGTTCTAGAATTACAAAATAGAATGTTGGGAGTTCTAGAATTCCAAAATATTATGTTGGGAGTTCTAGAATGCCAAAATAGAATGTTGGGAGTTCTAGAATTACAAAATAGAATATTGGGGTTCTAGAATTTTTTTTTTTTAAAAGAAGAATGTTGGGAGTTCTAGAATTCCAAAATATTCTGTTAAGAGTTCTATAATACTAAAAATAGAATCTTGGGCATTCTAGAATTCCAAAATAGAATATTGGGAGTTCTAGAATTCCAAAATAGAATGTTGGGAGTTGTAGAATTCCAAGATAGAATGTTGGTGTTGCAGAATTCCAAAAGAGAATGTTGGGAGTTCTAGAATACTAAAATAGAATGTTGGGAGTTCTAGAATTCCAAAATAGAATATTGAGAGTTTTAAAATTCCAAAATAGAATGTTGGGAGTTCTAGAATTCGAAAATGGAAGGTTGGTGTTCTAGAATTCCAAAATAGATTGTTGGGAGATGTAGAATTCCAAAACAGAATGTTGGGAGTTCTAGAATTCCAAAATAGAATGTTGGTAGCTCTAGAATTTCAAAAAGAATGTTGGGAGTTCTAGAATTCCAAAATAGTATGTTAGGAGTTCTAGAATACTAAAATAGAATGTTGGGAGGTCTAGAATACCAAGATAAAATGTTGGTGTTGCAGAATTCCAAATTAGAATGTTGGGAGTTCTAGAATTCCAAAATATAATGTTGGTGTTGCAGATTTCTAAAATAGAATGTTGGGAGTTCTAGAATTCGAAAATGGAATGTTGGATGTTCTACAATTCCAAAATAGAATGTTGGGAGTTCCAGAATTCCAAAATAGAATGTTTTGAGTTCTAGAATTCCAAAATAGAATATTGGGGGTTCTAAAATTTCAAAAAAGAATGTTGGTAGTTCTAGAATTCAAAAAAAGAATGTTGGTGTTGCAGAATTCCAAAATAGAATGTTGGGAGTTCTAGAATACTAAAATAGAATGTTGGGAGTTCTATAATTCCAAAATAGAGTGTTGTGAGTTCTAGAATTCCAAAATAGAATGTAGGGAGTTCTAGAATTCCAAAATAGAATGTTGGTGTTGCAGAATTCCAAAATAGAATGTTGGGAGTTCTAGAATACTAAAATAGAATGTTGGGAGTTCTATAATTCCAAAATAGAATGTTGGGAGTTCTAGAATTCCAAAATAGAATGTTGGGAGTTCTAGAATTCCACGATAGAATGTTGGTGTTGCAGAATTCCAAAATAGAATGTTGGGAGTTCTAGAATACTAAAATAGAATGTTGGGAGTTCTAGAATTCCAAAATAGAATATTGAGAGTTTTAAAATTCCAAAATAGAATGTTGGGAGTTCTAGAATTCGAAAATGGAAGGTTGGTGTTCTAGAATTCCAAAAAGGATTGTTGGGAGATGTGGAATTCCAAAACAGAATGTTGGGAGTTCTAGAATTCCAAAATAGAATGTTGGTAGCTCTAGAATTTCAAAAAGAATGTTGGGAGTTCTAGAATTCCAAAATAGTCTGTTAGGAGTTCTAGAATACTAAAATAGAATGTTGGGAGTTCTAGAATACCAAAATAAAATGTTGGTGTTGCAGAATTCCAAAATAGAATTTTGGGAGTTTTAAAATTCCAAAATAGAATGTTGGGAGTTCTAGAATTCGAAAATGGAATGTTGGTGTTCTAGAATTACAAAATAGAATGTTGGGAGTTCTAGAATTACAAAATAGAATATTGGGGTTCTAGAATTTTTTTTTTTTAAAAGAAGAATGTTGGGAGTTCTAGAATTCCAAAATATTCTGTTAAGAGTTCTATAATACTAAAAATAGAATCTTGGGCATTCTAGAATTCCAAAATAGAATATTGGGAGTTCTAGAATTCCAAAATAGAATGTTGGGAGTTGTAGAATTCCAAGATAGAATGTTGGTGTTGCAGAATTCCAAAAGAGAATGTTGGGAGTTCTAGAATACTAAATAGAATGTTGGGAGTTCTAGAATTCCAAAATAGAATATTGAGAGTTTTAAAATTCCAAAATAGAATGTTGGGAGTTCTAGAATTCGAAAATGGAAGGTTGGTGTTCTAGAATTCCAAAATAGATTGTTGGGAGATGTAGAATTCCAAAACAGAATGTTGGGAGTTCTAGAATTCCAAAATAGAATGTTGGTAGCTCTAGAATTTCAAAAAGAATGTTGGGAGTTCTAGAATTCCAAAATAGTATGTTAGGAGTTCTAGAATACTAAAATAGAATGTTGGGAGGTCTAGAATACCAAGATAAAATGTTGGTGTTGCAGAATTCCAAATTAGAATGTTGGGAGTTCTAGAATTCCAAAATATAATGTTGGTGTTGCAGATTTCTAAAATAGAATGTTGGGAGTTCTAGAATTCGAAAATGGAATGTTGGATGTTCTACAATTCCAAAATAGAATGTTGGGAGTTCCAGAATTCCAAAATAGAATGTTGAGAGTTCTAGAATTCCAAAATAGAATATTGGGGGTAATAACATTTCAAAAAATAATGTTGGTAGTTCTAGAATTCAAAAAAAGAATGTTGGTGTTGCAGAATTCCAAAATAGAATGTTGGGAGTTCTAGAATACTAAAATAGAATGTTGGGAGTTCTATAATTCCAAAATAGAATGTTGGGAGTTCTAGAATTCCAAAATAGAATGTTGGGAGTTCTAGAATTCCAAGATAGAATGTTGGTGTTGCAGAATTCCAAAATAGAATGTTGGGAGTTCTAGAATACTAAAATAGAATGTTGGGAGTTCTAGAATTCCAAAATAGAATATTGAGAGTTTTAAAATTCCAAAATAGAATGTTGGGAGTTCTAGAATTCGAAAATGGAAGGTTGGTGTTCTAGAATTCCAAAAAGGATTGTTGGGAGATGTGGAATTCCAAAACAGAATGTTGGGAGTTCTAGAATTCCAAAATAGAATGTTGGTAGCTCTAGAATTTCAAAAAGAATGTTGGGAGTTCTAGAATTCCAAAATAGTCTGTTAGGAGTTCTAGAATACTAAAATAGAATGTTGGGAGTTCTAGAATTCCAAAATAGAATGTTGGGAGTTCTAGAATACCAAAATAAAATGTTGGTGTTGCAGAATTCCAAAATAGAATTTTGGAAGTTTTAAAATTCCAAAATAGAATGTTGGGAGTTCTAGAATTCGAAAATGGAATGTTGGTGTTCTAGAATTACAAAATAGAATGTTGGGAGTTCTAGAATTCCAAAATATTATGTTGGGAGTTCTAGAATGCCAAAATAGAATGTTGGGAGTTCTAGAATTACAAAATAGAATATTGGGGTTCTAGAATTTTTTTTTTTTAAAAGAAGAATGTTGGGAGTTCTAGAATTCCAAAATATTCTGTTAAGAGTTCTATAATACTAAAAATAGAATCTTGGGCATTCTAGAATTCCAAAATAGAATATTGGGAGTTCTAGAATTCCAAAATAGAATGTTGGGAGTTCTAGAATTCCAAGATAGAATGTTGGTGTTGCAGAATTCCAAAAGAGAATGTTGGGAGTTCTAGAATTCCAAAATAGAATATTGGGGGTTCTAAAATTTCAAAAAAGAATGTTGGTAGTTCTAGAATTCAAAAAAAGAATGTTGGTGTTGCAGAATTCCAAAATAGAATGTTGGGAGTTCTAGAATACTAAAATAGAATGTTGGGAGTTCTAGAATTCCAAAATAGAATATTGAGAGTTTTAAAATTCCAAAATAGAATGTTGGGAGTTCTAGAATTCGAAAATGGAAGGTTGGTGTTCTAGAATTCCAAAATAGATTGTTGGGAGATGTAGAATTCCAAAACAGAATGTTGGGAGTTCTAGAATTCCAAAATTGAATGTTGGTAGCTCTAGAATTTCAAAAAGAATGTTGGGAGTTCTAGAATTCCAAAATAGTATGTTAGGAGTTCTAGAATACTAAAATAGAATGTTGGGAGTTCTAGAATACCAAGATAAAATGTTGGTGTTGCAGAATTCCAAATTAGAACGTTGGGAGTTCTAGAATTCCAAAATATAATGTTGGTGTTGCAGAATTCTAAAATAGAATGTTGGGAGTTCTAGAATTCGAAAATGGAATGTTGGATGTTCTAGAATTCCAAAATAGAATGTTGGGAGTTCTAGAATTCCAAAATTGTTTGTTGGGAGTTCTAGAATACCAAAATAGAATGTTGGGAGTTCTAGAATTCCAAAATAGTCTGTTAGGAGTTCTAGAATACTAAAAAAGAATGTTGGGAGTTCTAGAATTCCAAAATAGAATATTGGGAGTTCTAGAATTCCAAAATAGAATATTTCGAGTTTTAGAATTCCAAATTAGAATGTTGGGAGTTCTAGAATTCCAAAATAGAATGTTTGTTGGAGTTCTAGAATACCAAGATATAATGTTGGTGTTGCAGAATTCCAAAATAGAATGTTGAGAGTTCTAGAATACCAAAATATAATGTTGGGAGTTCTAGAATTCCAAAATAGAATATTGGGAGTTCTAGAAGTCCAAGATAGAATGTTGGGAGTTCTAAAATTCCTATATAGAATGTTGGGAGTTCCAGAATTCCAAAATAGAATGTTGAGAGTTCTAGAATTCCAAAATAGAATGTTGGGAGTTCTA
The DNA here is from genome assembly GCF_028390025.1 of Pseudophryne corroboree. NCBI lineage: Eukaryota > Metazoa > Chordata > Amphibia > Anura > Myobatrachidae > Pseudophryne > Pseudophryne corroboree. Next base: position 368,640,514 of record NC_086448.1, read on the forward strand.
GAATACTAAAATAGAATGTCGGGAGATCTAGAATTCCAAAATAGAATGTTGGGAGTTCCAGAATTCCAAAATAGAATGTTGAGAGTTCTAGAATTCCAAAATAGAATGTTTGTGTTGCAGAATAGCAAAATAGAATGTTGGGAGTTCTAGAATTCCAAAATAGAATGTTGGGAGTTCTAGAATAACATGATAAAATGTTGGTGTTGCAGAATTCCAAAATAGAATGTTGAGAGTTCTAGAATTCGAAAATGGAATGTTGGTGTTCTAGAATTACAAAATAGAATGTTGGGAGTTCTAGAATTCCAAAATAGTATGTTGGGAGTTCTAGAATTCCAAGATAGAATGTTGGTGTTGCAGAATTCCAAAAGAGAATGTTGGGAGTTCTAGAATTCCAAAATAGAATATTGGGGGTTCTAAAATTTCAAAAAAGAATGTTGGTAGTTCTAGAATTCAAAAAAAGAATGTTGGTGTTGCAGAATTCCAAAATAGAATGTTGGGAGTTCTAGAATACTAAAATAGAATGTTGGGAGTTCTAGAATTCCAAAATAGAATATTGAGAGTTTTAAAATTCCAAAATAGAATGTTGGGAGTTCTAGAATTCGAAAATGGAAGGTTGGTGTTCTAGAATTCCAAAATAGATTGTTGGGAGATGTAGAATTCCAAAACAGAATGTTGGGAGTTCTAGAATTCCAAAATAGAATGTTGGTAGCTCTAGAATTTCAAAAAGAATGTTGGGAGTTCTAGAATTCCAAAATAGTATGTTAGGAGTTCTAGAATACTAAAATAGAATGTTGGGAGTTCTAGAATACCAAGATAAAATGTTGGTGTTGCAGAATTCCAAATTAGAATGTTGGGAGTTCTAGAATGCCAAAATATAATGTTGGTGTTGCAGAATTCTAAAATAGAATGTTGGGAGTTCTAGAATTCGAAAATGGAATGTTGGATGTTCTAGAATTCCAAAATAGAATGTTGGGAGTTCTAGAATTCCAAAATTGTTTGTTGGGAGTTCTAGAATACCAAAATAGAATGTTGGGAGTTCTAGAATTCCAAAATAGTCTGTTAGGAGTTCTAGAATACTAAAATAGAATGTTGGGAGTTCTAGAATTCCAAAATAGAATATTGGGAGTTCTAGAATTCCAAAATAGAATATTGCGAGTTTTAGAATTCCAAATTAGAATGTTGGGATTTCTAGAATTCCAAAATAGAATGTTTGTTGGAGTTCTAGAATACCAAGATATAATGTTGGTGTTGCAGAATTCCAAAATAGAATGTTGAGAGTTCTAGAATACCAAAATATAATGTTGGGAGTTCTAGAATTCCAAAATAGAATATTGGGAGTTCTAGAAGTCCAAGATAGAATGTTGGGATTTCTAGAATTCCTATATAGAATGTTGGGAGTTCCAGAATTCCAAAATAGAATGTTGAGAGTTATAGAATTCCAAAATAGAATGTTGGGAGTTCTAGAATTCCAAAATAGAATGTTGGGAGTTCTAGAATACTAAAATAGAATGTCGGGAGTTCTAGAATTCCAAAATAGAATGTTGGGAGTTCCAGAATTCCAAAATAGAATGTTGAGAGTTCTAGAATTCCAAAATAGAATGTTTGTGTTGCAGAATTCCAAAATAGAATGTTGGGAGTTCTAGAATTCCAAAATAGAATGTTGGGAGTTCTAGAATAACAAGATAAAATGTTGGTGTTGCAGAATTCCAAAATAGAATTTTGGGAGTTCTAGAATTTGATAATGGAATGTTGATGTTTTAGAATTACAAAATAGAATGTTGGGAGTTCTAGAATTCCAAAATAGTATGTTGGGAGTTCTAGAATACCAAAATAGATTGTTGGGAGATCTAGAATTCCAAAATAGAATATTGGGGTTCTAGAATTTTTTTTTTTAAAGAAGAATGTTGGGAGTTCTAGAATTCCAAAATATTCTGTTAAGAGTTCTATAATACTAAAAATAGAATCTTGGGCATTCTAGAATTCCAAAATAGAATATTGGGAGTTCTAGAATTCCAAAATAGAATGTTGGGAGTTCTAGAATTCCAAGATAGAATGTTGGTGTTGCAGAATTCCAAAAGAGAATGTTGGGAGTTCTAGAATTCCAAAATAGAATATTGGGGGTTCTAAAATTTCAAAAAAGAATGTTGGTAGTTCTAGAATTCAAAAAAAGAATGTTGGTGTTGCAGAATTCCAAAATAGAATGTTGGGAGTTCTAGAATACTAAAATAGAATGTTGGGAGTTCTAGAATTCCAAAATAGAATATTGAGAGTTTTAAAATTCCAAAATAGAATGTTGGGAGTTCTAGAATTCGAAAATGGAAGGTTGGTGTTCTAGAATTCCAAAATAGATTGTTGGGAGATGTAGAATTCCAAAACAGAATGTTGGGAGTTCTAGAATTCCAAAATTGAATGTTGGTAGCTCTAGAATTTCAAAAAGAATGTTGGGAGTTCTAGAATTCCAAAATAGTATGTTAGGAGTTCTAGAATACTAAAATAGAATGTTGGGAGTTCTAGAATACCAAGATAAAATGTTGGTGTTGCAGAATTCCAAATTAGAACGTTGGGAGTTCTAGAATTCCAAAATATAATGTTGGTGTTGCAGAATTCTAAAATAGAATGTTGGGAGTTCTAGAATTCGAAAATGGAATGTTGGATGTTCTAGAATTCCAAAATAGAATGTTGGGAGTTCTAGAATTCCAAAATTGTTTGTTGGGAGTTCTAGAATACCAAAATAGAATGTTGGGAGTTCTAGAATTCCAAAATAGTCTGTTAGGAGTTCTAGAATACTAAAAAAGAATGTTGGGAGTTCTAGAATTCCAAAATAGAATATTGGGAGTTCTAGAATTCCAAAATAGAATATTTCGAGTTTTAGAATTCCAAATTAGAATGTTGGGAGTTCTAGAATTCCAAAATAGAATGTTTGTTGGAGTTCTAGAATACCAAGATATAATGTTGGTGTTGCAGAATTCCAAAATAGAATGTTGAGAGTTCTAGAATACCAAAATATAATGTTGGGAGTTCTAGAATTCCAAAATAGAATATTGGGAGTTCTAGAAGTCCAAGATAGAATGTTGGGAGTTCTAAAATTCCTATATAGAATGTTGGGAGTTCCAGAATTCCAAAATAGAATGTTGAGAGTTCTAGAATTCCAAAATAGAATGTTGGGAGTTCTAGAATACTAAAATAGAATGTCGGGAGATCTAGAATTCCAAAATAGAATGTTGGGAGTTCCAGAATTCCAAAATAGAATGTTGAGAGTTCTAGAATTCCAAAATAGAATGTTTGTGTTGCAGAATAGCAAAATAGAATGTTGGGAGTTCTAGAATTCCAAAATAGAATGTTGGGAGTTCTAGAATAACATGATAAAATGTTGGTGTTGCAGAATTCCAAAATAGAATGTTGAGAGTTCTAGAATTCGAAAATGGAATGTTGGTGTTCTAGAATTACAAAATAGAATGTTGGGAGTTCTAGAATTCCAAAATAGTATGTTGGGAGTTCTAGAATTCCAAGATAGAATGTTGGTGTTGCAGAATTCCAAAAGAGAATGTTGGGAGTTCTAGAATTCCAAAATAGAATATTGGGGGTTCTAAAATTTCAAAAAAGAATGTTGGTAGTTCTAGAATTCAAAAAAAGAATGTTGGTGTTGCAGAATTCCAAAATAGAATGTTGGGAGTTCTAGAATACTAAAATAGAATGTTGGGAGTTCTAGAATTCCAAAATAGAATATTGAGAGTTTTAAAATTCCAAAATAGAATGTTGGGAGTTCTAGAATTCGAAAATGGAAGGTTGGTGTTCTAGAATTCCAAAATAGATTGTTGGGAGATGTAGAATTCCAAAACAGAATGTTGGGAGTTCTAGAATTCCAAAATAGAATGTTGGTAGCTCTAGAATTTCAAAAAGAATGTTGGGAGTTCTAGAATTCCAAAATAGTATGTTAGGAGTTCTAGAATACTAAAATAGAATGTTGGGAGTTCTAGAATACCAAGATAAAATGTTGGTGTTGCAGAATTCCAAATTAGAATGTTGGGAGTTCTAGAATGCCAAAATATAATGTTGGTGTTGCAGAATTCTAAAATAGAATGTTGGGAGTTCTAGAATTCGAAAATGGAATGTTGGATGTTCTAGAATTCCAAAATAGAATGTTGGGAGTTCTAGAATTCCAAAATTGTTTGTTGGGAGTTCTAGAATACCAAAATAGAATGTTGGGAGTTCTAGAATTCCAAAATAGTCTGTTAGGAGTTCTAGAATACTAAAATAGAATGTTGGGAGTTCTAGAATTCCAAAATAGAATATTGGGAGTTCTAGAATTCCAAAATAGAATATTGCGAGTTTTAGAATTCCAAATTAGAATGTTGGGATTTCTAGAATTCCAAAATAGAATGTTTGTTGGAGTTCTAGAATACCAAGATATAATGTTGGTGTTGCAGAATTCCAAAATAGAATGTTGAGAGTTCTAGAATACCAAAATATAATGTTGGGAGTTCTAGAATTCCAAAATAGAATATTGGGAGTTCTAGAAGTCCAAGATAGAATGTTGGGATTTCTAGAATTCCTATATAGAATGTTGGGAGTTCCAGAATTCCAAAATAGAATGTTGAGAGTTATAGAATTCCAAAATAGAATGTTGGGAGTTCTAGAATTCCAAAATAGAATGTTGGGAGTTCTAGAATACTAAAATAGAATGTCGGGAGTTCTAGAATTCCAAAATAGAATGTTGGGAGTTCCAGAATTCCAAAATAGAATGTTGAGAGTTCTAGAATTCCAAAATAGAATGTTTGTGTTGCAGAATTCCAAAATAGAATGTTGGGAGTTCTAGAATTCCAAAATAGAATGTTGGGAGTTCTAGAATAACAAGATAAAATGTTGGTGTTGCAGAATTCCAAAATAGAATTTTGGGAGTTCTAGAATTTGATAATGGAATGTTGATGTTTTAGAATTACAAAATAGAATGTTGGGAGTTCTAGAATTCCAAAATAGTATGTTGGGAGTTCTAGAATACCAAAATAGATTGTTGGGAGATCTAGAATTCCAAAATAGAATATTGGGGTTCTAGAATTTTTTTTTTTAAAGAAGAATGTTGGGAGTTCTAGAATTCCAAAATATTATGTTAAGAGTTCTAGAATACTAAAAATAGACTGTTGGGCATTCTAGAATTCCAAAATAGAATATTGAGAGTTCTAGAATTCCAAAATAGAATGTTGGTAGTTCTAGAATACTAAAATAGAATGTTGGGAGTTCTAGAATTCCAAAATAGAATATTGAGAGTTCTAGAATTCCAAAATAGAATGTTGGGAGTTCTAGAATACTAAAATAGAATGTTGGGAGTTCTAGAATTCCAAAATAGAATATTGAGAGTTTTAAAATTCCAAAATAGAATATTGGGAGTTCTAGATTTCGAAAATGGAAGGTTGGTGTTCTAGAATTCCAAAATAGATTGTTGGGAGATGTAGAATTCCAAAACAGAATGTTGGGAGTTCTAGAATTCCAAAATAGAATATTGGTAGCTCTAGAATTTCAAAAAGAATGTTGGGAGTTCTAGAATTCCAAAATAGTATGTTAGGAGTTCTAGAATACTAAAATAGAATGTTGGGAGTTCTAGAATACCAAGATAAAATGTTGGTGTTGCAGAATTCCAAAATAGAATGTTGGGAGTTCTAGAATTCCAAAATATAATGTTGGTGTTGCAGAATTCTAAAATAGAATGTTGGGAGTTCTAGAATTCGAAAATGGAATGTTGGATGTTCTAGAATTCCAAAATAGAATGTTGGGAGTTCTCGAATTCCAAAATAGAATGTTGGGAGTTCTAGAATTCCAAGATTGAATGTTGATGTTGCAGAATTCCAAAATAGAATGTTGGGAGTTCTAGAATACCAAAATATAATGTTGGGAGTTCTAGAATTCCAAAATAGAATGTTGGGAGTTCTAGAAGTCCAAGATAGAATGTTGGGAGTTATAGAATTCCAAAATAGAATATTAGGAGTTCTAGAATTCCAAAATACAATGTTGAGAGTTATAGAATTCCAAATAACAATGCTGTGAGTTCTAGAATTCCAAAATAGAATGTTGGTGTTGCAGAATTCCAAAATAGAATGTTGGGAGTTCTAGAATTCGAAAATGGAATGTTGGTGTTCTAGAATTACAAAATAGAATGTTGGGAGTTCTAGAATTCCAAAATAGAACATTGGGAGTTCTAGAATTACAGAATAGTATATTGGGAGTTCTAGAATACCAAAATAGAATGTTGGGAGTTCTAGAATTCCAAAATAGAATGTTGGGAGTTCTAGAATTTCAAAAAAAGATTGTTGGGAGTTTTAGAATTCCAAAATAGTCTGTTAGGAGATCTAGAATACTAAAATAGAATGTTGGGAGTTCTAGAATTCCAAAATAGAATATTGGGAGTTCTAGAATTCCAAAATAGAATATTGGAAGTTCTAGAATTCCAAAATAGAATGTTTGGAGTTCTAAAATTCCAAAATAGAATGTTGGGAGTTCTAGAATTGCAATAAATGGTGGCAAACTGCTCTAATCAAGCTGGTAACAATCCTCAGGTGCTGCGGGAGTGGGTTACTCTAAACAAGAAAAACAAAAGGGATTTTTCCCACGCACTCTGCTGGCTGTTAGTAAGAAGAACTATATACTATGTAATAATAGAAAATGTAGAGCTCTTCGTTACATATGTTTTGCAAGATAGGATAAGGCTCCAGGCCACTTCACGGCTGCTCTATTACTGGAGGTCCCTAACTAAGCATAAGTCCAGGGCTTGGACCCCACAAAGTCGGCTCAGGCCCGACCACCCTAGGGCAGCACCCCATTGAAATACTAAAGTGTTAATATGTGTTAAGAAAGAAGCAGAAGCTATGGGTTAGAAAGTGCTACAGAAATAAGGGTGTTAATAAAATACTCAAAAGAGTAATATTAGTGAAAAAAATAGGAGTGTTACATAAGTGCTAAATAAATAATATGGCGTGCTACCCCAAGGTAGCCCAGTCGCACCAGACCTGAGGGGTACCACTCCCCAAACTCACACACAGCATAATAATTATAATAATAATAATAATAATAATAATAATAATCACTATGGGTCATACAATTGCTTAATGTACGGCCACATGATAATGGCACATACAAAACATATCCAGATTGAGAGCTAGCTTACATGGAGGCACCCCTGTATCCTCCAAATGGCACCACAGGACCCAGCATGCCCTCCTAATGCTGGCTCCATCTATGCCTCACTGAACTGCAATAAATGGTGGCAAACTGCTCTAATCAAGCTGGTAACAATACTCAGGTGCTGCAGGAGTGGGTTACTCTAAACAAGAAAAACAAAAGGGATTTTTCCCACGCACTCTGCTGGCTGTTAGTAAGAAGAACTATATACTATGTAATAATAGAAAATGTAGAGCTCTTCGTTACATATGTTTTGCAAAAGATATGATAAGCCTCCAGGCCACTTCACGGCTGCTCTATTACTGGAGGTCCCTAACTAAGCATAAGTCCAGGGCTTGGACCCCACAAAGTCGGTTCAGGCCCGACCACCCTAGGGCAGCACCCCATTGAAATACTAAAGTGTTAATATGTGTTAAGAAAGAAGCAGAAGCTATGGGTTAGAAAGTGCTACAGAAATAAGGGTGTTAATAAAATACTCAAAAGAGTAATATTAGTGAAAAAATAGGAGTGTTACATAAGTGCTAAATAAATAATATGGCATGCTACCCCAAGGTAGCCCAGTCGCACCAGACCTGAGGGGTACCACTCCCCAAACTCACACACAGCATAATAATAATAATAATAATAATAGGAAATAATCACTATGGGTCATACAATTGCTTAATGTACGGCCACATGATAATGGCACATACAAAACATATCCAGATTGAGAGCTAGCTTACCTGGAGGCACCCCTGTATCCTCCAAATGGCACCACAGGACCCAGCATGCCCTCCTAATGCTGGCTCCATCTATGCCTCACTGAACTGCAATAAATGGTGGCAAACTGCTCTAATCAAGCTGGTAACAATCCTCAGGTGCTGCGGGAGTGGGTTACTCTAAACAAGAAAAACAAAAGGGATTTTTCCCACGCACTCTGCTGGCTGTTAGTAAGAAGAACTATATACTATGTAATAATAGAAAATGTAGAGCTCTTCGTTACATATGTTTTGCAAAAGATATGATAAGCCTCCAGGCCACTTCACGGCTGCTCTATTACTGGAGGTCCCTAACTAAGCATAAGTCCAGGGTTTGGACCCCACAAAGTCGGCTCAGGCCCAACCACCCTAGGGCAGCACCACATTGAAATATTAAAGTGTTAATATGTGTTAAGAAAGAAGCAGAAGCTATGGGTTAGAAAGTGCTACAGAAATAAGGGTGTTAATAAAATACTCAAAAGAGTAATATTAGTGAAAAAATAGGAGTGTTACATAAGTGCTAAATAAATAATATGGCGTGCTACCCCAAGGTAGCCCAGTCGCACCAGACCTGAGGGGTACCACTCCCCAAACTCACACACAGCATAATAATAATAATAATCATCACTATGGGTCATACAATTGCTTAATGTACGGCCACATGATAATGGCACATACAAAACATATCCAGATTGAGAGCTAGCTTACCTGGAGGCACCCCTGTATCCTCCAAATGGCACCACAGGACCCAGCATGCCCTCCTAATGCTGGCTCCATCTATGCCTCACTGAACTGCAATAAATGGTGGCAAACTGCTCTAATCAAGCTGGTAACAATCCTCAGGTGCTGCGGGAGTAGGTTACTCTAAACAAGAAAAACAAAAGGGATTTTTCCCACGCACTCTGCTGGCTGTTAGTAAGAAGAACTATATACTATGTGATAATAGAAAATGTAGAGCTCTTCATTACATATGTTTTGCAAAAGATATGATAAGCCTCCAGGCCACTTCACGGCTGCTCTTTTACTGGAGGTCCCTAACTAAGCATAAGTCCAGGGCTTGGACCCCACAAAGTCGGCTCAGGCCCGACCACCCTAGGGCAGCACCCCATTGAAATACTAAAGTGTTAATATGTGTTAAGAAAGAAGCAGAAGCTATGGGTTAGAAAGTGCTACAGAAATAAGGGTGTTAATAAAATACTCAAAAGAGTAATATTAGTGAAAAAATAGGAGTGTTACATAAGTGCTAAATAAATAATATGGCGTGCTAACCCAAGGTAGCCCAGTCGCACCAGACCTGAGGGGTACCACCCCCCAAACTCACACACAGCATAATAATAATAATAATAATAATAATAATATTAATAATCACTATGGGTCATACAATTGCTTAATGTACGACCACATGATAATGGCACATACAAAACATATCCAGATTGAGAGCTAGCTTACCTGGAGGCACCCCTGTATCCTCCAAATGGCACCACAGGACCCAGCTTGCCCTCCTAATGCTGGCTCCATCTATGCCTCACTGAACTGCAATAAATGGTGGCAAACTGCTCTAATCAAGCTGGTAACAATCCTCAGGTGCTGCGGGAGTGGGTTACTCTAAACAAGAAAAACAAAAGGGATTTTCCCCACGCACTCTGAGTTCTAGAATTCCAAAATAGAATGTTGGGAGTTCTAGAATTCCAAGATAGAATGTTGGTGTTGCAGAATTCCAAAATAGAATGTTGGGAGTTCTAGAATTCCAAAATAGAATATTGGGAGTTCTAGAATACCAAGATATAATGTTGGTGTTGCAGAATTCCAAAATAGAATGTTGGGAGTTCTTGAATTCCACAATAGAATGTTGGGAGTTCTAGAATTCCAAAATACAATGTTGGGAGTTCTAGAATTCCAAAAAAGAATGTTGGGAGTTCTAGAATTCCAAAATAGAATGTTGGTGTTGCAGAATCCCAAAATAGAATGTTGGGAGTTCTAGAATTCTAAAATAGAATGTTGAAGTAGCAGAATTCCAAAATAGAATGTTGGGAGTTATAGAATTCCAAAATAGAATATTGGGGGTTCTAGAATTTCAAAAAAGAATGTTGGGAGTTCTAGAATGCCAAAATAGAATGTTGAGAGTTCTAGAATTCGAAAATGGAATGTTGGTGTTCTAGAATTACAAAATAGAATGTTGGGAGTTCTAGAATTCCAAAATAGAATGTTGGGATTTCTAGAATTTCAAAATAGAATGTTAGGAGTTCTAGAATACTAAATTAGAATGTTGGGAGTTCTAGAACTCCAAAAGAGAATACTGGGAGTTCTAGAATTCAAAAATAGAATGTTCTTGTTGCAGAATTCCAAAATATAGTGTTGGTGTTGCAGAATTAAAAATAGAATGCTGGGATTTCTAGAAATTCAAAATAGAATGTTGGGAGTTCTAGAATTCCAAAATAGAATGTTGGTGGTGCAGAATTCCAAAATAGAATGTTGGGAGTTCTAGAAATTCAAAATGGAATGTTGGTGTTCTAGAATTCCAAAATAGAATGTTGGGAGTTCTAGAATTCCAAAATAGAATGTTGATGTTGCAGAATTCCAAAATAGAATGGTGGGAGTTCTAGAATTCGAAAATGGAATGTTGGGAGTGCTAGAATTCCAAAATAGAAAAGGTGGGAGTTCTAGAATTCCAAAATAGAATGTTGGGAGTTCTAGAATTCCAAGATAGAATGTTGATGTTGCAGAATTCCAAAATAGAATGTTGGGAGTTCTAGAATACCAAGATATAATGTTGGTGTTGCAGAATTCCAAAATAGAATGTTGGGAGTTCTAGAATACCAAAATATAATGTTGGGAGTTCTAGAATTCCAAAATAGAATGTTGGGAGTTCTAGAAGTCCAAGATAGAATGTTGGGAGTTATAGAATTCCAAAATAGAATATTAGGAGTTCTAGAATTCCAAAATACAATGTTGAGAGTTCTAGAATTCCAAAAAGAATGCTGTGAGTTCTAGAATTCCAATATAGAATGTTGGTGTTGCAGAATTCCAAAATAGAATGTTGGGAGTTCTAGAAGTCCAAAATATAATGTTGGTGTTGCAGAATTCCAAAATAGAATGTTGGGAGTTCTAAAATTCGAAAATGGAATGTTGGTGTTCTAGAATTACAAAATAGAATGTTGGGAGTTCTAGAATTCCAAAATAGAACGTTGGGAGTTCTAGAATTACAGAATAGTATATTGGGAGTTCTAGAATATCAAAATAGAATGTTGGGAGTTCTTGTATTTAAAAAAAAAGATTGTTGGGAGTTTTAGAATTCCAAAATAGTCTGTTAGGAGATCTAGAATACTAAAAAAGAATGTTTGGAGTTCTAAAATTCCAAAATAGAATGTTGGGAGTTCTAGAAGTCCAAAATATAATGTTGGTGTTGCAGAATTCCAAAATAGAATGTTGGGAGTTCTAAAATTCGAAAATGGAATGTTGGTGTTCTAGAATTACAAAATAGAATGTTGGGAGTTCTAGAATTCCAAAATAGAACGTTGGGAGTTCTAGAATTACAGAATAGTATATTGGGAGTTCTAGAATTCCAAAATAGTATGTTAGGAGTTCTAGAATACTAAAATAGAATGTTGGGAGTTCTAGAATACCAAGATAAAATGTTGGTGTTGCAGAATTCCAAAATAGAATGTTGGGAGTTCTAGAATTCCAAAATATAATGTTGGTGTGGCAGAATTCTAAAATAGAATGTTGGGAGTTCTAGAATTCGAAAATGGAATGTTGGATGTTCTAGAATTCCAAAATAGAATGTTGGGAGTTCTAGAATTCCAAAATAGAATGTTGGGAGTTCTAGAATTCCAAGATTGAATGTTGATGTTGCAGAATTCCAAAATAGAATGTTGGGAGTTCTAGAATACCAACATATAATGTTGGGAGTTCTAGAATTCCAAAATAGAATGTTGGGAGTTCTAGAAGTCCAAGATAGAATGTTGGGAGTTATAGAATTCCAAAATAGAATATTAGGAGTTCTAGAATTCCAAAATACAATGTTGAGAGTTATAGAATTCCAAATAACAATGCTGTGAGTTCTAGAATTCCAAAATAGAATGTTGGTGTTGCAGAATTCCAAAATAGAATGTTGGGAGTTCTAGAAGTCCAAAATATAATGTTGGTGTTGCAGAATTCCAAAATAGAATGTTGGGAGTTCTAGAATTCGAAAATGGAATGTTGGTGTTCTAGAATTACAAAATAGAATGTTGGGAGTTCTAGAATTCCAAAATAGAACGTTGGGAGTTCTAGAATTACAGAATAGTATATTGGGAGTTCTAGAATACCAAAATAGAATGTTGGGAGTTCTAGAATTCCAAAATAGAATGTTGGGAGTTCTAGAATTTCAAAAAAAAGATTGTTGGGAGTTTTAGAATTCCAAAATAGTCTGTTAGGAGATCTAGAATACTAAAATAGAATGTTGGGAGTTCTAGAATTCCAAAATAGAATATTGGGAGTTCTAGAATTCCAAAATAGAATATTGGAAGTTCTAGAATTCCAAAATAGAATGTTTGGAGTTCTAAAATTCCAAAATAGAATGTTGGGAGTTCTAGAATTGCAATAAATGGTGGCAAACTGCTCTAATCAAGCTGGTAACAATCCTCAGGTGCTGCGGGAGTGGGTTACTCTAAACAAGAAAAACAAAAGGGATTTTTCCCACGCACTCTGCTGGCTGTTAGTAAGAAGAACTATATACTATGTAATAATAGAAAATGTAGAGCTCTTCATTACATATGTTTTGCAAGATAGGATAAGGCTCCAGGCCACTTCACGGCTGCTCTATTACTGGAGGTCCCTAACTAAGCATAAGTCCAGGGCTTGGACCCCACAAAGTCGGCTCAGGCCCGACCACCCTAGGGCAGCACCCCATTGAAATACTAAAGTGTTAATATGTGTTAAGAAAGAAGCAGAAGCTATGGGTTAGAAAGTGCTACAGAAATAAGGGTGTTAATAAAATACTCAAAAGAGTAATATTAGTGAAAATATAGGAGTGTTACATAAGTGCTAAATAAATATTATGGCGTGCTACCCCAAGGTAGCCCAGTCGCACCAGACCTGAGGGGTACCACTCCCCAAACTCACACACAGCATAATAATTATAATAATAATAATAATAATAATAATAATAATAATCACTATGGGTCATACAATTGCTTAATGTACGGCCACATGATAATGGCACATACAAAACATATCCAGATTGAGAGCTAGCTTACATGGAGGCACCCCTGTATCCTCCAAATGGCACCACAGGACCCAGCATGCCCTCCTAATGCTGGCTCCATCTATGCCTCACTGAACTTCAATAAATGGTGGCAAACTGCTCTAATCAAGCTGGTAACAATCCTCAGGTGCTGCAGGAGTGGGTTACTCTAAACAAGAAAAACAAAAGGGATTTTTCCCACGCACTCTGCTGGCTGTTAGTAAGAAGAACTATATACTATGTAATAATAGAAAATGTAGAGCTCTTCATTACATATGTTTTGCAAAAGATATGATAAGCCTCCAGGCCACTTCACGGCTGCTCTATTACTGGAGGTCCCTAACTAAGCATAAGTCCAGGGCTTGGACCCCACAAAGTCGGTTCAGGCCCGACCACCCTAGGGCAGCACCCCATTGAAATACTAAAGTGTTAATATGTGTTAAGAAAGAAGCAGAAGCTATGGGTTAGAAAGTGCTACAGAAATAAGGGTGTTAATAAAATACTCAAAAGAGTAATATTAGTGAAAAAATAGGAGTGTTACATAAGTGCTAAATAAATAATATGGCATGCTACCCCAAGGTAGCCCAGTCGCACCAGACCTGAGGGGTACCACTCCCCAAACTCACACACAGCATAATAATAATAATAATAATAATAGGAAATAATCACTATGGGTCATACAATTGCTTAATGTACGGCCACATGATAATGGCACATACAAAACATATCCAGATTGAGAGCTAGCTTACCTGGAGGCACCCCTGTATCCTCCAAATGGCACCACAGGACCCAGCATGCCCTCCTAATGCTGGCTCCATCTATGCCTCACTGAACTGCAATAAATGGTGGCAAACTGCTCTAATCAAGCTGGTAACAATCCTCGGGTGCTGCGGGAGTGGGTTACTCTAAACAAGAAAAACAAAAGGGATTTTTCCCACGCACTCTGCTGGCTGTTAGTAAGAAGAACTATATACTATGTAATAATAGAAAATGTAGAGCTCTTCGTTACATATGTTTTGCAAAAGATATGATAAGCCTCCAGGCCACTTCACGGCTGCTCTATTACTGGAGGTCCCTAACTAAGCATAAGTCCAGGGTTTGGACCCCACAAAGTCGGCTCAGGCCCAACCACCCTAGGGCAGCACCACATTGAAATACTAAAGTGTTAATATGTGTTAAGAAAGAAGCAGAAGCTATGGGTTAGAAAGTGCTACAGAAATAAGGGTGTTAATAAAATACTCAAAAGAGTAATATTAGTGAAAAAATAGGAGTGTTACATAAGTGCTAAATAAATAATATGGCGTGCTACCCCAAGGTAGCCCAGTCGCACCAGACCTGAGGGGTACCACTCCCCAAACTCACACACAGCATAATAATAATAATAATAATAATAATCACTATGGGTCATACAATTGCTTAATGTACGGCCACATGATAATGGCACATACAAAACATATCCAGATTGAGAGCTAGCTTACCTGGAGGCACCCCTGTATCCTCCAAATGGCACCACAGGACCCAGCATGCCCTCCTAATGCTGGCTCCATCTATGCCTCACTGAACTGCAATAAATGGTGGCAAACTGCTCTAATCAAGCTGGTAACAATCCTCAGGTGCTGCGGGAGTGGGTTACTCTAAACAAGAAAAACAAAAGGGATTTTTCCCACGCACTCTGCTGGCTGTTAGTAAGAAGAACTATATACTATGTAATAATAGAAAATGTAGAGCTCTTCATTACATATGTTTTGCAAAAGATATGATAAGCCTCCAGGCCACTTCACGGCTGCTCTTTTACTGGAGGTCCCTAACTAAGCATAAGTCCAGGGCTTGGACCCCACAAAGTCGGCTCAGGCCCGACCACCCTAGGGCTGCACCCCATTGAAATACTAAAGTGTTAATATGTGTTAAGAAAGAAGCAGAAGCTATGGGTTAGAAAGTGCTACAGAAATAAGGGTGTTAATTAAATACTCAAAAGAGTAATATTAGTGAAAAAATAGGAGTGTTACATAAGTGCTAAATAAATAATATGGCGTGCTAACCCAAGGTAGCCCAGTTGCACCAGACCTGAGGGGTGCCACCCCCCAAACTCACACACAGCATAATAATAATAATAATCACTATGGGTCATACAATTGCTTAATGTACGACCACATGATAATGGCACATACAAAACATATCCAGATTGAGAGCTAGCTTACCTGGAGGCACCCCTGTATCCTCCAAATGGCACCACAGGACCCAGCTTGCCCTCCTAATGCTGGCTCCATCTATGCCTCACTGAACTGCAATAAATGGTGGCAAACTGCTCTAATCAAGCTGGTAACAATCCTCAGGTGCTGCGGGAGTGGGTTACTCTAAACAAGAAAAACAAAAGGGATTTTCCCCACGCACTCTGAGTTCTAGAATTCCAAAATAGAATGTTGGGAGTTCTAGAATTCCAAGATAGAATGTTGGTGTTGCAGAATTCCAAAATAGAATGTTGGGAGTTCTAGAATTCCAAAATAGAATATTGGGAGTTCTAGAATTCCAAAATACAATGTTGGGAGTTCTAGAATTCCAAAAAAGAATGTTGGGAGTTCTAGAATTCTAAAATAGAATGTTGGTGTTGCAGAATTCCAAAATAGAATGTTGGGAGTTCTAGAATTCTAAAATAGAATGTTGAAGTAGCAGAATTCCAAAATAGAATGTTGGGAGTTATAGAATTCCAAAATAGAATATTGGGGGTTCTAGAATTTCAAAAAAGAATGTTGGGAGTTCTAGAATGCCAAAATAGTCTGTTAGGAGTTCTAGAATTCCAAAATAGAATGTTGGGAGTTCTAGAATTCCAAAATAGAATGTTGGGAGTTCTAGAATTCCAAAATAGTATGTTGGGAGTTCTGGAGATTTAAAATAGAATGTTGGGAGTTCTAGAATTCCAAAATAGAATGTTGGGATTTCTAGAATTTCAAAATAGAATGTTAGGAGTTCTAGAATACTAAATTAGAATGTTGGGAGTTCTAGAACTCCAAAAGAGAATACTGGGAGTTCTAGAATTCAAAAATAGAATGTTCTTGTTGCAGAATTCCAAAATAGAATGTTGGTGTTGCAGAATTAAAAATAGAATGCTGGGATTTCTAGAAATTTAAAATAGAATGTTGGGAGTTCTAGAATTCCAAAATAGAATGTTGGTGGTGCAGAATTCCAAAATAGAATGTTGGGAGTTCTAGAAATTCAAAATGGAATGTTGGTGTTCTAGAATTCCAAAATAGAATGTTGGGAGTTCTAGAATTCCAAAATAGAATGTTGGTGTTGCAGAATTCCAAAATAGAATGGTGGGAGTTCTAGAATTCGAAAATGGAATGTTGGTGTTCTAGAATTCCAAAATAGAATGTTGGGAGTTCTAGAATTCCAAAATTGTTTGTTGGGAGTTCTAGAATACCAAAATAGAATGTTGGGAGTTCTAGAATTCCAAAATAGTCAGTTAGGAGTTCTAGAATACTAAAATAGAATGTTGGGAGTTCTAGAATTCCAAAATAGAATATTGGGAGTTCTAGAATTCCAAAATAGAATATTGCGAGTTCTAGAATTCCAAAATAGAATGTTGGGAGTTCTAGAATTCCAAAATAGAATGTTTGGAGTTCTAGAATACCAAGATCTAATGTTGGTGTTGCAGAATTCCAAAATAGAATGTTGAGAGTTCTAGAATACCAAAATATAATGTTGGGAGTTCTAGAATTCCAAAATAGAATATTGGGAGTTCTAGAAGTCCAAGATAGAATGTTGGGAGTTCTAGAATTCCTATATAGAATGTTGGGAGTTCATGAATTCCACAATAGAATGTTGTTAGTTCTAGAATTCCAAAATAGAATGTTGGGAGTTCTAGAATACTAAAATAGAATGTTGGGAGTTCTATAATTCCAAAATAGAATGTTGAGAGTTCTAGAATTCCAAAATAGAATGTTTGTGTTGCAGAATTCCAAAATAGAATGTTGGGAGTTCGAGAATACCAAGATAAAATGTTGGTGTTGCAGAATTCCAAAATAGAATGTTGGGAGTTCTAGAATTCGAAAATGGAATGTTGGTGTTCTAGAATTACAAAATAGAATGTTGGGAGTTCTAGAATTCCAAAATAGAATGTTGAGAGTTCTAGAATTCGAAAATGGAATGTTGGTGTTCTAGAATTACAAAATAGAATGTTGGGAGTTCTAGAATTCCAAAATAGTATGTTGGGAGTTCTAGAATACCAAAATAGAATGTTGGGAGTTATATAATTCCAAAAGAGAATGTTGGGAGTTCTAGAATTCCAAAATAGAATATTGGGGGTTCTAAAATTTCAAAAAAGAATGTTGGTAGTTCTAGAATTCAAAAAAAGAATGTTGGTGTTGCAGAATTCCAAAATAGAATGTTGGGAGTTCTAGAATACTAAAATAGAATGTTGGGAGTTCTAGAATTACAAAATAGAATATTGACAGTTTTAAAATTCCAAAATAGAATGTTGGTAGCTCTAGAATTTAAAAAAGAATGTTGGGAGTTCTAGAATTCCAAAAATAGTATGTTAGGAGTTCTAGAATACTAAAATAGAATGTTGGGAGTTCTAGAATACCAAGGTAAAATGTTGGTGTTGCAGAATTCCAAATTAGAATGTTGGTAGTTCTAGAATTCCAAAATATAATGTTGGTGTTGCAGAATTCTAAAATAGAATGTTGGGAGTTCTAGAATTCGAAAATGGAATGTTGGATGTTCTAGAATTCCAAAATAGAATGTTGGGAGTTCTAGAATTCCAAAATTGTTTGTTGGGAGTTCTAGAATACCAAAATAGAATGTTGGGAGTTCTAGAATTCCAAAATAGTCAGTTAGGAGTTCTAGAATACTAAAATAGAATGTTGGGAGTTCTAGAATTCCAAAATAGAATATTGGGAGTTCTAGAATTCCAAAATAGAATATTGCGAGTTCTAGAATTCCAAAATAGAATGTTGGGAGTTCTAGAATTCCAAAATAGAATGTTTGGAGTTCTAGAATACCAAGATATAATGTTGGTGTTGCAGAATTCCAAAATAGAATGTTGAGAGTTCTAGAATACCAAAATATAATGTTGGGAGTTCTAGAATTCCAAAATAGAATATTGGGAGTTCTAGAAGTCCAAGATAGAATGTTGGGAGTTCTAGAATTCCTATATAGAATGTTGGGAGTTCATGAATTCCACAATAGAATGTTGTTAGTTCTAGAATTCCAAAATAGAATGTTGGGAGTTCTAGAATACTAAAATAGAATGTTGGGAGTTCTATAATTCCAAAATAGAATGTTGGGAGTTCCAGAATTCCAAAATAGAATGTTGAGAGTTCTAGAATTCCAAAATAGAATGTTTGTGTTGCAGAATTCCAAAATAGAATGTTGGGAGTTCTAGAATACCAAGATAAAATGTTGGTGTTGCAGAATTCCAAAATAGAATGTTGGGAGTTCTAGAATTCGAAAATGGAATGTTGGTGTTCTAGAATTACAAAATAGAATGTTTGGAGTTCTAGAATTCCAAAATAGAATGTTGAGAGTTCTAGAATTCGAAAATGGAATGTTGGTGTTCTAGAAATACAAAATATAATGTTGGGAGTTCTAGAATTCCAAAATAGTATGTTGGGAGTTCTAGAATACCAAAATAGAATGTTGGGAGTTATATAATTCCAAAAGAGAATGTTGGGAGTTCTAGAATTCCAAAATAGAATATTGGGGGTTCTAAAATTTCAAAAAAGAATGTTGGTAGTTCTAGAATTCAAAAAAAGAATGTTGGTGTTGCAGAATTCCAAAATAGAATGTTGGGAGTTCTAGAATACTAAAATAGAATGTTGGGAGTTCTAGAATTACAAAATAGAATATTGACAGTTTTAAAATTCCAAAATAGAATGTTGGTAGCTCTAGAATTTCAAAAAGAATGTTGGGAGTTCTAGAATTCCAAAAATAGTATGTTAGGAGTTCTAGAATACTAAAATAGAATGTTGGGAGTTCTAGAATACCAAGGTAAAATGTTGGTGTTGCAGAATTCCAAATTAGAATGTTGGTAGTTCTAGAATTCCAAAATATAATGTTGGTGTTGCAGAATTCTAAAATAGAATGTTGGGAGTTCTAGAATTCGAAAATGGAATGTTGGATGTTCTAGAATTCCAAAATAGAATGTTGGGAGTTCTAGAATTCCAAAATTGTTTGTTGGGAGTTCTAGAATACCAAAATAGAATGTTGGGAGTTCTAGAATTCCAAAATAGTCTGTTAGGAGTTCTAGAATACTAAAATAGAATGTTGGGAGTTCTAGAATTCCAAAATAGAATATTGGGAGTTCTAGAATTCCAAAATAGAATATTGCGAGTTCTAGAATTCCAAAATAGAATGTTGGGAGTTCTAGAATTCCAAAATAGAATGTTGAGAGTTCTAGAATTCGAAAATGGAATGTTGGTGTTCTAGAATTACAAAATAGAATGTTGGGAGTTCTAGAATTCCAAAATAGTATGTTGGGAGTTCTAGAATACCAAAATAGAATGTTGGGAGTTATATAATTCCAAAAGAGAATGTTGGGAGTTCTAGAATTCCAAAAAAGAATATTGGGGGTTCTAAAATTTCAAAAAAGAATGTTGGTAGTTCTAGAATTCAAAAAAAGAATGTTGGTGTTGCAGAATTCCAAAATAGAATGTTGGGAGTTCTAGAATACTAAAATAGAATGTTGGGAGTTCTAGAATTACAAAATAGAATATTGCGAGTTCTAGAATTCCAAAATAGAATGTTGGGAGTTCTAGAATACTAAAATAGAATGTTGGGAGTTCTAGAATTACAAAATAGAATATTGACAGTTTTAAAATTCCAAAATAGAATGTTGGTAGCTCTAGAATTTCAAAAAGAATGTTGGGAGTTCTAGAATTCCAAAAATAGTATGTTGGTGTTGCAGAATTCTAAAATAGAATGTTGGGAGTTCTAGAATTCGAAAATGGAATGTTGGATGTTCTAGAATTCCAAAATTGTTTGTTGGGAGTTCTAGAATACAAAAATAGAATGTTGGGAGTTCTAGAATTCCAAAATAGTCTGTTAGGAGTTCTAGAATACTAAAATAGAATGTTGGGAGTTCTAGAATTCCAAAATAGAATATTGGGAGTTCTAGAATTCCAAAATAGAATATTGCGAGTTCTAGAATTCCAAAATAGAATGTTGGGAGTTCTAGAATACTAAAATAGAATGTTGGGAGTTCTAGAATTACAAAATAGAATATTGACAGTTTTAAAATTCCAAAATAGAATGTTGGTAGCTCTAGAATTTCAAAAAGAATGTTGGGAGTTCTAGAATTCCAAAAATAGTATGTTAGGAGTTCTAGAATACTAAAATAGAATGTTGGGAGTTCTAGAATACCAAGGTAAAATGTTGGTGTTGCAGAATTCCAAATTAGAATGTTGGTAGTTCTAGAATTCCAAAATATAATGTTGGTGTTGCAGAATTCTAAAATAGAATGTTGGGAGTTCTAGAATTCGAAAATGGAATGTTGGATGTTCTAGAATTCCAAAATAGAATGTTGGGAGTTCTAGAATTCCAAAATTGTTTGTTGGGAGTTCTAGAATACCAAAATAGAATGTTGGGAGTTCTAGAATTCCAAAATAGTCAGTTAGGAGTTCTAGAATACTAAAATAGAATGTTGGGAGTTCTAGAATTCCAAAATAGAATATTGGGAGTTCTAGAATTCCAAAATAGAATATTGCGAGTTCTAGAATTCCAAAATAGAATGTTGGGAGTTCTAGAATTCCAAAATAGAATGTTTGGAGTTCTAGAATACCAAGATATAATGTTGGTGTTGCAGAATTCCAAAATAGAATGTTGAGAGTTCTAGAATACCAAAATATAATGTTGGGAGTTCTAGAATTCCAAAATAGAATATTGGGAGTTCTAGAAGTCCAAGATAGAATGTTGGGAGTTCTAGAATTCCTATATAGAATGTTGGGAGTTCATGAATTCCACAATAGAATGTTGTTAGTTCTAGAATTCCAAAATAGAATGTTGGGAGTTCTAGAATACTAAAATAGAATGTTGGGAGTTCTATAATTCCAAAATAGAATGTTGGGAGTTCCAGAATTCCAAAATAGAATGTTGAGAGTTCTAGAATTCCAAAATAGAATGTTTGTGTTGCAGAATTCCAAAATAGAATGTTGGGAGTTCTAGAATACCAAGATAAAATGTTGGTGTTGCAGAATTCCAAAATAGAATGTTGGGAGTTCTAGAATTCGAAAATGGAATGTTGGTGTTCTAGAATTACAAAATAGAATGTTTGGAGTTCTAGAATTCCAAAATAGAATGTTGAGAGTTCTAGAATTCGAAAATGGAATGTTGGTGTTCTAGAAATACAAAATATAATGTTGGGAGTTCTAGAATTCCAAAATAGTATGTTGGGAGTTCTAGAATACCAAAATAGAATGTTGGGAGTTATATAATTCCAAAAGAGAATGTTGGGAGTTCTAGAATTCCAAAATAGAATATTGGGGGTTCTAAAATTTCAAAAAAGAATGTTGGTAGTTCTAGAATTCAAAAAAAGAATGTTGGTGTTGCAGAATTCCAAAATAGAATGTTGGGAGTTCTAGAATACTAAAATAGAATGTTGGGAGTTCTAGAATTACAAAATAGAATATTGACAGTTTTAAAATTCCAAAATAGAATGTTGGTAGCTCTAGAAATTCAAAAAGAATGTTGGGAGTTCTAGAATTCCAAAAATAGTATGTTAGGAGTTCTAGAATACTAAAATAGAATGTTGGGAGTTCTAGAATACCAAGGTAAAATGTTGGTGTTGCAGAATTCCAAATTAGAATGTTGGTAGTTCTAGAATTCCAAAATATAATGTTGGTGTTGCAGAATTCTAAAATAGAATGTTGGGAGTTCTAGAATTCGAAAATGGAATGTTGGATGTTCTAGAATTCCAAAATAGAATGTTGGGAGTTCTAGAATTCCAAAATTGTTTGTTGGGAGTTCTAGAATACCAAAATAGAATGTTGGGAGTTCTAGAATTCCAAAATAGTCTGTTAGGAGTTCTAGAATACTAAAATAGAATGTTGGGAGTTCTAGAATTCCAAAATAGAATATTGGGAGTTCTAGAATTCCAAAATAGAATATTGCGAGTTCTAGAATTCCAAAATAGAATGTTGGGAGTTCTAGAATTCCAAAATAGAATGTTGAGAGTTCTAGAATTCGAAAATGGAATGTTGGTGTTCTAGAATTACAAAATAGAATGTTGGGAGTTCTAGAATTCCAAAATAGTATGTTGGGAGTTCTAGAATACCAAAATAGAATGTTGGGAGTTATATAATTCCAAAAGAGAATGTTGGGAGTTCTAGAATTCCAAAATAGAATATTGGGGGTTCTAAAATTTCAAAAAAGAATGTTGGTAGTTCTAGAATTCAAAAAAAGAATGTTGGTGTTGCAGAATTCCAAAATAGAATGTTGGGAGTTCTAGAATACTAAAATAGAATGTTGGGAGTTCTAGAATTACAAAATAGAATATTGCGAGTTCTAGAATTCCAAAATAGAATGTTGGGAGTTCTAGAATACTAAAATAGAATGTTGGGAGTTCTAGAATTACAAAATAGAATATTGACAGTTTTAAAATTCCAAAATAGAATGTTGGTAGCTCTAGAATTTCAAAAAGAATGTTGGGAGTTCTAGAATTCCAAAAATAGTATGTTGGTGTTGCAGAATTCTAAAATAGAATGTTGGGAGTTCTAGAATTCGAAAATGGAATGTTGGATGTTCTAGAATTCCAAAATTGTTTGTTGGGAGTTCTAGAATACAAAAATAGAATGTTGGGAGTTCTAGAATTCCAAAATAGTCTGTTAGGAGTTCTAGAATACTAAAATAGAATGTTGGGAGTTCTAGAATTCCAAAATAGAATATTGGGAGTTCTAGAATTCCAAAATAGAATATTGCGAGTTCTAGAATTCCAAAATAGAATGTTGGGAGTTCTAGAATACTAAAATAGAATGTTGGGAGTTCTAGAATTACAAAATAGAATATTGACAGTTTTAAAATTCCAAAATAGAATGTTGGTAGCTCTAGAATTTCAAAAAGAATGTTGGGAGTTCTAGAATTCCAAAAATAGTATGTTAGGAGTTCTAGAATACTAAAATAGAATGTTGGGAGTTCTAGAATACCAAGGTAAAATGTTGGTGTTGCAGAATTCCAAATTAGAATGTTGGTAGTTCTAGAATTCCAAAATATAATGTTGGTGTTGCAGAATTCTAAAATAGAATGTTGGGAGTTCTAGAATTCGAAAATGGAATGTTGGATGTTCTAGAATTCCAAAATAGAATGTTGGGAGTTCTAGAATTCCAAAATTGTTTGTTGGGAGTTCTAGAATACCAAAATAGAATGTTGGGAGTTCTAGAATTCCAAAATAGTCAGTTAGGAGTTCTAGAATACTAAAATAGAATGTTGGGAGTTCTAGAATTCCAAAATAGAATATTGGGAGTTCTAGAATTCCAAAATAGAATATTGCGAGTTCTAGAATTCCAAAATAGAATGTTGGGAGTTCTAGAATTCCAATATAGAATATTGGGAGTTCTAGAATACCAAGATATAATGTTGGTGTTGCAGAATTCCAAAATAGAATGTTGAGAGTTCTAGAATACCAAAATATAATGTTGGGAGTTCTAGAATTCCAAAATAGAATATTGGGAGTTCTAGAAGTCCAAGATAGAATGTTGGGAGTTCTAGAATTCCTATATAGAATGTTGGGAGTTCATGAATTCCACAATAGAATGTTGTTAGTTCTAGAATTCCAAAATAGAATGTTGGGAGTTCTAGAATACTAAAATAGAATGTTGGGAGTTCTATAATTCCAAAATAGAATGTTGGGAGTTCCAGAATTCCAAAATAGAATGTTGAGAGTTCTAGAATTCCAAAATAGAATGTTTGTGTTGCAGAATTCCAAAATAGAATGTTGGGAGTTCTAGAATACCAAGATAAAATGTTGGTGTTGCAGAATTCCAAAATAGAATGTTGGGAGTTCTAGAATTCGAAAATGGAATGTTGGTGTTCTAGAATTACAAAATAGAATGTTGGGAGTTCTAGAATTCCAAAATAGAATGTTGAGAGTTCTAGAATTCGAAAATGGAATGTTGGTGTTCTAGAATTACAAAATAGAATGTTGGGAGTTCTAGAATTCCAAAATAGTATGTTGGGAGTTCTAGAATACCAAAATAGAATGTTGGGAGTTATATAATTCCAAAAGAGAATGTTGGGAGTTCTAGAATTCCAAAATAGAATATTGGGGGTTCTAAAATTTCAAAAAAGAATGTTGGTAGTTCTAGAATTCAAAAAAAGAATGTTGGGAGTTCTAGAATTCCAAAATAGTCTGTTAGGAGTTCTAGAATACTAAAATAGAATGTTGGGAGTTCTAGAATTCCAAAATAGAATATTGGGAGTTCTAGAATTCCAAAATAGAATATTGCGAGTTCTAGAATTCCAAAATAGAATGTTGGGAGTTCTAGAATTCCAAAATAGAATGTTGAGAGTTCTAGAATTCGAAAATGGAATGTTGGTGTTCTAGAATTACAAAATAGAATGTTGGGAGTTCTAGAATTCCAAAATAGTATGTTGGGAGTTCTAGAATACCAAAATAGAATGTTGGGAGTTATATAATTCCAAAAGAGAATGTTGGGAGTTCTAGAATTCCAAAATAGAATATTGGGGGTTCTAAAATTTCAAAAAAGAATGTTGGTAGTTCTAGAATTCAAAAAAAGAATGTTGGTGTTGCAGAATTCCAAAATAGAATGTTGGGAGTTCTAGAATACTAAAATAGAATGTTGGGAGTTCTAGAATTACAAAATAGAATATTGCGAGTTCTAGAATTCCAAAATAGAATGTTGGGAGTTCTAGAATACTAAAATAGAATGTTGGGAGTTCTAGAATTACAAAATAGAATATTGACAGTTTTAAAATTCCAAAATAGAATGTTGGTAGCTCTAGAATTTCAAAAAGAATGTTGGGAGTTCTAGAATTCCAAAAATAGTATGTTGGTGTTGCAGAATTCTAAAATAGAATGTTGGGAGTTCTAGAATTCGAAAATGGAATGTTGGATGTTCTAGAATTCCAAAATTGTTTGTTGGGAGTTCTAGAATACAAAAATAGAATGTTGGGAGTTCTAGAATTCCAAAATAGTCTGTTAGGAGTTCTAGAATACTAAAATAGAATGTTGGGAGTTCTAGAATTCCAAAATAGAATATTGGGAGTTCTAGAATTCCAAAATAGAATATTGCGAGTTCTAGAATTCCAAAATAGAATGTTGGGAGTTCTAGAATACTAAAATAGAATGTTGGGAGTTCTAGAATTACAAAATAGAATATTGACAGTTTTAAAATTCCAAAATAGAATGTTGGTAGCTCTAGAATTTCAAAAAGAATGTTGGGAGTTCTAGAATTCCAAAAATAGTATGTTAGGAGTTCTAGAATACTAAAATAGAATGTTGGGAGTTCTAGAATACCAAGGTAAAATGTTGGTGTTGCAGAATTCCAAATTAGAATGTTGGTAGTTCTAGAATTCCAAAATATAATGTTGGTGTTGCAGAATTCTAAAATAGAATGTTGGGAGTTCTAGAATTCGAAAATGGAATGTTGGATGTTCTAGAATTCCAAAATAGAATGTTGGGAGTTCTAGAATTCCAAAATTGTTTGTTGGGAGTTCTAGAATACCAAAATAGAATGTTGGGAGTTCTAGAATTCCAAAATAGTCAGTTAGGAGTTCTAGAATACTAAAATAGAATGTTGGGAGTTCTAGAATTCCAAAATAGAATATTGGGAGTTCTAGAATTCCAAAATAGAATATTGCGAGTTCTAGAATTCCAAAATAGAATGTTGGGAGTTCTAGAATTCCAATATAGAATATTGGGAGTTCTAGAATACCAAGATATAATGTTGGTGTTGCAGAATTCCAAAATAGAATGTTGAGAGTTCTAGAATACCAAAATATAATGTTGGGAGTTCTAGAATTCCAAAATAGAATATTGGGAGTTCTAGAAGTCCAAGATAGAATGTTGGGAGTTCTAGAATTCCTATATAGAATGTTGGGAGTTCATGAATTCCACAATAGAATGTTGTTAGTTCTAGAATTCCAAAATAGAATGTTGGGAGTTCTAGAATACTAAAATAGAATGTTGGGAGTTCTATAATTCCAAAATAGAATGTTGGGAGTTCCAGAATTCCAAAATAGAATGTTGAGAGTTCTAGAATTCCAAAATAGAATGTTTGTGTTGCAGAATTCCAAAATAGAATGTTGGGAGTTCTAGAATACCAAGATAAAATGTTGGTGTTGCAGAATTCCAAAATAGAATGTTGGGAGTTCTAGAATTCGAAAATGGAATGTTGGTGTTCTAGAATTACAAAATAGAATGTTGGGAGTTCTAGAATTCCAAAATAGAATGTTGAGAGTTCTAGAATTCGAAAATGGAATGTTGGTGTTCTAGAATTACAAAATAGAATGTTGGGAGTTCTAGAATTCCAAAATAGAATGTTGGGAGTTCTAGAATTCCAAAATAGAATGTTGAGAGTTCTAGAATTCGAAAATGGAATGTTGGTGTTCTAGAATTACAAAATAGAATGTTGGGAGTTCTAGAATTCCAAAATAGTATGTTGGGAGTTCTAGAATACCAAAATAGAATGTTGGGAGTTATATAATTCCAAAAGAGAATGTTGGGAGTTCTAGAATTCCAAAATAGAATATTGGGGGTTCTAAAATTTCAAAAAAGAATGTTGGTAGTTCTAGAATTCAAAAAAAAGAATGTTGGTGTTGCAGAATTCCAAAATAGAATGTTGGGAGTTCTAGAATACTAAAATAGAATGTTGGGAGTTCTAGAATTACAAAATAGAATATTGCGAGTTCTAGAATTCCAAAATAGAATGTTGGGAGTTCTAGAATACTAAAATAGAATGTTGGGAGTTCTAGAATTACAAAATAGAATATTGACAGTTTTAAAATTCCAAAATAGAATGTTGGTAGCTCTAGAATTTCAAAAAGAATGTTGGGAGTTCTAGAATTCCAAAAATAGTATGTTGGTGTTGCAGAATTCTAAAATAGAATGTTGGGAGTTCTAGAATTCGAAAATGGAATGTTGGATGTTCTAGAATTCCAAAATTGTTTGTTGGGAGTTCTAGAATACAAAAATAGAATGTTGGGAGTTCTAGAATTCCAAAATAGTCTGTTAGGAGTTCTAGAATACTAAAATAGAATGTTGGGAGTTCTAGAATTCCAAAATAGAATATTGGGAGTTCTAGAATTCCAAAATAGAATATTGCGAGTTCTAGAATTCCAAAATAGAATGTTGGGAGTTCTAGAATACTAAAATAGAATGTTGGGAGTTCTAGAATTACAAAATAGAATATTGACAGTTTTAAAATTCCAAAATAGAATGTTGGTAGCTCTAGAATTTCAAAAAGAATGTTGGGAGTTCTAGAATTCCAAAAATAGTATGTTAGGAGTTCTAGAATACTAAAATAGAATGTTGGGAGTTCTAGAATACCAAGGTAAAATGTTGGTGTTGCAGAATTCCAAATTAGAATGTTGGTAGTTCTAGAATTCCAAAATATAATGTTGGTGTTGCAGAATTCTAAAATAGAATGTTGGGAGTTCTAGAATTCGAAAATGGAATGTTGGATGTTCTAGAATTCCAAAATAGAATGTTGGGAGTTCTAGAATTCCAAAATTGTTTGTTGGGAGTTCTAGAATACCAAAATAGAATGTTGGGAGTTCTAGAATTCCAAAATAGTCAGTTAGGAGTTCTAGAATACTAAAATAGAATGTTGGGAGTTCTAGAATTCCAAAATAGAATATTGGGAGTTCTAGAATTCCAAAATAGAATATTGCGAGTTCTAGAATTCCAAAATAGAATGTTGGGAGTTCTAGAATTCCAATATAGAATATTGGGAGTTCTAGAATACCAAGATATAATGTTGGTGTTGCAGAATTCCAAAATAGAATGTTGAGAGTTCTAGAATACCAAAATATAATGTTGGGAGTTCTAGAATTCCAAAATAGAATATTGGGAGTTCTAGAAGTCCAAGATAGAATGTTGGGAGTTCTAGAATTCCTATATAGAATGTTGGGAGTTCATGAATTCCACAATAGAATGTTGTTAGTTCTAGAATTCCAAAATAGAATGTTGGGAGTTCTAGAATACTAAAATAGAATGTTGGGAGTTCTATAATTCCAAAATAGAATGTTGGGAGTTCCAGAATTCCAAAATAGAATGTTGAGAGTTCTAGAATTCCAAAATAGAATGTTTGTGTTGCAGAATTCCAAAATAGAATGTTGGGAGTTCTAGAATACCAAGATAAAATGTTGGTGTTGCAGAATTCCAAAATAGAATGTTGGGAGTTCTAGAATTCGAAAATGGAATGTTGGTGTTCTAGAATTACAAAATAGAATGTTGGGAGTTCTAGAATTCCAAAATAGAATGTTGAGAGTTCTAGAATTCGAAAATGGAATGTTGGTGTTCTAGAATTACAAAATAGAATGTTGGGAGTTCTAGAATTCCAAAATAGTATGTTGGGAGTTCTAGAATACCAAAATAGAATGTTGGGAGTTATATAATTCCAAAAGAGAATGTTGGGAGTTCTAGAATTCCAAAATAGAATATTGGGGGTTCTAAAATTTCAAAAAAGAATGTTGGTAGTTCTAGAATTCAAAAAAAGAATGTTGGTGTTGCAGAATTCCAAAATAGAATGTTGGGAGTTCTAGAATACTAAAATAGAATGTTGGGAGTTCTAGAATTACAAAATAGAATATTGACAGTTTTAAAATTCCAAAATAGAATGTTGGTAGCTCTAGAATTTCAAAAAGAATGTTGGGAGTTCTAGAATTCCAAAAATAGTATGTTAGGAGTTCTAGAATACTAAAATAGAATGTTGGGAGTTCTAGAATACCAAGGTAAAATGTTGGTGTTGCAGAATTCCAAATTAGAATGTTGGTAGTTCTAGAATTCCAAAATATAATGTTGGTGTTGCAGAATTCTAAAATAGAATGTTGGGAGTTCTAGAATTCGAAAATGGAATGTTGGATGTTCTAGAATTCCAAAATTGTTTGTTGGGAGTTCTAGAATACCAAAATAGAATGTTGGGAGTTCTAGAATTCCAAAATAGTCTGTTAGGAGTTCTAGAATACTAAAATAGAATGTTGGGAGTTCTAGAATTCCAAAATAGAATATTGGGAGTTCTAGAATTCCAAAATAGAATATTGCGAGTTCTAGAATTCCAAAATAGAATGTTGGGAGTTCTAGAATACTAAAATAGAATGTTGGGAGTTCTAGAATTACAAAATAGAATATTGACAGTTTTAAAATTCCAAAATAGAATGTTGGTAGCTCTAGAATTTCAAAAAGAATGTTGGGAGTACTAGAATTCCAAAAATAGTATGTTAGGAGTTCTAGAATACTAAAATAGAATGTTGGGAGTTCTAGAATACCAAGGTAAAATGTTGGTGTTGCAGAATTCCAAATTAGAATGTTGGTAGTTCTAGAATTCCAAAATATAATGTTGGTGTTGCAGAATTCTAAAATAGAATGTTGGGAGTTCTAGAATTCGAAAATGGAATGTTGGATGTTCTAGAATTCCAAAATAGAATGTTGGGAGTTCTAGAATTCCAAAATTGTTTGTTGGGAGTTCTAGAATACCAAAATAGAATGTTGGGAGTTCTAGAATTCCAAAATAGTCAGTTAGGAGTTCTAGAATACTAAAATAGAATGTTGGGAGTTCTAGAATTCCAAAATAGAATATTGGGAGTTCTAGAATTCCAAAATAGAATATTGCGAGTTCTAGAATTCCAAAATAGAATGTTGGGAGTTCTAGAATTCCAAAATAGAATGTTTGGAGTTCTAGAATACCAAGATCTAATGTTGGTGTTGCAGAATTCCAAAATAGAATGTTGAGAGTTCTAGAATACCAAAATATAATGTTGGGAGTTCTAGAATTCCAAAATAGAATATTGGGAGTTCTAGAAGTCCAAGATAGAATGTTGGGAGTTCTAGAATTCCTATATAGAATGTTGGTAGTTCATGAATTCCACAATAGAATGTTGTTAGTTCTAGAATTCCAAAATAGAATGTTGGGAGTTCTAGAATACTAAAATAGAATGTTGGGAGTTCTATAATTCCAAAATAGAATGTTGGGAGTTCCAGAATTCCAAAATAGAATGTTGAGAGTTCTAGAATTCCAAAATAGAATGTTTGTGTTGCAGAATTCCAAAATAGAATGTTGGGAGTTCGAGAATACCAAGATAAAATGTTGGTGTTGCAGAATTCCAACATAGAATGTTGGGAGTTCTAGAATTCGAAAATGGAATGTTGGTGTTCTAGAATTACAAAATAGAATGTTGGGAGTTCTAGAATTCCAAAATAGAATGTTGAGAGTTCTAGAATTCGAAAATGGAATGTTGGTGTTCTAGAATTACAAAATAGAATGTTGGGAGTTCTAGAATTCCAAAATAGTATGTTGGGAGTTCTAGAATACCAAAATAGAATGTTGGGAGTTATATAATTCCAAAAGAGAATGTTGGGAGTTCTAGAATTCCAAAATAGAATATTGGGGGTTCTAAAATTTCAAAAAAGAATGTTGGTAGTTCTAGAATTCAAAAAAAGAATGTTGGTGTTGCAGAATTCCAAAATAGAATGTTGGGAGTTCTAGAATACTAAAATAGAATGTTGGGAGTTCTAGAATTACAAAATAGAATATTGACAGTTTTAAAATTCCAAAATAGAATGTTGGTAGCTCTAGAATTTCAAAAAGAATGTTGGGAGTTCTAGAATTCCAAAAATAGTATGTTAGGAGTTCTAGAATACTAAAATAGAATGTTGGGAGTTCTAGAATACCAAGGTAAAATGTTGGTGTTGCAGAATTCCAAATTAGAATGTTGGTAGTTCTAGAATTCCAAAATATAATGTTGGTGTTGCAGAATTCTAAAATAGAATGTTGGGAGTTCTAGAATTCGAAAATGGAATGTTGGATGTTCTAGAATTCCAAAATAGAATGTTGGGAGTTCTAGAATTCCAAAATTGTTTGTTGGGAGTTCTAGAATACCAAAATAGAATGTTGGGAGTTCTAGAATTCCAAAATAGTCTGTTAGGAGTTCTAGAATACTAAAATAGAATGTTGGGAGTTCTAGAATTCCAAAATAGAATATTGGGAGTTCTAGAATTCCAAAATAGAATATTGCGAGTTCTAGAATTCCAAAATAGAATGTTGGGAGTTCTAGAATACTAAAATAGAATGTTGGGAGTTCTAGAATTACAAAATAGAATATTGACAGTTTTAAAATTCCAAAATAGAATGTTGGTAGCTCTAGAATTTCAAAAAGAATGTTGGGAGTTCTAGAATTCCAAAAATAGTATGTTAGGAGTTCTAGAATACTAAAATAGAATGTTGGGAGTTCTAGAATTCCAAAATTGTTTGTTGGGAGTTCTAGAATACCAAAATAGAATGTTGGGAGTTCTAGAATACTAAAATAGAATGTTGGGAGTTCTAGAATACCAAGGTAAAATGTTGGTGTTGCAGAATTCCAAATTAGAATGTTGGTAGTTCTAGAATTCCAAAATATAATGTTGGTGTTGCAGAATTCTAAAATAGAATGTTGGGAGTTCTAGAATTCGAAAATGGAATGTTGGATGTTCTAGAATTCCAAAATAGAATGTTGAGAGTTCTAGAATTCGAAAATGGAATGTTGGTGTTCTAGAATTACAAAATATAATGTTGGGAGTTCTAGAATTCCAAAATAGTATGTTGGGAGTTCTAGAATACCAAAATAGAATGTTGGGAGTTATATAATTCCAAAAGAGAATGTTGGGAGTTCTAGAATTCCAAAATAGAATATTGGGGGTTCTAAAATTTCAAAAAAGAATGTTGGTAGTTCTAGAATTCAAAAAAAGAATGTTGGTGTTGCAGAATTCCAAAATAGAATGTTGGGAGTTCTAGAATACTAAAATAGAATGTTGGGAGTTCTAGAATTACAAAATAGAATATTGACAGTTTTAAAATTCCAAAATAGAATGTTGGTAGCTCTAGAATTTCAAAAAGAATGTTGGGAGTTCTAGAATTCCAAAAATAGTATGTTAGGAGTTCTAGAATACTAAAATAGAATGTTGGGAGTTCTAGAATACCAAGGTAAAATGTTGGTGTTGCAGAATTCCAAATTAGAATGTTGGTAGTTCTAGAATTCCAAAATATAATGTTGGTGTTGCAGAATTCTAAAATAGAATGTTGGGAGTTCTAGAATTCGAAAATGGAATGTTGGATGTTCTAGAATTCCAAAATAGAATGTTGGGAGTTCTAGAATTCCAAAATTGTTTGTTGGGAGTTCTAGAATACCAAAATAGAATGTTGGGAGTTCTAGAATTCCAAAATAGTCTGTTAGGAGTTCTAGAATACTAAAATAGAATGTTGGGAGTTCTAGAATTCCAAAATAGAATATTGGGAGTTCTAGAATTCCAAAATAGAATATTGCGAGTTCTAGAATTCCAAAATAGAATGTTGGGAGTTCTAGAATACTAAAATAGAATGTTGGGAGTTCTAGAATTACAAAATAGAATATTGATAGTTTTAAAATTCCAAAATAGAATGTTGGTAGCTCTAGAATTTCAAAAAGAATGTTGGGAGTTCTAGAATTCCAAAAATAGTATGTTAGGAGTTCTAGAATACTAAAATAGAATGTTGGGAGTTCTAGAATTCCAAAATTGTTTGTTGGGAGTTCTAGAATACCAAAATAGAATGTTGGGAGTTCTAGAATACTAAAATAGAATGTTGGGAGTTCTAGAATACCAAGGTAAAATGTTGGTGTTGCAGAATTCCAAATTAGAATGTTGGTAGTTCTAGAATTCCAAAATATAATGTTGGTGTTGCAGAATTCTAAAATAGAATGTTGGGAGTTCTAGAATTCGAAAATGGAATGTTGGATGTTCTAGAATTCCAAAATAGAATGTTGGGAGTTCTAGAATTCCAAAATTGTTTGTTGGGAGTTCTAGAATACCAAAATAGAATGTTGGGAGTTCTAGAATTCCAAAATAGTCAGTTAGGAGTTCTAGAATACTAAAATAGAATGTTGGGAGTTCTAGAATTCCAAAATAGAATATTGGGAGTTCTAGAATTCCAAAATAGAATATTGCGAGTTCTAGAATTCCAAAATAGAATGTTGGGAGTTCTAGAATTCCAATATAGAATATTGGGAGTTCTAGAATACCAAGATATAATGTTGGTGTTGCAGAATTCCAAAATAGAATGTTGAGAGTTCTAGAATACCAAAATATAATGTTGGGAGTTCTAGAATTCCAAAATAGAATATTGGGAGTTCTAGAAGTCCAAGATAGAATGTTGGGAGTTCTAGAATTCCTATATAGAATGTTGGGAGTTCATGAATTCCACAATAGAATGTTGTTAGTTCTAGAATTCCAAAATAGAATGTTGGGAGTTCTAGAATACTAAAATAGAATGTTGGGAGTTCTATAATTCCAAAATAGAATGTTGGGAGTTCCAGAATTCCAAAATAGAATGTTGAGAGTTCTAGAATTCCAAAATAGAATGTTTGTGTTGCAGAATTCCAAAATAGAATGTTGGGAGTTCGAGAATACCAAGATAAAATGTTGGTGTTGCAGAATTCCAAAATAGAATGTTGAGAGTTCTAGAATTCCAAAATAGAATGTTTGTGTTGCAGAATTCCAAAATAGAATGTTGGGAGTTCTAGAATACCAAGATAAAATGTTGGTGTTGCAGAATTCCAAAATAGAATGTTGGGAGTTCTAGAATTCGAAAATGGAATGTTGGTGTTCTAGAATTACAAAATAGAATGTTGGGAGTTCTAGAATTCCAAAATAGAATGTTGAGAGTTCTAGAATTCGAAAATGGAATGTTGGTGTTCTAGAATTACAAAATAGAATGTTGGGAGTTCTAGAATTCCAAAATAGTATGTTGGGAGTTCTAGAATACCAAAATAGAATGTTGGGAGTTATATAATTCCAAAAGAGAATGTTGGGAGTTCTAGAATTCCAAAATAGAATATTGGGGGTTCTAAAATTTCAAAAAAGAATGTTGGTAGTTCTAGAATTCAAAAAAAGAATGTTGGTGTTGCAGAATTCCAAAATAGAATGTTGGGAGTTCTAGAATACTAAAATAGAATGTTGGGAGTTCTAGAATTACAAAATAGAATATTGACAGTTTTAAAATTCCAAAATAGAATGTTGGTAGCTCTAGAATTTCAAAAAGAATGTTGGGAGTTCTAGAATTCCAAAAATAGTATGTTAGGAGTTCTAGAATACTAAAATAGAATGTTGGGAGTTCTAGAATACCAAGGTAAAATGTTGGTGTTGCAGAATTCCAAATTAGAATGTTGGTAGTTCTAGAATTCCAAAATATAATGTTGGTGTTGCAGAATTCTAAAATAGAATGTTGGGAGTTCTAGAATTCGAAAATGGAATGTTGGATGTTCTAGAATTCCAAAATTGTTTGTTGGGAGTTCTAGAATACCAAAATAGAATGTTGGGAGTTCTAGAATTCCAAAATAGTCTGTTAGGAGTTCTAGAATACTAAAATAGAATGTTGGGAGTTCTAGAATTCCAAAATAGAATATTGGGAGTTCTAGAATTCCAAAATAGAATATTGCGAGTTCTAGAATTCCAAAATAGAATGTTGGGAGTTCTAGAATACTAAAATAGAATGTTGGGAGTTCTAGAATTACAAAATAGAATATTGACAGTTTTAAAATTCCAAAATAGAATGTTGGTAGCTCTAGAATTTCAAAAAGAATGTTGGGAGTACTAGAATTCCAAAAATAGTATGTTAGGAGTTCTAGAATACTAAAATAGAATGTTGGGAGTTCTAGAATACCAAGGTAAAATGTTGGTGTTGCAGAATTCCAAATTAGAATGTTGGTAGTTCTAGAATTCCAAAATATAATGTTGGTGTTGCAGAATTCTAAAATAGAATGTTGGGAGTTCTAGAATTCGAAAATGGAATGTTGGATGTTCTAGAATTCCAAAATAGAATGTTGGGAGTTCTAGAATTCCAAAATAGAATGTTGGGAGTTCTAGAATACTAAAATAGAATGTTGGGAGTTCTATAATTCCAAAATAGAATGTTGGGAGTTCCAGAATTCCAAAATAGAATGTTGAGAGTTCTAGAATTCCAAAATAGAATGTTTGTGTTGCAGAATTCCAAAATAGAATGTTGGGAGTTCGAGAATTCCAAAATAGAATGTTGGGAGTTCTAGAATACTAAAATAGAATGTTGGGAGTTCTATAATTCCAAAATAGAATGTTGGGAGTTCCAGAATTCCAAAATAGAATGTTGAGAGTTCTAGAATTCCAAAATAGAATGTTTGTGTTGCAGAATTCCAAAATAGAATGTTGGGAGTTCGAGAATACCAAGATAAAATGTTGGTGTTGCAGAATTCCAAAATAGAATGTTGGGAGTTCTAGAATTCGAAAATGGAATGTTGGTGTTCTAGAATTACAAAATAGAATGTTGGGAGTTCTAGAATTCCAAAATAGAATGTTGAGAGTTCTAGAATTCGAAAATGGAATGTTGGTGTTCTAGAATTACAAAATAGAATGTTGGGAGTTCTAGAATTCCAAAATAGTATGTTGGGAGTTCTAGAATACCAAAATAGAATGTTGGGAGTTATATAATTCCAAAAGAGAATGTTGGGAGTTCTAGAATTCCAAAATAGAATATTGGGGGTTCTAAAATTTCAAAAAAGAATGTTGGTAGTTCTAGAATTCAAAAAAAGAATGTT
Organism: Pseudophryne corroboree; assembly: GCF_028390025.1. NCBI lineage: Eukaryota > Metazoa > Chordata > Amphibia > Anura > Myobatrachidae > Pseudophryne > Pseudophryne corroboree. The sequence continues at coordinate 368,676,391 of NC_086448.1, forward strand.
GGTGTTGCAGAATTCCAAAATAGAATGTTGGGAGTTCTAGAATACTAAAATAGAATGTTGGGAGTTCTAGAATTACAAAATAGAATATTGACAGTTTTAAAATTCCAAAATAGAATGTTGGTAGCTCTAGAATTTCAAAAAGAATGTTGGGAGTTCTAGAATTCCAAAAATAGTATGTTAGGAGTTCTAGAATACTAAAATAGAATGTTGGGAGTTCTAGAATACCAAGGTAAAATGTTGGTGTTGCAGAATTCCAAATTAGAATGTTGGTAGTTCTAGAATTCCAAAATATAATGTTGGTGTTGCAGAATTCTAAAATAGAATGTTGGGAGTTCTAGAATTCGAAAATGGAATGTTGGATGTTCTAGAATTCCAAAATAGAATGTTGGGAGTTCTAGAATTCCAAAATTGTTTGTTGGGAGTTCTAGAATACCAAAATAGAATGTTGGGAGTTCTAGAATTCCAAAATAGTCAGTTAGGAGTTCTAGAATACTAAAATAGAATGTTGGGAGTTCTAGAATTCCAAAATAGAATATTGGGAGTTCTAGAATTCCAAAATAGAATATTGCGAGTTCTAGAATTCCAAAATAGAATGTTGGGAGTTCTAGAATTCCAAAATAGAATGTTTGGAGTTCTAGAATACCAAGATATAATGTTGGTGTTGCAGAATTCCAAAATAGAATGTTGAGAGTTCTAGAATACCAAAATATAATGTTGGGAGTTCTAGAATTCCAAAATAGAATATTGGGAGTTCTAGAAGTCCAAGATAGAATGTTGGGAGTTCTAGAATTCCTATATAGAATGTTGGGAGTTCATGAATTCCACAATAGAATGTTGTTAGTTCTAGAATTCCAAAATAGAATGTTGGGAGTTCTAGAATACTAAAATAGAATGTTGGGAGTTCTATAATTCCAAAATAGAATGTTGGGAGTTCCAGAATTCCAAAATAGAATGTTGAGAGTTCTAGAATTCCAAAATAGAATGTTTGTGTTGCAGAATTCCAAAATAGAATGTTGGGAGTTCTAGAATACCAAGATAAAATGTTGGTGTTGCAGAATTCCAAAATAGAATGTTGGGAGTTCTAGAATTCGAAAATGGAATGTTGGTGTTCTAGAATTACAAAATAGAATGTTTGGAGTTCTAGAATTCCAAAATAGAATGTTGAGAGTTCTAGAATTCGAAAATGGAATGTTGGTGTTCTAGAATTACAAAATATAATGTTGGGAGTTCTAGAATTCCAAAATAGTATGTTGGGAGTTCTAGAATACCAAAATAGAATGTTGGTAGTTATATAATTCCAAAAGAGAATGTTGGGAGTTCTAGAATTCCAAAATAGAATATTGGGGGTTCTAAAATTTCAAAAAAGAATGTTGGTAGTTCTAGAATTCAAAAAAAGAATGTTGGTGTTGCAGAATTCCAAAATAGAATGTTGGGAGTTCTAGAATACTAAAATAGAATGTTGGGAGTTCTAGAATTACAAAATAGAATATTGACAGTTTTAAAATTCCAAAATAGAATGTTGGTAGCTCTAGAATTTCAAAAAGAATGTTGGGAGTTCTAGAATTCCAAAAATAGTATGTTAGGAGTTCTAGAATACTAAAATAGAATGTTGGGAGTTCTAGAATACCAAGGTAAAATGTTGGTGTTGCAGAATTCCAAATTAGAATGTTGGTAGTTCTAGAATTCCAAAATATAATGTTGGTGTTGCAGAATTCTAAAATAGAATGTTGGGAGTTCTAGAATTCGAAAATGGAATGTTGGATGTTCTAGAATTCCAAAATAGAATGTTGGGAGTTCTAGAATTCCAAAATTGTTTGTTGGGAGTTCTAGAATACCAAAATAGAATGTTGGGAGTTCTAGAATTCCAAAATAGTCTGTTAGGAGTTCTAGAATACTAAAATAGAATGTTGGGAGTTCTAGAATTCCAAAATAGAATATTGGGAGTTCTAGAATTCCAAAATAGAATATTGCGAGTTCTAGAATTCCAAAATAGAATGTTGGGAGTTCTAGAATACTAAAATAGAATGTTGGGAGTTCTAGAATTACAAAATAGAATATTGACAGTTTTAAAATTCCAAAATAGAATGTTGGTAGCTCTAGAATTTCAAAAAGAATGTTGGGAGTTCTAGAATTCCAAAAATAGTATGTTAGGAGTTCTAGAATACTAAAATAGAATGTTGGGAGTTCTAGAATACCAAGGTAAAATGTTGGTGTTGCAGAATTCCAAATTAGAATGTTGGTAGTTCTAGAATTCCAAAATATAATGTTGGTGTTGCAGAATTCTAAAATAGAATGTTGGGAGTTCTAGAATTCGAAAATGGAATGTTGGATGTTCTAGAATTCCAAAATAGAATGTTGGGAGTTCTAGAATTCCAAAATTGTTTGTTGGGAGTTCTAGAATACCAAAATAGAATGTTGGGAGTTCTAGAATTCCAAAATAGTCAGTTAGGAGTTCTAGAATACTAAAATAGAATGTTGGGAGTTCTAGAATTCCAAAATAGAATATTGGGAGTTCTAGAATTCCAAAATAGAATATTGCGAGTTCTAGAATTCCAAAATAGAATGTTGGGAGTTCTAGAATTCGAAAATGGAATGTTGGTGTTCTAGAATTACAAAATAGAATGTTGGGAGTTCTAGAATTCCAAAATTGTTTGTTGGGAGTTCTAGAATACCAAAATAGAATGTTGGGAGTTCTAGAATTCCAAAATTGTTTGTTGGGAGTTCTAGAATACCAAAATAGAATGTTGGGAGTTCTAGAATTCCAAAATAGTCTGTTAGGAGTTCTAGAATACTAAAATAGAATGTTGGGAGTTCTAGAATTCCAAAATAGAATATTGGGAGTTCTAGAATTCCAAAATAGAATATTGCGAGTTCTAGAATTCCAAAATAGAATGTTGGGAGTTCTAGAATACTAAAATAGAATGTTGGGAGTTCTAGAATTACAAAATAGAATATTGACAGTTTTAAAATTCCAAAATAGAATGTTGGTAGCTCTAGAATTTCAAAAAGAATGTTGGGAGTTCTAGAATTCCAAAAATAGTATGTTAGGAGTTCTTGAATACTAAAATAGAATGTTGGGAGTTCTAGAATACCAAGGTAAAATGTTGGTGTTGCAGAATTCCAAATTAGAATGTTGGTAGTTCTAGAATTCCAAAATATAATGTTGGTGTTGCAGAATTCTAAAATAGAATGTTGGGAGTTCTAGAATTCGAAAATGGAATGTTGGATGTTCTAGAATTCCAAAATAGAATGTTGGGAGTTCTAGAATTCCAAAATTGTTTGTTGGGAGTTCTAGAATACCAAAATAGAATGTTGGGAGTTCTAGAATTCCAAAATAGTCAGTTAGGAGTTCTAGAATACTAAAATAGAATATTGCGAGTTCTAGAATTCCAAAATAGAATGTTGGGAGTTCTAGAATTCCAAAATAGAATGTTTGGAGTTCTAGAATACCAAGATATAATGTTGGTGTTGCAGAATTCCAAAATAGAATGTTGAGAGTTCTAGAATACCAAAATATAATGTTGGGAGTTCTAGAATTCCAAAATAGAATATTGGGAGTTCTAGATGTCCAAGATAGAATGTTGGGAGTTCTAGAATTCCTATATAGAATGTTGGGAGTTCATGAATTCCACAATAGAATGTTGTTAGTTCTAGAATTCCAAAATAGAATGTTGGGAGTTCTAGAATACTAAAATAGAATGTTGGGAGTTCTATAATTCCAAAATAGAATGTTGGGAGTTCCAGAATTCCAAAATAGAATGTTGAGAGATCTAGAATTCCAAAATAGAATGTTTGTGTTGCAGAATTCCAAAATAGAATGTTGGGAGTTCTAGAATACCAAGATAAAATGTTGGTGTTGCAGAATTCCAAAATAGAATGTTGGGAGTTCTAGAATTCGAAAATGGAATGTTGGTGTTCTAGAATTACAAAATAGAATGTTGGGAGTTCTAGAATTCCAAAATAGAATGTTGAGAGTTCTAGAATACTAAAATAGAATGTTGGGAGTTCTATAATTCCAAAATAGAATGTTGGGAGTTCCAGAATTCCAAAATAGAATGTTGAGAGTTCTAGAATTCCAAAATAGAATGTTTGTGTTGCAGAATTCCAAAATAGAATGTTGGGAGTTCGAGAATACCAAGATAAAATGTTGGTGTTGCAGAATTCCAACATAGAATGTTGGGAGTTCTAGAATTCGAAAATGGAATGTTGGTGTTCTAGAATTACAAAATAGAATGTTGGGAGTTCTAGAATTCCAAAATAGAATGTTGAGAGTTCTAGAATTCGAAAATGGAATGTTGGTGTTCTAGAATTACAAAATAGAATGTTGGGAGTTCTAGAATTCCAAAATAGTATGTTGGGAGTTCTAGAATACCAAAATAGAATGTTGGGAGTTATATAATTCCAAAAGAGAATGTTGGGAGTTCTAGAATTCCAAAATAGAATATTGGGGGTTCTAAAATTTCAAAAAAGAATGTTGGTAGTTCTAGAATTCAAAAAAAGAATGTTGGTGTTGCAGAATTCCAAAATAGAATGTTGGGAGTTCTAGAATACTAAAATAGAATGTTGGGAGTTCTAGAATTACAAAATAGAATATTGACAGTTTTAAAATTCCAAAATAGAATGTTGGTAGCTCTAGAATTTCAAAAAGAATGTTGGGAGTTCTAGAATTCCAAAAATAGTATGTTAGGAGTTCTAGAATACTAAAATAGAATGTTGGGAGTTCTAGAATACCAAGGTAAAATGTTGGTGTTGCAGAATTCCAAATTAGAATGTTGGTAGTTCTAGAATTCCAAAATATAATGTTGGTGTTGCAGAATTCTAAAATAGAATGTTGGGAGTTCTAGAATTCGAAAATGGAATGTTGGATGTTCTAGAATTCCAAAATAGAATGTTGGGAGTTCTAGAATTCCAAAATTGTTTGTTGGGAGTTCTAGAATACCAAAATAGAATGTTGGGAGTTCTAGAATTCCAAAATAGTCAGTTAGGAGTTCTAGAATACTAAAATAGAATGTTGGGAGTTCTAGAATTCCAAAATAGAATATTGGGAGTTCTAGAATTCCAAAATAGAATATTGCGAGTTCTAGAATTCCAAAATAGAATGTTGGGAGTTCTAGAATTCCAAAATAGAATGTTTGGAGTTCTAGAATACCAAGATATAATGTTGGTGTTGCAGAATTCCAAAATAGAATGTTGAGAGTTCTAGAATACCAAAATATAATGTTGGGAGTTCTAGAATTCCAAAATAGAATATTGGGAGTTCTAGAAGTCCAAGATAGAATGTTGGGAGTTCTAGAATTCCTATATAGAATGTTGGGAGTTCATGAATTCCACAATAGAATGTTGTTAGTTCTAGAATTCCAAAATAGAATGTTGGGAGTTCTAGAATACTAAAATAGAATGTTGGGAGTTCTATAATTCCAAAATAGAATGTTGGGTGTTCCAGAATTCCAAAATAGAATGTTGAGAGTTCTAGAATTCCAAAATAGAATGTTTGTGTTGCAGAATTCCAAAATAGAATGTTGGGAGTTCTAGAATACCAAGATAAAATGTTGGTGTTGCAGAATTCCAAAATAGAATGTTGGGAGTTCTAGAATTCGAAAATGGAATGTTGGTGTTCTAGAATTACAAAATAGAATGTTTGGAGTTCTAGAATTCCAAAATAGAATGTTGAGAGTTCTAGAATTCGAAAATGGAATGTTGGTGTTCTAGAATTACAAAATATAATGTTGGGAGTTCTAGAATTCCAAAATAGTATGTTGGGAGTTCTAGAATACCAAAATAGAATGTTGGTAGTTATATAATTCCAAAAGAGAATGTTGGGAGTTCTAGAATTCCAAAATAGAATATTGGGGGTTCTAAAATTTCAAAAAAGAATGTTGGTAGTTCTAGAATTCAAAAAAAGAATGTTGGTGTTGCAGAATTCCAAAATAGAATGTTGGGAGTTCTAGAATACTAAAATAGAATGTTGGGAGTTCTAGAATTACAAAATAGAATATTGACAGTTTTAAAATTCCAAAATAGAATGTTGGTAGCTCTAGAATTTCAAAAAGAATGTTGGGAGTTCTAGAATTCCAAAAATAGTATGTTAGGAGTTCTAGAATACTAAAATAGAATGTTGGGAGTTCTAGAATACCAAGGTAAAATGTTGGTGTTGCAGAATTCCAAATTAGAATGTTGGTAGTTCTAGAATTCCAAAATATAATGTTGGTGTTGCAGAATTCTAAAATAGAATGTTGGGAGTTCTAGAATTCGAAAATGGAATGTTGGATGTTCTAGAATTCCAAAATAGAATGTTGGGAGTTCTAGAATTCCAAAATTGTTTGTTGGGAGTTCTAGAATACCAAAATAGAATGTTGGGAGTTCTAGAATTCCAAAATAGTCTGTTAGGAGTTCTAGAATACTAAAATAGAATGTTGGGAGTTCTAGAATTCCAAAATAGAATATTGGGAGTTCTAGAATTCCAAAATAGAATATTGCGAGTTCTAGAATTCCAAAATAGAATGTTGGGAGTTCTAGAATACTAAAATAGAATGTTGGGAGTTCTAGAATTACAAAATAGAATATTGACAGTTTTAAAATTCCAAAATAGAATGTTGGTAGCTCTAGAATTTCAAAAAGAATGTTGGGAGTTCTAGAATTCCAAAAATAGTATGTTAGGAGTTCTAGAATACTAAAATAGAATGTTGGGAGTTCTAGAATACCAAGGTAAAATGTTGGTGTTGCAGAATTCCAAATTAGAATGTTGGTAGTTCTAGAATTCCAAAATATAATGTTGGTGTTGCAGAATTCTAAAATAGAATGTTGGGAGTTCTAGAATTCGAAAATGGAATGTTGGATGTTCTAGAATTCCAAAATAGAATGTTGGGAGTTCTAGAATTCCAAAATTGTTTGTTGGGAGTTCTAGAATACCAAAATAGAATGTTGGGAGTTCTAGAATACTAAAATAGAATGTTGGGAGTTCTAGAATACCAAGGTAAAATGTTGGTGTTGCAGAATTCCAAATTAGAATGTTGGTAGTTCTAGAATTCCAAAATATAATGTTGGTGTTGCAGAATTCTAAAATAGAATGTTGGGAGTTCTAGAATTCGAAAATGGAATGTTGGTGTTCTAGAATTACAAAATAGAATGTTGGGAGTTCTAGAATTCCAAAATTGTTTGTTGGGAGTTCTAGAATACCAAAATAGAATGTTGGGAGTTCTAGAATTCCAAAATTGTTTGTTGGGAGTTCTAGAATACCAAAATAGAATGTTGGGAGTTCTAGAATTCCAAAATAGTCTGTTAGGAGTTCTAGAATACTAAAATAGAATGTTGGGAGTTCTAGAATTCCAAAATAGAATATTGGGAGTTCTAGAATTCCAAAATAGAATATTGCGAGTTCTAGAATTCCAAAATAGAATGTTGGGAGTTCTAGAATACTAAAATAGAATGTTGGGAGTTCTAGAATTACAAAATAGAATATTGACAGTTTTAAAATTCCAAAATAGAATGTTGGTAGCTCTAGAATTTCAAAAAGAATGTTGGGAGTTCTAGAATTCCAAAAATAGTATGTTAGGAGTTCTTGAATACTAAAATAGAATGTTGGGAGTTCTAGAATACCAAGGTAAAATGTTGGTGTTGCAGAATTCCAAATTAGAATGTTGGTAGTTCTAGAATTCCAAAATATAATGTTGGTGTTGCAGAATTCTAAAATAGAATGTTGGGAGTTCTAGAATTCGAAAATGGAATGTTGGATGTTCTAGAATTCCAAAATAGAATGTTGGGAGTTCTAGAATTCCAAAATTGTTTGTTGGGAGTTCTAGAATACCAAAATAGAATGTTGGGAGTTCTAGAATTCCAAAATAGTCAGTTAGGAGTTCTAGAATACTAAAATAGAATGTTGGGAGTTCTAGAATTCCAAAATAGAATATTGGGAGTTCTAGAATTCCAAAATAGAATATTGCGAGTTCTAGAATTCCAAAATAGAATGTTGGGAGTTCTAGAATTCCAAAATAGAATGTTTGGAGTTCTAGAATACCAAGATATAATGTTGGTGTTGCAGAATTCCAAAATAGAATGTTGAGAGTTCTAGAATACCAAAATATAATGTTGGGAGTTCTAGAATTCCAAAATAGAATATTGGGAGTTCTAGATGTCCAAGATAGAATGTTGGGAGTTCTAGAATTCCTATATAGAATGTTGGGAGTTCATGAATTCCACAATAGAATGTTGTTAGTTCTAGAATTCCAAAATAGAATGTTGGGAGTTCTAGAATACTAAAATAGAATGTTGGGAGTTCTATAATTCCAAAATAGAATGTTGGGAGTTCCAGAATTCCAAAATAGAATGTTGAGAGATCTAGAATTCCAAAATAGAATGTTTGTGTTGCAGAATTCCAAAATAGAATGTTGGGAGTTCTAGAATACCAAGATAAAATGTTGGTGTTGCAGAATTCCAAAATAGAATGTTGGGAGTTCTAGAATTCGAAAATGGAATGTTGGTGTTCTAGAATTACAAAATAGAATGTTGGGAGTTCTAGAATTCCAAAATAGAATATTGAGAGTTCTAGAATTCGAAAATGGAATGTTGGTGTTCTAGAATTACAAAATAGAATGTTGGGAGTTCTAGAATTCCAAAATAGTATGTTGGGAGTTCTAGAATACCAAAATAGAATGTTGGGAGTTATATAATTCCAAAAGAGAATGTTGGGAGTTCTAGAATTCCAAAATAGAATATTGGGGGTTCTAAAATTTCAAAAAAGAATGTTGGTAGTTCTAGAATTCAAAAAAAGAATGTTGGTGTTGCAGAATTCCAAAATAGAATTTTGGGAGTTCTAGAATACTAAAATAGAATGTTGGGAGTTCTAGAATTACAAAATAGAATATTGACAGTTTTAAAATTCCAAAATAGAATGTTGGTAGCTCTAGAATTTCAAAAAGAATGTTGGGAGTTCTAGAATTCCAAAAATAGTATGTTAGGAGTTCTAGAATACTAAAATAGAATGCTGGGAGTTCTAGAATACCAAGGTAAAATGTTGGTGTTGCAGAATTCCAAATTAGAATGTTGGTAGTTCTAGAATTCCAAAATATAATGTTGGTGTTGCAGAATTCTAAAATAGAATGTTGGGAGTTCTAGAATTCGAAAATGGAATGTTGGATGTTCTAGAATTCCAAAATAGAATGTTGGGAGTTCTAGAATTCCAAAATTGTTTGTTGGGAGTTCTAGAATACCAAAATAGAATGTTGGGAGGTCTAGAATTCCAAAATAGTCAGTTAGGAGTTCTAGAATACTAAAATAGAATGTTGGGAGTTCTAGAATTCCAAAATAGAATATTGGGAGTTCTAGAATTCCAAAATAGAATATTGCGAGTTCTAGAATTCCAAAATAGAATGTTGGGAGTTCTAGAATACTAAAATAGAATGTTGGGAGTTCTAGAATTACAAAATAGAATATTGACAGTTTTAAAATTCCAAAATAGAATGTTGGTAGCTCTAGAATTTCAAAAAGAATGTTGGGAGTTCTAGAATTCCAAAAATAGTATGTTAGGAGTTCTAGAATACTAAAATAGAATGTTGGGAGTTCTAGAATACCAAGGTAAAATGTTGGTGTTGCAGAATTCCAAATTAGAATGTTGGTAGTTCTAGAATTCCAAAATATAATGTTGGTGTTGCAGAATTCTAAAATAGAATGTTGGGAGTTCTAGAATTCGAAAATGGAATGTTGGATGTTCTAGAATTCCAAAATAGAATGTTGGGAGTTCTAGAATTCCAAAATTGTTTGTTGGGAGTTCTAGAATACCAAAATAGAATGTTGGGAGTTCTAGAATACTAAAATAGAATGTTGGGAGTTCTAGAATACCAAGGTAAAATGTTGGTGTTGCAGAATTCCAAATTAGAATGTTGGTAGTTCTAGAATTCCAAAATATAATGTTGGTGTTGCAGAATTCTAAAATAGAATGTTGGGAGTTCTAGAATTCGAAAATGGAATGTTGGATGTTCTAGAATTCCAAAATAGAATGTTGGTAGTTCTAGAATTCCAAAATTGTTTGTTGGGAGTTCTAGAATACCAAAATAGAATGTTGGGAGTTCTAGAATTCCAAAATAGTCTGTTAGGAGTTCTAGAATACTAAAATAGAATGTTGGGAGTTCTAGAATTCCAAAATAGAATATTGGGAGTTCTAGAATTCCAAAATAGAATATTGGGAGTTCTAGAAGTCCAAGATAGAATGTTGGGAGTTCTAGAATTCCTATATAGAATGTTGGGAGTTCATGAATTCCACATTAGAATGTTGTTAGTTCTAGAATTCCAAAATAGAATGTTGGGAGTTCTAGAATACTAAAATAGAATGTTGGGAGTTCTATAATTCCAAAATAGAATGTTGGGAGTTCCAGAATTCCAAAATAGAATGTTGAGAGTTCTAGAATTCCAAAATAGAATGTTTGTGTTGCAGAATTCCAAAATAGAATGTTGGGAGTTCTAGAATACCAAGATAAAATGTTGGTGTTGCAGAATTCCAAAATAGAATGTTGGGAGTTCTAGAATTCGAAAATGGAATGTTGGTGTTCTAGAATTACAAAATAGAATGTTGGGAGTTCTAGAATTCCAAAATAGAAAGTTGAGAGTTCTAGAATTCGAAAATGGAATGTTGGTGTTCTAGAATTACAAAATAGAATGTTGGGAGTTCTAGAATTCCAAAATAGTATGTTGGGAGTTCTAGAATACCAAAATAGAATGTTGGGAGTTATATAATTCCAAAAGAGAATGTTGGGAGTTCTAGAATTCCAAAATAGAATATTGGGGGTTCTAAAATTTCAAAATAGAATGTTGGTAGTTCTAGAATTCAAAAAAAGAATGTTGGTGTTGCAGAATTCCAAAATAGAATGTTGGGAGTTCTAGAATACTAAAATAGAATGTTGGGAGTTCTAGAATTACAAAATAGAATATTGACAGTTTTAAAATTCCAAAATAGAATGTTGGTAGCTCTAGAATTTCAAAAAGAATGTTGGGAGTTCTAGAATTCCAAAAATAGTATGTTAGGAGTTCTTGAATACTAAAATAGAATGTTGGGAGTTCTAGAATACCAAGGTAAAATGTTGGTGTTGCAGAATTCCAAATTAGAATGTTGGTAGTTCTAGAATTCCAAAATATAATGTTGGTGTTGCAGAATTCTAAAATAGAATGTTGGGAGTTCTAGAATTCGAAAATGGAATGTTGGATGTTCTAGAATTCCAAAATAGAATGTTGGGAGTTCTAGAATTCCAAAATTGTTTGTTGGGAGTTCTAGAATACCAAAATAGAATGTTGGGAGTTCTAGAATTCCAAAATAGTCAGTTAGGAGTTCTAGAATACTAAAATAGAATGTTGGGAGTTCTAGAATTCCAAAATAGAATATTGGGAGTTCTAGAATTCCAAAATAGAATATTGCGAGTTCTAGAATTCCAAAATAGAATGTTGGGAGTTCTAGAATTCCAAAATAGAATGTTTGGAGTTCTAGAATACCAAGATATAATGTTGGTGTTGCAGAATTCCAAAATAGAATGTTGAGAGTTCTAGAATACCAAAATATAATGTTGGGAGTTCTAGAATTCCAAAATAGAATATTGGGAGTTCTAGAAGTCCAAGATAGAATGTTGGGAGTTCTAGAATTCCTATATAGAATGTTGGGAGTTCATGAATTCCACAATAGAATGTTGTTAGTTCTAGAATTCCAAAATAGAATGTTGGGAGTTCTAGAATACTAAAATAGAATGTTGGGAGTTCTATAATTCCAAAATAGAATGTTGGGAGTTCCAGAATTCCAAAATAGAATGTTGAGAGATCTAGAATTCCAAAATAGAATGTTTGTGTTGCAGAATTCCAAAATAGAATGTTGGGAGTTCTAGAATACCAAGATAAAATGTTGGTGTTGCAGAATTCCAAAATAGAATGTTGGGAGTTCTAGAATTCGAAAATGGAATGTTGGTGTTCTAGAATTACAAAATAGAATGTTGGGAGTTCTAGAATTCCAAAATAGAATGTTGAGAGTTCTAGAATTCGAAAATGGAATGTTGGTGTTCTAGAATTACAAAATAGAATGTTGGGAGTTCTAGAATTCCAAAATAGTATGTTGGGAGTTCTAGAATACCAAAATAGAATGTTGGGAGTTATATAATTCCAAAAGAGAATGTTGGGAGTTCTAGAATTCCAAAATAGAATATTGGGGGTTCTAAAATTTCAAAAAAGAATGTTGGTAGTTCTAGAATTAAAAAAAAAAGAATGTTGGTGTTGCAGAATTCCAAAATAGAATGTTGGGAGTTCTAGAATACTAAAATAGAATGTTGGGAGTTCTAGAATTACAAAATAGAATATTGACAGTTTTAAAATTCCAAAATAGAATGTTGGTAGCTCTAGAATTTCAAAAAGAATGTTGGGAGTTCTAGAATTCCAAAAATAGTATGTTAGGAGTTCTAGAATACTAAAATATAATGTTGGTGTTGCAGAATTCTAAAATAGAATGTTGGGAGTTCTAGAATTCGAAAATGGAATGTTGGATGTTCTAGAATTCCAAAATAGAATGTTGGGAGTTCTAGAATTCCAAAATTGTTTGTTGGGAGTTCTAGAATACCAAAATAGAATGTTGGGAGTTCTAGAATTCCAAAATAGTCAGTTAGGAGTTCTAGAATACTAAAATAGAATGTTGGGAGTTCTAGAATTCCAAAATAGAATATTGGGAGTTCTAGAATTCCAAAATAGAATATTGCGAGTTCTAGAATTCCAAAATAGAATGTTGGGAGTTCTAGAATTCCAAAATAGAATGTTTGGAGTTCTAGAATACCAAGATATAATGTTGGTGTTGCAGAATTCCAAAATAGAATGTTGAGAGTTCTAGAATACCAAAATATAATGTTGGGAGTTCTAGAATTCCAAAATAGAATATTGGGAGTTCTAGAAGTCCAAGATAGAATGTTGGGAGTTCTAGAATTCCTATATAGAATGTTGGGAGTTCATGAATTCCACAATAGAATGTTGTTAGTTCTAGAATTCCAAAATAGAATGTTGGGAGTTCTAGAATACTAAAATAGAATGTTGGGAGTTCTATAATTCCAAAATAGAATGTTGGGAGTTCCAGAATTCCAAAATAGAATGTTGAGAGTTCTAGAATTCCAAAATAGAATGTTTGTGTTGCAGAATTCCAAAATAGAATGTTGGGAGTTCTAGAATACCAAGATAAAATGTTGGTGTTGCAGAATTCCAAAATAGAATGTTGGGAGTTCTAGAATTCGAAAATGGAATGTTGGTGTTCTAGAATTACAAAATAGAATGTTTGGAGTTCTAGAATTCCAAAATAGAATGTTGAGAGTTCTAGAATTCGAAAATGGAATGTTGGTGTTCTAGAATTACAAAATATAATGTTGGGAGTTCTAGAATTCCAAAATAGTATGTTGGGAGTTCTAGAATACCAAAATAGAATGTTGGGAGTTATATAATTCCAAAAGAGAATGTTGGGAGTTCTAGAATTCCAAAATAGAATATTGGGGGTTCTAAAATTTCAAAAAAGAATGTTGGTAGTTCTAGAATTCAAAAAAAGAATGTTGGTGTTGCAGAATTCCAAAATAGAATGTTGGGAGTTCTAGAATACTAAAATAGAATGTTGGGAGTTCTAGAATTACAAAATAGAATATTGACAGTTTTAAAATGCCAAAATAGAATGTTGGTAGCTCTAGAATTTCAAAAAGAATGTTGGGAGTTCTAGAATTCCAAAATATAATGTTGGTGTTGCAGAATTCTAAAATAGAATGTTGGGAGTTCTAAAATTCGAAAATGGAATGTTGGATGTTCTAGAATTCCAAAATAGAATGTTGGGAGTTCTAGAATTCCAAAATTGTTTGTTGGGAGTTCTAGAATACCAAAATAGAATGTTGGGAGTTCTAGAATTCCAAAATAGTCTGTTAGGAGTTCTAGAATACTAAAATAGAATGTTGGGAGTTCTAGAATTCCAAAATAGAATATTGGGAGTTCTAGAATTCCAAAATAGAATGTTTGGAGTTCTAGAATACCAAGATCTAATGTTGGTGTTGCAGAATTCCAAAATAGAATGTTGAGAGTTCTAGAATACCAAAATATAATGTTGGGAGTTCTAGAATTCCAAAATAGAATATTGGGAGTTCTAGAAGTCCAAGATAGAATGTTGGGAGTTCTAGAATTCCTATATAGAATGTTGGGAGTTCATGAATTCCACATTAGAATGTTGTTAGTTCTAGAATTCCAAAATAGAATGTTGGGAGTTCTAGAATACTAAAATAGAATGTTGGGAGTTCTATAATTCCAAAATAGAATGTTGGGAGTTCCAGAATTCCAAAATAGAATGTTGAGAGTTCTAGAATTCCAAAATAGAATGTTTGTGTTGCAGAATTCCAAAATAGAATGTTGGGAGTTCTAGAATACCAAGATAAAATGTTGGTGTTGCAGAATTCCAAAATAGAATGTTGGGAGTTCTAGAATTCGAAAATGGAATGTTGGTGTTCTAGAATTACAAAATAGAATGTTGGGAGTTCTAGAATTCCAAAATAGAAAGTTGAGAGTTCTAGAATTCGAAAATGGAATGTTGGTGTTCTAGAATTACAAAATAGAATGTTGGGAGTTCTAGAATTCCAAAATAGTATGTTGGGAGTTCTAGAATACCAAAATAGAATGTTGGGAGTAATATAATTCCAAAAGAGAATGTTGGGAGTTCTAGAATTCCAAAATAGAATATTGGGGGTTCTAAAATTTCAAAAAAGAATGTTGGTAGTTCTAGAATTCAAAAAAAGAATGTTGGTGTTGCAGAATTCCAAAATAGAATGTTGGGAGTTCTAGAATACTAAAATAGAATGTTGGGAGTTCTAGAATTACAAAATAGAATATTGACAGTTTTAAAATTCCAAAATAGAATGTTGGTAGCTCTAGAATTTCAAAAAGAATGTTGGGAGTTCTAGAATTCCAAAAATAGTATGTTAGGAGTTCTAGAATACTAAAATAGAATGTTGGGAGTTCTAGAATTACAAAATAGAATATTGACAGTTTTAAAATGCCAAAATAGAATGTTGGTAGCTCTAGAATTTCAAAAAGAATGTTGGGAGTTCTAGAATTCCAAAAATAGTATGTTAGGAGTTCTAGAATACTAAAATAGAATGTTGGGAGTTCTAGAATACCAAGGTAAAATGTTGGTGTTGCAGAATTCCAAATTAGAATGTTGGTAGTTCTAGAATTCCAAAATATAATGTTGGTGTTGCAGAATTCTAAAATAGAATGTTGGGAGTTCTAAAATTCGAAAATGGAATGTTGAATGTTCTAGAATTCCAAAATAGAATGTTGGGAGTTCTAGAATTCCAAAATTGTTTGTTGGGAGTTCTAGAATACCAAAATAGAATGTTGGGAGTTCTAGAATTCCAAAATAGTCTGTTAGGAGTTCTAGAATACTAAAATAGAATGTTGGGAGTTCTAGAATTCCAAAATAGAATATTGGGAGTTCTAGAATTCCAAAATAGAATGTTTGGAGTTCTAGAATACCAAGATCTAATGTTGGTGTTGCAGAATTCCAAAATAGAATGTTGAGAGTTCTAGAATACCAAAATATAATGTTGGGAGTTCTAGAATTCCAAAATAGAATATTGGGAGTTCTAGAAGTCCAAGATAGAATGTTGGGAGTTCTAGAATTCCTATATAGAATGTTGGGAGTTCATGAATTCCACATTAGAATGTTGTTAGTTCTAGAATTCCAAAATAGAATGTTGGGAGTTCTAGAATACTAAAATAGAATGTTGGGAGTTCTATAATTCCAAAATAGAATGTTGGGAGTTCCAGAATTCCAAAATAGAATGTTGAGAGTTCTAGAATTCCAAAATAGAATGTTTGTGTTGCAGAATTCCAAAATAGAATGTTGGGAGTTCTAGAATACCAAGATAAAATGTTGGTGTTGCAGAATTCCAAAATAGAATGTTGGGAGTTCTAGAATTCGAAAATGGAATGTTGGTGTTCTAGAATTACAAAATAGAATGTTGGGAGTTCTAGAATTCCAAAATAGAAAGTTGAGAGTTCTAGAATTCGAAAATGGAATGTTGGTGTTCTAGAATTACAAAATAGAATGTTGGGAGTTCTAGAATTCCAAAATAGTATGTTGGGAGTTCTAGAATACCAAAATAGAATGTTGGGAGTTATATAATTCCAAAAGAGAATGTTGGGAGTTCTAGAATTCCAAAATAGAATATTGGGGGTTCTAAAATTTCAAAATAGAATGTTGGTAGTTCTAGAATTCAAAAAAAGAATGTTGGTGTTGCAGAATTCCAAAATAGAATGTTGGGAGTTCTAGAATACTAAAATAGAATGTTGGGAGTTCTAGAATTACAAAATAGAATATTGACAGTTTTAAAATTCCAAAATAGAATGTTGGTAGCTCTAGAATTTCAAAAAGAATGTTGGGAGTTCTAGAATTCCAAAAATAGTATGTTAGGAGTTCTAGAATACTAAAATAGAATGTTGGGAGTTCTAGAATACCAAGGTAAAATGTTGGTGTTGCAGAATTCCAAATTAGAATGTTGGTAGTTCTAGAATTCCAAAATATAATGTTGGTGTTGCAGAATTCTAAAATAGAATGTTGGGAGTTCTAGAATTCGAAAATGGAATGTTGGATGTTCTAGAATTCCAAAATAGAATGTTGGGAGTTCTAGAATTCCAAAATTGTTTGTTGGGAGTTCTAGAATACCAAAATAGAATGTTGGGAGTTCTAGAATTCCAAAATAGTCTGTTAGGAGTTCTAGAATACTAAAATAGAATGTTGGGAGTTCTAGAATTCCAAAATAGAATATTGGGAGTTCTAGAATTCCAAAATAGAATATTGCGAGTTCTAGAATTCCAAAATAGAATGTTGGGAGTTCTAGAATACTAAAATAGAATGTTGGGAGTTCTAGAATTACAAAATAGAATATTGACAGTTTTAAAATTCCAAAATAGAATGTTGGTAGCTCTAGAATTTCAAAAAGAATGTTGGGAGTTCTAGAATTCCAAAAATAGTATGTTAGGAGTTCTTGAATACTAAAATAGAATGTTGGGAGTTCTAGAATACCAAGGTAAAATGTTGGTGTTGCAGAATTCCAAATTAGAATGTTGGTAGTTCTAGAATTCCAAAATATAATGTTGGTGTTGCAGAATTCTAAAATAGAATGTTGGCAGTTCTAGAATTCGAAAATGGAATGTTGGATGTTCTAGAATTCCAAAATAGAATGTTGGGAGTTCTAGAATTCCAAAATTGTTTGTTGGGAGTTCTAGAATACCAAAATAGAATGTTGGGAGTTCTAGAATTCCAAAATAGTCAGTTAGGAGTTCTAGAATACTAAAATAGAATGTTGGGAGTTCTAGAATTCCAAAATAGAATATTGGGAGTTCTAGAATTCCAAAATAGAATATTGCGAGTTCTAGAATTCCAAAATAGAATGTTGGGAGTTCTAGAATTCCAAAATAGAATGTTTGGAGTTCTAGAATACCAAGATATAATGTTGGTGTTGCAGAATTCCAAAATAGAATGTTGAGAGTTCTAGAATACCAAAATATAATGTTGGGAGTTCTAGAATTCCAAAATAGAATATTGGGAGTTCTAGAAGTCCAAGATAGAATGTTGGGAGTTCTAGAATTCCTATATAGAATGTTGGGAGTTCATGAATTCCACAATAGAATGTTGTTAGTTCTAGAATTCCAAAATAGAATGTTGGGAGTTCTAGAATACTAAAATAGAATGTTGGGAGTTCTATAATTCCAAAATAGAATGTTGGGAGTTCCAGAATTCCAAAATAGAATGTTGAGAGATCTAGAATTCCAAAATAGAATGTTTGTGTTGCAGAATTCCAAAATAGAATGTTGGGAGTTCTAGAATACCAAGATAAAATGTTGGTGTTGCAGAATTCCAAAATAGAATGTTGGGAGTTCTAGAATTCGAAAATGGAATGTTGGTGTTCTAGAATTACAAAATAGAATGTTGGGAGTTCTAGAATTCCAAAATAGAATGTTGAGAGTTCTAGAATTCGAAAATGGAATGTTGGTGTTCTAGAATTACAAAATAGAATGTTGGGAGTTCTAGAATTCCAAAATAGTATGTTGGGAGTTCTAGAATACCAAAATAGAATGTTGGGAGTTATATAATTCCAAAAGAGAATGTTGGGAGTTCTAGAATTCCAAAATAGAATATTGGGGGTTCTAAAATTTCAAAAAAGAATGTTGGTAGTTCTAGAATTCAAAAAAAGAATGTTGGTGTTGCAGAATTCCAAAATAGAATGTTGGGAGTTCTAGAATACTAAAATAGAATGTTGGGAGTTCTAGAATTACAAAATAGAATATTGACAGTTTTAAAATTCCAAAATAGAATGTTGGTAGCTCTAGAATTTCAAAAAGAATGTTGGGAGT
The DNA here is from genome assembly GCF_028390025.1 of Pseudophryne corroboree. Classification (NCBI taxonomy): domain Eukaryota; kingdom Metazoa; phylum Chordata; class Amphibia; order Anura; family Myobatrachidae; genus Pseudophryne; species Pseudophryne corroboree. The sequence continues at coordinate 368,694,778 of NC_086448.1, forward strand.
TCTAGAATTCCAAAAATAGTATGTTAGGAGTTCTAGAATACTAAAATAGAATGTTGGGAGTTCTAGAATACCAAGGTAAAATGTTGGTGTTGCAGAATTCCAAATTAGAATGTTGGTAGTTCTAGAATTCCAAAATATAATGTTGGTGTTGCAGAATTCTAAAATAGAATGTTGGGAGTTCTAGAATTCGAAAATGGAATGTTGGATGTTCTAGAATTCCAAAATAGAATGTTGGGAGTTCTAGAATTCCAAAATTGTTTGTTGGGAGTTCTAGAATACCAAAATAGAATGTTGGGAGTTCTAGAATTCCAAAATAGTCAGTTAGGAGTTCTAGAATACTAAAATAGAATGTTGGGAGTTCTAGAATTCCAAAATAGAATATTGGGAGTTCTAGAATTCGAAAATGGAATGTTGGTGTTCTAGAATTACAAAATAGAATGTTTGGAGTTCTAGAATTCCAAAATAGAATGTTGAGAGTTCTAGAATTCGAAAATGGAATGTTGATGTTCTAGAATTACAAAATATAATGTTGGGAGTTCTAGAATTCCAAAATAGTATGTTGGGAGTTCTAGAATACCAAAATAGAATGTTGGGAGTTATATAATTCCAAAAGAGAATGTTGGGAGTTCTAGAATTCCAAAATAGAATATTGGGGGTTCTAAAATTTCAAAAAAGAATGTTGGTAGTTCTAGAATTCAAAAAAAGAATGTTGGTGTTGCAGAATTCCAAAATAGAATGTTGGGAGTTCTAGAATACTAAAATAGAATGTTGGGAGTTCTAGAATTACAAAATAGAATATTGACAGTTTTAAAATTCCAAAATAGAATGTTGGTAGCTCTAGAATTTCAAAAAGAATGTTGGGAGTTCTAGAATTCCAAAAATAGTATGTTAGGAGTTCTAGAATACTAAAATAGAATGTTGGGAGTTCTAGAATACCAAGGTAAAATGTTGGTGTTGCAGAATTCCAAATTAGAATGTTGGGAGTTCTAGAATTCCAAAATAGTCTGTTAGGAGTTCTAGAATACTAAAATAGAATGTTGGGAGTTCTAGAATTCCAAAATAGAATATTGGGAGTTCTAGAATTCCAAAATAGAATATTGCGAGTTCTAGAATTCCAAAATAGAATGTTGGGAGTTCTAGAATTCCAAAATAGAATGTTTGGAGTTCTAGAATACCAAGATATAATGTTGGTGTTGCAGAATTCCAAAATAGAATGTTGAGAGTTCTAGAATACCAAAATATAATGTTGGGAGTTCTAGAATTCCAAAATAGAATATTTGGAGTTCTAGAAGTCCAAGATAGAATGTTGGGAGTTCTAGAATTCCTATATAGAATGTTGAGAGTTCTAGAATTCGAAAATGGAATGTTGGTGTTCTAGAATTCCAAAATACAATGTTAGGAGTTCTAGATTTCCAAAAAAGAATGTAGGGAGTTCTAGAATTCCAAAATAGAATGTTGGTGTTGCAGAATTCCAAAATAGAATGTTGGGAGTTCTAGAATACTAAAATAGAATGTTGGGAGTTCTATAATTCCAAAATAGAATGTTGGGAGTTCTAGAATTCCAAAATAGAATGTTAGGAGTTCTAGAATTCCAAGATAGAATGTTGGTGTTGCAGAATTCCAAAATAGAATGTTGGGAGTTCTAGAATACTAAAATAGAATGTTGGGAGTTCTAGAATTCCAAAATAGAATGTTGGGAGTTCCAGAATTCCAAAATAGAATGTTGAGAGTTCTAGAATTCCAAAATAGAATGTTTGTGTTGCAGAATTCCAAAATAGAATGTTGGTAGTTCTAGAATTCCAAAATAGAATGTTGGGAGTTCTAGAATACCAAGATAAAATGTTGGTGTTGCAGAATTCCAAAATAGAATGTTGGGAGTTCTAGAATTCGAAAATGGAATGTTGGTGTTCTAGAATTACAAAATAGAATGTTGGGAGTTCTAGAATTCCAAAATAGTATGTTGGGAGTTCTAGAATACCAAAATAGAATGTTGGGAGTTCTAGAATTACAAAATAGAATATTGGGGTTCTAGATTTTTTTTTTTTTAAAAGAAGAATGTTGGGAGTTCTAGAATTCCAAAATATTCTGTTAAGAGTTCTAGAATACTAAAAATAGAATGTTGGGAGTTCTAGAATTCCAAAATAGAATATTGGGAGTTCTAGAATTCCAAAATAGAATGTTGGGAGTTCTAGAATTCCAAGATAGAATGTTGGTGTTGCAGAATTCCAAAAGAGAATGTTGGGAGTTCTAGAATTCCAAAATAGAATATTGGGGGTTCTAAAATTTCAAAAAAGAATGTTGGTAGTTCTAGAATTCAAAAAAAGAATGTTGGTGTTGCAGAATTCCAAAATAGAATGTTGGGAGTTCAAGAATACTAAAATAGAATGTTGGGAGTTCTAGAATTACAAAATAGAATATTGACAGTTTTAAAATTCCAAAATAGAATGTTGGTAGCTCTAGAATTTCAAAAAGAATGTTGGGAGTTCTAGAATTCCAAAAATAGTATGTTAGGAGTTCTAGAATACTAAAATAGAATGTTGGGAGTTCTAGAATACCAAGGTAAAATGTTGGTGTTGCAGAATTCCAAATTAGAATGTTGGTAGTTCTAGAATTCCAAAATATAATGTTGGTGTTGCAGAATTCTAAAATAGAATGTTGAGAGTTCTAGAATTCGAAAATGGAATGTTGGATGTTCTAGAATTCCAAAATTGTTTGTTGGGAGTTCTAGAATACCAAAATAGTATGTTGGGAGTTCTAGAATTCCAAAATAGTCTGTTAGGAGTTCTAGAATACTAAAATAGAATGTTGGGAGTTCTAGAATTCCAAAATAGAATATTGGGAGTTCTAGAATTCCAAAATAGAATATTGCGAGTTCTAGAATTCCAAAATAGAATATTGGGAGTTCTAGAATTCCAAAATAGAATATTGCGAGTTCTAGAATTCCAAAATAGAATGTTGGGAGTTCTAGAGTTCCAAAATAGAATGTTTGGAGTTCTAGAATACCAAGATATAATGTTGGTGTTGCAGAATTCCAAAATAGAATGTTGAGAGTTCTAGAATACCAAAATATAATGTTGGGAGTTCTAGAATTCCAAAATAGAATATTGGGAGTTCTAGAAGTCCAAGATAGAATGTTGGGAGTTCTAGAATTCCTATATAGAATGTTGGGAGTTCATGAATTCCACAATAGAATGTTGTTAGTTCTAGAATTCCAAAATAGAATGTTGGGAGTTCTAGAATACTAAAATAGAATGTTGGGAGTTCTATAATTCCAAAATAGAATGTTGGGAGTTCCAGAATTCCAAAATAGAATGTTGAGAGTTCTAGAATTCCAAAATAGAATGTTTGTGTTGCAGAATTCCAAAATAGAATGTTGGGAGTTCTAGAATACCAAGATAAAATGTTGGTGTTGCAGAATTCCAAAATAGAATGTTGGGAGTTCTAGAATTCGAAAATGGAATGTTGGTGTTCTAGAATTACAAAATAGAATGTTGGGAGTTCTAGAATTCCAAAATAGAATGTTGAGAGTTCTAGAATTCGAAAATGGAATGTTGGTGTTCTAGAATTACAAAATAGAATGTTGGGAGTTCTAGAATTCCAAAATAGTATGTTGGGAGTTCTAGAATACCAAAATAGAATATTGGGAGTTCTAGAATTCCAAAATAGAATATTGCGAGTTCTAGAATTCCAAAATAGAATATTGCGAGTTCTAGAATTCCAAAATAGAATGTTGGGAGTTCTAGAGTTCCAAAATAGAATGTTTGGAGTTCTAGAATACCAAGATATAATGTTGGTGTTGCAGAATTCCAAAATAGAATGTTGAGAGTTCTAGAATACCAAAATATAATGTTGGGAGTTCTAGAATTCCAAAATAGAATATTGGGAGTTCTAGAAGTCCAAGATAGAATGTTGGGAGTTCTAGAATTCCTATATAGAATGTTGGGAGTTCATGAATTCCACAATAGAATGTTGTTAGTTCTAGAATTCCAAAATAGAATGTTGGGAGTTCTAGAATACTAAAATAGAATGTTGGGAGTTCTATAATTCCAAAATAGAATGTTGGGAGTTCCAGAATTCCAAAATAGAATGTTGAGAGTTCTAGAATTCCAAAATAGAATGTTTGTGTTGCAGAATTCCAAAATAGAATGTTGGGAGTTCTAGAATACCAAGATAAAATGTTGGTGTTGCAGAATTCCAAAATAGAATGTTGGGAGTTCTAGAATTCGAAAATGGAATGTTGGTGTTCTAGAATTACAAAATAGAATGTTGGGAGTTCTAGAATTCCAAAATAGAATGTTGAGAGTTCTAGAATTCGAAAATGGAATGTTGGTGTTCTAGAATTACAAAATAGAATGTTGGGAGTTCTAGAATTCCAAAATAGTATGTTGGGAGTTCTAGAATACCAAAATAGAATGTTGGGAGTTATATAATTCCAAAAGAGAATGTTGGGAGTTCTAGAATTCCAAAATAGAATATTGGGGGCTCTAAAATTTCAAAAAAGAATGTTGGTAGTTCTAGAATTCAAAAAAAGAATGTTGGTGTTGCAGAATTCCAAAATAGAATGTTGGGAGTTCTAGAATACTAAAATAGAATGTTGGGAGTTCTAGAATTACAAAATAGAATATTGACAGTTTTAAAATTCCAAAATAGAATGTTGGTAGCTCTAGAATTTCAAAAAGAATGTTGGGAGTTCTAGAATTCCAAAAATAGTATGTTAGGAGTTCTAGAATACTAAAATAGAATGTTGGGAGTTCTAGAATACCAAGGTAAAATGTTGGTGTTGCAGAATTCCAAATTAGAATGTTGGTAGTTCTAGAATTCCAAAATATAATGTTGGTGTTGCAGAATTCTAAAATAGAATGTTGGGAGTTCTAGAATTCGAAAATGGAATGTTGGATGTTCTAGAATTCCAAAATAGAATGTTGGGAGTTCTAGAATTCCAAAATTGTTTGTTGGGAGTTCTAGAATACCAAAATAGAATGTTGGGAGTTCTAGAATTCCAAAATAGTCTGTTAGGAGTTCTAGAATACTAAAATAGAATGTTGGGAGTTCTAGAATTCCAAAATAGAATATTGGGAGTTCTAGAATTCCAAAATAGAATATTGCGAGTTCTAGAATTCCAAAATAGAATGTTGGGAGTTCTAGAATTCCAAAATAGAATGTTTGGAGTTCTAGAATACCAAGATATAATGTTGGTGTTGCAGAATTCCAAAATAGAATGTTGAGAGTTCTAGAATACCAAAATATAATGTTGGGAGTTCTAGAATTCCAAAATAGAATATTGGGAGTTCTAGAAGTCCAAGATAGAATGTTGGGAGTTCTAGAATTCCTATATAGAATGTTGGGAGTTCATGAATTCCACAATAGAATGTTGTTAGTTCTAGAATTCCAAAATAGAATGTTGGGAGTTCTAGAATACTAAAATAGAATGTTGGGAGTTCTATAATTCCAAAATAGAATGTTGGGAGTTCCAGAATTCCAAAATAGAATGTTGAGAGATCTAGAATTCCAAAATAGAATGTTTGTGTTGCAGAATTCCAAAATAGAATGTTGGGAGTTCTAGAATACCAAGATAAAATGTTGGTGTTGCAGAATTCCAAAATAGAATGTTGGGAGTTCTAGAATTCGAAAATGGAATGTTGGTGTTCTAGAATTACAAAATAGAATGTTGGGAGTTCTAGAATTCGAAAATGGAATGTTGGTGTTCTAGAATTACAAAATAGAATGTTGGGAGTTCTAGAATTCCAAAATAGTATGTTGGGAGTTCTAGAATACCAAAATAGAATGTTGGGAGTTATATAATTCCAAAAGAGAATGTTGGGAGTTCTAGAATTCCAAAATAGAATATTGGGGGTTCTAAAATTTCAAAAAAGAATGTTGGTAGTTCTAGAATTAAAAAAAAAAGAATGTTGGTGTTGCAGAATTCCAAAATAGAATGTTGGGAGTTCTAGAATACTAAAATAGAATGTTGGGAGTTCTAGAATTACAAAATAGAATATTGACAGTTTTAAAATTCCAAAATAGAATGTTGGTAGCTCTAGAATTTCAAAAAGAATGTTGGGAGTTCTAGAATTCCAAAAATAGTATGTTAGGAGTTCTAGAATACTAAAATATAATGTTGGTGTTGCAGAATTCTAAAATAGAATGTTGGGAGTTCTAGAATTCGAAAATGGAATGTTGGATGTTCTAGAATTCCAAAATAGAATGTTGGGAGTTCTAGAATTCCAAAATTGTTTGTTGGGAGTTCTAGAATACCAAAATAGAATGTTGGGAGTTCTAGAATTCCAAAATAGTCAGTTAGGAGTTCTAGAATACTAAAATAGAATGTTGGGAGTTCTAGAATTCCAAAATAGAATATTGGGAGTTCTAGAATTCCAAAATAGAATATTGCGAGTTCTAGAATTCCAAAATAGAATGTTGGGAGTTCTAGAATTCCAAAATAGAATGTTTGGAGTTCTAGAATACCAAGATATAATGTTGGTGTTGCAGAATTCCAAAATAGAATGTTGAGAGTTCTAGAATACCAAAATATAATGTTGGGAGTTCTAGAATTCCAAAATAGAATATTGGGAGTTCTAGAAGTCCAAGATAGAATGTTGGGAGTTCTAGAATTCCTATATAGAATGTTGGGAGTTCATGAATTCCACAATAGAATGTTGTTAGTTCTAGAATTCCAAAATAGAATGTTGGGAGTTCTAGAATACTAAAATAGAATGTTGGGAGTTCTATAATTCCAAAATAGAATGTTGGGAGTTCCAGAATTCCAAAATAGAATGTTGAGAGTTCTAGAATTCCAAAATAGAATGTTTGTGTTGCAGAATTCCAAAATAGAATGTTGGGAGTTCTAGAATACCAAGATAAAATGTTGGTGTTGCAGAATTCCAAAATAGAATGTTGGGAGTTCTAGAATTCGAAAATGGAATGTTGGTGTTCTAGAATTACAAAATAGAATGTTTGGAGTTCTAGAATTCCAAAATAGAATGTTGAGAGTTCTAGAATTCGAAAATGGAATGTTGGTGTTCTAGAATTACAAAATATAATGTTGGGAGTTCTAGAATTCCAAAATAGTATGTTGGGAGTTCTAGAATACCAAAATAGAATGTTGGGAGTTATATAATTCCAAAAGAGAATGTTGGGAGTTCTAGAATTCCAAAATAGAATATTGGGGGTTCTAAAATTTCAAAAAAGAATGTTGGTAGTTCTAGAATTCAAAAAAAGAATGTTGGTGTTGCAGAATTCCAAAATAGAATGTTGGGAGTTCTAGAATACTAAAATAGAATGTTGGGAGTTCTAGAATTACAAAATAGAATATTGACAGTTTTAAAATGCCAAAATAGAATGTTGGTAGCTCTAGAATTTCAAAAAGAATGTTGGGAGTTCTAGAATTCCAAAATATAATGTTGGTGTTGCAGAATTCTAAAATAGAATGTTGGGAGTTCTAAAATTCGAAAATGGAATGTTGGATGTTCTAGAATTCCAAAATAGAATGTTGGGAGTTCTAGAATTCCAAAATTGTTTGTTGGGAGTTCTAGAATACCAAAATAGAATGTTGGGAGTTCTAGAATTCCAAAATAGTCTGTTAGGAGTTCTAGAATACTAAAATAGAATGTTGGGAGTTCTAGAATTCCAAAATAGAATATTGGGAGTTCTAGAATTCCAAAATAGAATGTTTGGAGTTCTAGAATACCAAGATCTAATGTTGGTGTTGCAGAATTCCAAAATAGAATGTTGAGAGTTCTAGAATACCAAAATATAATGTTGGGAGTTCTAGAATTCCAAAATAGAATATTGGGAGTTCTAGAAGTCCAAGATAGAATGTTGGGAGTTCTAGAATTCCTATATAGAATGTTGGGAGTTCATGAATTCCACATTAGAATGTTGTTAGTTCTAGAATTCCAAAATAGAATGTTGGGAGTTCTAGAATACTAAAATAGAATGTTGGGAGTTCTATAATTCCAAAATAGAATGTTGGGAGTTCCAGAATTCCAAAATAGAATGTTGAGAGTTCTAGAATTCCAAAATAGAATGTTTGTGTTGCAGAATTCCAAAATAGAATGTTGGGAGTTCTAGAATACCAAGATAAAATGTTGGTGTTGCAGAATTCCAAAATAGAATGTTGGGAGTTCTAGAATTCGAAAATGGAATGTTGGTGTTCTAGAATTACAAAATAGAATGTTGGGAGTTCTAGAATTCCAAAATAGAAAGTTGAGAGTTCTAGAATTCGAAAATGGAATGTTGGTGTTCTAGAATTACAAAATAGAATGTTGGGAGTTCTAGAATTCCAAAATAGTATGTTGGGAGTTCTAGAATACCAAAATAGAATGTTGGGAGTAATATAATTCCAAAAGAGAATGTTGGGAGTTCTAGAATTCCAAAATAGAATATTGGGGGTTCTAAAATTTCAAAAAAGAATGTTGGTAGTTCTAGAATTCAAAAAAAGAATGTTGGTGTTGCAGAATTCCAAAATAGAATGTTGGGAGTTCTAGAATACTAAAATAGAATGTTGGGAGTTCTAGAATTACAAAATAGAATATTGACAGTTTTAAAATTCCAAAATAGAATGTTGGTAGCTCTAGAATTTCAAAAAGAATGTTGGGAGTTCTAGAATTCCAAAAATAGTATGTTAGGAGTTCTAGAATACTAAAATAGAATGTTGGGAGTTCTAGAATTACAAAATAGAATATTGACAGTTTTAAAATGCCAAAATAGAATGTTGGTAGCTCTAGAATTTCAAAAAGAATGTTGGGAGTTCTAGAATTCCAAAAATAGTATGTTAGGAGTTCTAGAATACTAAAATAGAATGTTGGGAGTTCTAGAATACCAAGGTAAAATGTTGGTGTTGCAGAATTCCAAATTAGAATGTTGGTAGTTCTAGAATTCCAAAATATAATGTTGGTGTTGCAGAATTCTAAAATAGAATGTTGGGAGTTCTAAAATTCGAAAATGGAATGTTGAATGTTCTAGAATTCCAAAATAGAATGTTGGGAGTTCTAGAATTCCAAAATTGTTTGTTGGGAGTTCTAGAATACCAAAATAGAATGTTGGGAGTTCTAGAATTCCAAAATAGTCTGTTAGGAGTTCTAGAATACTAAAATAGAATGTTGGGAGTTCTAGAATTCCAAAATAGAATATTGGGAGTTCTAGAATTCCAAAATAGAATGTTTGGAGTTCTAGAATACCAAGATCTAATGTTGGTGTTGCAGAATTCCAAAATAGAATGTTGAGAGTTCTAGAATACCAAAATATAATGTTGGGAGTTCTAGAATTCCAAAATAGAATATTGGGAGTTCTAGAAGTCCAAGATAGAATGTTGGGAGTTCTAGAATTCCTATATAGAATGTTGGGAGTTCATGAATTCCACATTAGAATGTTGTTAGTTCTAGAATTCCAAAATAGAATGTTGGGAGTTCTAGAATACTAAAATAGAATGTTGGGAGTTCTATAATTCCAAAATAGAATGTTGGGAGTTCCAGAATTCCAAAATAGAATGTTGAGAGTTCTAGAATTCCAAAATAGAATGTTTGTGTTGCAGAATTCCAAAATAGAATGTTGGGAGTTCTAGAATACCAAGATAAAATGTTGGTGTTGCAGAATTCCAAAATAGAATGTTGGGAGTTCTAGAATTCGAAAATGGAATGTTGGTGTTCTAGAATTACAAAATAGAATGTTGGGAGTTCTAGAATTCCAAAATAGAAAGTTGAGAGTTCTAGAATTCGAAAATGGAATGTTGGTGTTCTAGAATTACAAAATAGAATGTTGGGAGTTCTAGAATTCCAAAATAGTATGTTGGGAGTTCTAGAATACCAAAATAGAATGTTGGGAGTTATATAATTCCAAAAGAGAATGTTGGGAGTTCTAGAATTCCAAAATAGAATATTGGGGGTTCTAAAATTTCAAAATAGAATGTTGGTAGTTCTAGAATTCAAAAAAAGAATGTTGGTGTTGCAGAATTCCAAAATAGAATGTTGGGAGTTCTAGAATACTAAAATAGAATGTTGGGAGTTCTAGAATTACAAAATAGAATATTGACAGTTTTAAAATTCCAAAATAGAATGTTGGTAGCTCTAGAATTTCAAAAAGAATGTTGGGAGTTCTAGAATTCCAAAAATAGTATGTTAGGAGTTCTAGAATACTAAAATAGAATGTTGGGAGTTCTAGAATACCAAGGTAAAATGTTGGTGTTGCAGAATTCCAAATTAGAATGTTGGTAGTTCTAGAATTCCAAAATATAATGTTGGTGTTGCAGAATTCTAAAATAGAATGTTGGGAGTTCTAGAATTCGAAAATGGAATGTTGGATGTTCTAGAATTCCAAAATAGAATGTTGGGAGTTCTAGAATTCCAAAATTGTTTGTTGGGAGTTCTAGAATACCAAAATAGAATGTTGGGAGTTCTAGAATTCCAAAATAGTCTGTTAGGAGTTCTAGAATACTAAAATAGAATGTTGGGAGTTCTAGAATTCCAAAATAGAATATTGGGAGTTCTAGAATTCCAAAATAGAATATTGCGAGTTCTAGAATTCCAAAATAGAATGTTGGGAGTTCTAGAATACTAAAATAGAATGTTGGGAGTTCTAGAATTACAAAATAGAATATTGACAGTTTTAAAATTCCAAAATAGAATGTTGGTAGCTCTAGAATTTCAAAAAGAATGTTGGGAGTTCTAGAATTCCAAAAATAGTATGTTAGGAGTTCTAGAATACTAAAATAGAATGTTGGGAGTTCTAGAATACCAAGGTAAAATGTTGGTGTTGCAGAATTCCAAATTAGAATGTTGGTAGTTCTAGAATTCCAAAATATAATGTTGGTGTTGCAGAATTCTAAAATAGAATGTTGGGAGTTCTAGAATTCGAAAATGGAATGTTGGATGTTCTAGAATTCCAAAATAGAATGTTGGGAGTTCTAGAATTCCAAAATTGTTTGTTGGGAGTTCTAGAATACCAAAATAGAATGTTGGGAGTTCTAGAATTCCAAAATAGTCTGTTAGGAGTTCTAGAATACTAAAATAGAATGTTGGGAGTTCTAGAATTCCAAAATAGAATATTGGGAGTTCTAGAATTCCAAAATAGAATATTGCGAGTTCTAGAATTCCAAAATAGAATGTTGGGAGTTCTAGAATACTAAAATAGAATGTTGGGAGTTCTAGAATTACAAAATAGAATATTGACAGTTTTAAAATTCCAAAATAGAATGTTGGTAGCTCTAGAATTTCAAAAAGAATGTTGGGAGTTCTAGAATTCCAAAAATAGTATGTTAGGAGTTCTTGAATACTAAAATAGAATGTTGGGAGTTCTAGAATACCAAGGTAAAATGTTGGTGTTGCAGAATTCCAAATTAGAATGTTGGTAGTTCTAGAATTCCAAAATATAATGTTGGTGTTGCAGAATTCTAAAATAGAATGTTGGCAGTTCTAGAATTCGAAAATGGAATGTTGGATGTTCTAGAATTCCAAAATAGAATGTTGGGAGTTCTAGAATTCCAAAATTGTTTGTTGGGAGTTCTAGAATACCAAAATAGAATGTTGGGAGTTCTAGAATTCCAAAATAGTCAGTTAGGAGTTCTAGAATACTAAAATAGAATGTTGGGAGTTCTAGAATTCCAAAATAGAATATTGGGAGTTCTAGAATTCCAAAATAGAATATTGCGAGTTCTAGAATTCCAAAATAGAATGTTGGGAGTTCTAGAATTCCAAAATAGAATGTTTGGAGTTCTAGAATACCAAGATATAATGTTGGTGTTGCAGAATTCCAAAATAGAATGTTGAGAGTTCTAGAATACCAAAATATAATGTTGGGAGTTCTAGAATTCCAAAATAGAATATTGGGAGTTCTAGAAGTCCAAGATAGAATGTTGGGAGTTCTAGAATTCCTATATAGAATGTTGGGAGTTCATGAATTCCACAATAGAATGTTGTTAGTTCTAGAATTCCAAAATAGAATGTTGGGAGTTCTAGAATACTAAAATAGAATGTTGGGAGTTCTATAATTCCAAAATAGAATGTTGGGAGTTCCAGAATTCCAAAATAGAATGTTGAGAGATCTAGAATTCCAAAATAGAATGTTTGTGTTGCAGAATTCCAAAATAGAATGTTGGGAGTTCTAGAATACCAAGATAAAATGTTGGTGTTGCAGAATTCCAAAATAGAATGTTGGGAGTTCTAGAATTCGAAAATGGAATGTTGGTGTTCTAGAATTACAAAATAGAATGTTGGGAGTTCTAGAATTCCAAAATAGAATGTTGAGAGTTCTAGAATTCGAAAATGGAATGTTGGTGTTCTAGAATTACAAAATAGAATGTTGGGAGTTCTAGAATTCCAAAATAGTATGTTGGGAGTTCTAGAATACCAAAATAGAATGTTGGGAGTTATATAATTCCAAAAGAGAATGTTGGGAGTTCTAGAATTCCAAAATAGAATATTGGGGGTTCTAAAATTTCAAAAAAGAATGTTGGTAGTTCTAGAATTCAAAAAAAGAATGTTGGTGTTGCAGAATTCCAAAATAGAATGTTGGGAGTTCTAGAATACTAAAATAGAATGTTGGGAGTTCTAGAATTACAAAATAGAATATTGACAGTTTTAAAATTCCAAAATAGAATGTTGGTAGCTCTAGAATTTCAAAAAGAATGTTGGGAGTTCTAGAATTCCAAAAATAGTATGTTAGGAGTTCTAGAATACTAAAATAGAATGTTGGGAGTTCTAGAATACCAAGGTAAAATGTTGGTGTTGCAGAATTCCAAATTAGAATGTTGGTAGTTCTAGAATTCCAAAATATAATGTTGGTGTTGCAGAATTCTAAAATAGAATGTTGGGAGTTCTAGAATTCGAAAATGGAATGTTGGATGTTCTAGAATTCCAAAATAGAATGTTGGGAGTTCTAGAATTCCAAAATTGTTTGTTGGGAGTTCTAGAATACCAAAATAGAATGTTGGGAGTTCTAGAATTCCAAAATAGTCAGTTAGGAGTTCTAGAATACTAAAATAGAATGTTGGGAGTTCTAGAATTCCAAAATAGAATATTGGGAGTTCTAGAATTCGAAAATGGAATGTTGGTGTTCTAGAATTACAAAATAGAATGTTTGGAGTTCTAGAATTCCAAAATAGAATGTTGAGAGTTCTAGAATTCGAAAATGGAATGTTGATGTTCTAGAATTACAAAATATAATGTTGGGAGTTCTAGAATTCCAAAATAGTATGTTGGGAGTTCTAGAATACCAAAATAGAATGTTGGGAGTTATATAATTCCAAAAGAGAATGTTGGGAGTTCTAGAATTCCAAAATAGAATATTGGGGGTTCTAAAATTTCAAAAAAGAATGTTGGTAGTTCTAGAATTCAAAAAAAGAATGTTGGTGTTGCAGAATTCCAAAATAGAATGTTGGGAGTTCTAGAATACTAAAATAGAATGTTGGGAGTTCTAGAATTACAAAATAGAATATTGACAGTTTTAAAATTCCAAAATAGAATGTTGGTAGCTCTAGAATTTCAAAAAGAATGTTGGGAGTTCTAGAATTCCAAAAATAGTATGTTAGGAGTTCTAGAATACTAAAATAGAATGTTGGGAGTTCTAGAATACCAAGGTAAAATGTTGGTGTTGCAGAATTCCAAATTAGAATGTTGGGAGTTCTAGAATTCCAAAATAGTCTGTTAGGAGTTCTAGAATACTAAAATAGAATGTTGGGAGTTCTAGAATTCCAAAATAGAATATTGGGAGTTCTAGAATTCCAAAATAGAATATTGCGAGTTCTAGAATTCCAAAATAGAATGTTGGGAGTTCTAGAATTCCAAAATAGAATGTTTGGAGTTCTAGAATACCAAGATATAATGTTGGTGTTGCAGAATTCCAAAATAGAATGTTGAGAGTTCTAGAATACCAAAATATAATGTTGGGAGTTCTAGAATTCCAAAATAGAATATTTGGAGTTCTAGAAGTCCAAGATAGAATGTTGGGAGTTCTAGAATTCCTATATAGAATGTTGAGAGTTCTAGAATTCGAAAATGGAATGTTGGTGTTCTAGAATTCCAAAATACAATGTTAGGAGTTCTAGATTTCCAAAAAAGAATGTAGGGAGTTCTAGAATTCCAAAATAGAATGTTGGTGTTGCAGAATTCCAAAATAGAATGTTGGGAGTTCTAGAATACTAAAATAGAATGTTGGGAGTTCTATAATTCCAAAATAGAATGTTGGGAGTTCTAGAATTCCAAAATAGAATGTTAGGAGTTCTAGAATTCCAAGATAGAATGTTGGTGTTGCAGAATTCCAAAATAGAATGTTGGGAGTTCTAGAATACTAAAATAGAATGTTGGGAGTTCTAGAATTCCAAAATAGAATGTTGGGAGTTCCAGAATTCCAAAATAGAATGTTGAGAGTTCTAGAATTCCAAAATAGAATGTTTGTGTTGCAGAATTCCAAAATAGAATGTTGGTAGTTCTAGAATTCCAAAATAGAATGTTGGGAGTTCTAGAATACCAAGATAAAATGTTGGTGTTGCAGAATTCCAAAATAGAATGTTGGGAGTTCTAGAATTCGAAAATGGAATGTTGGTGTTCTAGAATTACAAAATAGAATGTTGGGAGTTCTAGAATTCCAAAATAGTATGTTGGGAGTTCTAGAATACCAAAATAGAATGTTGGGAGTTCTAGAATTACAAAATAGAATATTGGGGTTCTAGATTTTTTTTTTTTTAAAAGAAGAATGTTGGGAGTTCTAGAATTCCAAAATATTCTGTTAAGAGTTCTAGAATACTAAAAATAGAATGTTGGGAGTTCTAGAATTCCAAAATAGAATATTGGGAGTTCTAGAATTCCAAAATAGAATGTTGGGAGTTCTAGAATTCCAAGATAGAATGTTGGTGTTGCAGAATTCCAAAAGAGAATGTTGGGAGTTCTAGAATTCCAAAATAGAATATTGGGGGTTCTAAAATTTCAAAAAAGAATGTTGGTAGTTCTAGAATTCAAAAAAAGAATGTTGGTGTTGCAGAATTCCAAAATAGAATGTTGGGAGTTCAAGAATACTAAAATAGAATGTTGGGAGTTCTAGAATTACAAAATAGAATATTGACAGTTTTAAAATTCCAAAATAGAATGTTGGTAGCTCTAGAATTTCAAAAAGAATGTTGGGAGTTCTAGAATTCCAAAAATAGTATGTTAGGAGTTCTAGAATACTAAAATAGAATGTTGGGAGTTCTAGAATACCAAGGTAAAATGTTGGTGTTGCAGAATTCCAAATTAGAATGTTGGTAGTTCTAGAATTCCAAAATATAATGTTGGTGTTGCAGAATTCTAAAATAGAATGTTGAGAGTTCTAGAATTCGAAAATGGAATGTTGGATGTTCTAGAATTCCAAAATTGTTTGTTGGGAGTTCTAGAATACCAAAATAGTATGTTGGGAGTTCTAGAATTCCAAAATAGTCTGTTAGGAGTTCTAGAATACTAAAATAGAATGTTGGGAGTTCTAGAATTCCAAAATAGAATATTGGGAGTTCTAGAATTCCAAAATAGAATATTGCGAGTTCTAGAATTCCAAAATAGAATATTGGGAGTTCTAGAATTCCAAAATAGAATATTGCGAGTTCTAGAATTCCAAAATAGAATGTTGGGAGTTCTAGAGTTCCAAAATAGAATGTTTGGAGTTCTAGAATACCAAGATATAATGTTGGTGTTGCAGAATTCCAAAATAGAATGTTGAGAGTTCTAGAATACCAAAATATAATGTTGGGAGTTCTAGAATTCCAAAATAGAATATTGGGAGTTCTAGAAGTCCAAGATAGAATGTTGGGAGTTCTAGAATTCCTATATAGAATGTTGGGAGTTCATGAATTCCACAATAGAATGTTGTTAGTTCTAGAATTCCAAAATAGAATGTTGGGAGTTCTAGAATACTAAAATAGAATGTTGGGAGTTCTATAATTCCAAAATAGAATGTTGGGAGTTCCAGAATTCCAAAATAGAATGTTGAGAGTTCTAGAATTCCAAAATAGAATGTTTGTGTTGCAGAATTCCAAAATAGAATGTTGGGAGTTCTAGAATACCAAGATAAAATGTTGGTGTTGCAGAATTCCAAAATAGAATGTTGGGAGTTCTAGAATTCGAAAATGGAATGTTGGTGTTCTAGAATTACAAAATAGAATGTTGGGAGTTCTAGAATTCCAAAATAGAATGTTGAGAGTTCTAGAATTCGAAAATGGAATGTTGGTGTTCTAGAATTACAAAATAGAATGTTGGGAGTTCTAGAATTCCAAAATAGTATGTTGGGAGTTCTAGAATACCAAAATAGAATATTGGGAGTTCTAGAATTCCAAAATAGAATATTGCGAGTTCTAGAATTCCAAAATAGAATATTGCGAGTTCTAGAATTCCAAAATAGAATGTTGGGAGTTCTAGAGTTCCAAAATAGAATGTTTGGAGTTCTAGAATACCAAGATATAATGTTGGTGTTGCAGAATTCCAAAATAGAATGTTGAGAGTTCTAGAATACCAAAATATAATGTTGGGAGTTCTAGAATTCCAAAATAGAATATTGGGAGTTCTAGAAGTCCAAGATAGAATGTTGGGAGTTCTAGAATTCCTATATAGAATGTTGGGAGTTCATGAATTCCACAATAGAATGTTGTTAGTTCTAGAATTCCAAAATAGAATGTTGGGAGTTCTAGAATACTAAAATAGAATGTTGGGAGTTCTATAATTCCAAAATAGAATGTTGGGAGTTCCAGAATTCCAAAATAGAATGTTGAGAGTTCTAGAATTCCAAAATAGAATGTTTGTGTTGCAGAATTCCAAAATAGAATGTTGGGAGTTCTAGAATACCAAGATAAAATGTTGGTGTTGCAGAATTCCAAAATAGAATGTTGGGAGTTCTAGAATTCGAAAATGGAATGTTGGTGTTCTAGAATTACAAAATAGAATGTTGGGAGTTCTAGAATTCCAAAATAGAATGTTGAGAGTTCTAGAATTCGAAAATGGAATGTTGGTGTTCTAGAATTACAAAATAGAATGTTGGGAGTTCTAGAATTCCAAAATAGTATGTTGGGAGTTCTAGAATACCAAAATAGAATGTTGGGAGTTATATAATTCCAAAAGAGAATGTTGGGAGTTCTAGAATTCCAAAATAGAATATTGGGGGCTCTAAAATTTCAAAAAAGAATGTTGGTAGTTCTAGAATTCAAAAAAAGAATGTTGGTGTTGCAGAATTCCAAAATAGAATGTTGGGAGTTCTAGAATACTAAAATAGAATGTTGGGAGTTCTAGAATTACAAAATAGAATATTGACAGTTTTAAAATTCCAAAATAGAATGTTGGTAGCTCTAGAATTTCAAAAAGAATGTTGGGAGTTCTAGAATTCCAAAAATAGTATGTTAGGAGTTCTAGAATACTAAAATAGAATGTTGGGAGTTCTAGAATACCAAGGTAAAATGTTGGTGTTGCAGAATTCCAAATTAGAATGTTGGTAGTTCTAGAATTCCAAAATATAATGTTGGTGTTGCAGAATTCTAAAATAGAATGTTGGGAGTTCTAGAATTCGAAAATGGAATGTTGGATGTTCTAGAATTCCAAAATAGAATGTTGGGAGTTCTAGAATTCCAAAATTGTTTGTTGGGAGTTCTAGAATACCAAAATAGAATGTTGGGAGTTCTAGAATTCCAAAATAGTCTGTTAGGAGTTCTAGAATACTAAAATAGAATGTTGGGAGTTCTAGAATTCCAAAATAGAATATTGGGAGTTCTAGAATTCCAAAATAGAATATTGCGAGTTCTAGAATTCCAAAATAGAATGTTGGGAGTTCTAGAATACTAAAATAGAATGTTGGGAGTTCTAGAATTACAAAATAGAATATTGACAGTTTTAAAATTCCAAAATAGAATGTTGGTAGCTCTAGAATTTCAAAAAGAATGTTGGGAGTTCTAGAATTCCAAAAATAGTATGTTAGGAGTTCTAGAATACTAAAATAGAATGTTGGGAGTTCTAGAATTCCAAAATAGTCTGTTAGGAGTTCTAGAATACTAAAATAGAATGTTGAGAGTTCTAGAATACCAAAATATAATGTTGGGAGTTCTAGAATTCCAAAATAGAATATTGGGAGTTCTAGAAGTCCAAGATAGAATGTTGGGAGTTCTAGAATTCCTATATAGAATGTTGGGAGTTCATGAATTCCACAATAGAATGTTGTTAGTTCTAGAATTCCAAAATAGAATGTTGGGAGTTCTAGAATACTAAAATAGAATGTTGGGAGTTCTATAATTCCAAAATAGAATGTTGGGAGTTCCAGAATTCCAAAATAGAATGTTGAGAGTTCTAGAATTCCAAAATAGAATGTTTGTGTTGCAGAATTCCAAAATAGAATGTTGGTAGTTCTAGAATTCCAAAATAGAATGTTGGGAGTTCTAGAATACCAAGATAAAATGTTGGTGTTGCAGAATTCCAAAATAGAATGTTGAGAGTTCTAGAATACCAAAATATAATGTTGGGAGTTCTAGAATTCCAAAATAGAATATTGGGAGTTCTAGAATTCCAAAATAGAATATTGCGAGTTCTAGAATTCCAAAATAGAATGTTGGGAGTTCTAGAATTCCAAAATAGAATGTTTGGAGTTCTAGAATACCAAGATATAATGTTGGTGTTGCAGAATTCCAAAATAGAATGTTGAGAGTTCTAGAATACCAAAATATAATGTTGGGAGTTCTAGAATTCCAAAATAGAATATTGGGAGTTCTAGAAGTCCAAGATAGAATGTTGGGAGTTCTAGAATTCCTATATAGAATGTTGAGAGTTCTAGAATTCGAAAATGGAATGTTGGTGTTCTAGAATTCCAAAATACAATGTTAGGAGTTCTAGATTTCCAAAAAAGAATGTAGGGAGTTCTAGAATTCCAAAATAGAATGTTGGTGTTGCAGAATTCCAAAATAGAATGTTGGGAGTTCTAGAATACTAAAATAGAATGTTGGGAGTTCTATAATTCCAAAATAGAATGTTGGGAGTTCTAGAATTCCAAAATAGAATGTTAGGAGTTCTAGAATTCCAAGATAGAATGTTGGTGTTGCAGAATTCCAAAATAGAATGTTGGGAGTTCTAGAATACTAAAATAGAATGTTGGGAGTTCTAGAATTCCAAAATAGAATGTTGGGAGTTCTAGAATACCAAGATAAAATGTTGGTGTTGCAGAATTCCAAAATAAAATGTTGGGAGTTCTAGAATTCGAAAATGGAATGTTGGTGTTCTAGAATTACAAAATAGAATGTTGGGAGTTCTAGAATTCCAAAATAGTATGTTGGGAGTTCTAGAATACCAAAATAGAATGTTGGGAGTTCTAGAATTACAAAATAGAATATTGGGGTTCTAGATTTTTTTTTTTTTTAAAGAAGAATGTTGGGAGTTCTAGAATTCCAAAATATTCTGTTAAGAGTTCTAGAATACTAAAAATAGAATGTTGGGAGTTCTAGAATTCCAAAATAGAATATTGGGAGTTCTAGAATTCCAAAATAGAATGTTGGGAGTTCTAGAATTCCAAGATAGAATGTTGGTGTTGCAGAATTCCAAAAGAGAATGTTGGGAGTTCTAGAATTCCAAAATAGAATATTGGGGGTTCTAAAATTTCAAAAAAGAATGTTGGTAGTTCTAGAATTCAAAAAAAGAATGTTGGTGTTGCAGAATTCCAAAATAGAATGTTGGGAGTTCAAGAATACTAAAATAGAATGTTGGGAGTTCTAGAATTACAAAATAGAATATTGACAGTTTTAAAATTCCAAAATAGAATGTTGGTAGCTCTAGAATTTCAAAAAGAATGTTGGGAGTTCTAGAATTCCAAAAATAGTATGTTAGGAGTTCTAGAATACTAAAATAGAATGTTGGGAGTTCTAGAATACCAAGGTAAAATGTTGGTGTTGCAGAATTCCAAATTAGAATGTTGGTAGTTCTAGAATTCCAAAATATAATGTTGGTGTTGCAGAATTCTAAAATAGAATGTTGAGAGTTCTAGAATTCGAAAATGGAATGTTGGATGTTCTAGAATTCCAAAATTGTTTGTTGGGAGTTCTAGAATACCAAAATAGTATGTTGGGAGTTCTAGAATTCCAAAATAGTCTGTTAGGAGTTCTAGAATACTAAAATAGAATGTTGGGAGTTCTAGAATTCCAAAATAGAATATTGGGAGTTCTAGAATTCCAAAATAGAATATTGCGAGTTCTAGAATTCCAAAATAGAATATTGGGAGTTCTAGAATTCCAAAATAGAATATTGCGAGTTCTAGAATTCCAAAATAGAATGTTGGGAGTTCTAGAGTTCCAAAATAGAATGTTTGGAGTTCTAGAATACCAAGATATAATGTTGGTGTTGCAGAATTCCAAAATAGAATGTTGAGAGTTCTAGAATACCAAAATATAATGTTGGGAGTTCTAGAATTCCAAAATAGAATATTGGGAGTTCTAGAAGTCCAAGATAGAATGTTGGGAGTTCTAGAATTCCTATATAGAATGTTGGGAGTTCATGAATTCCACAATAGAATGTTGTTAGTTCTAGAATTCCAAAATAGAATGTTGGGAGTTCTAGAATACTAAAATAGAATGTTGGGAGTTCTATAATTCCAAAATAGAATGTTGGGAGTTCCAGAATTCCAAAATAGAATGTTGAGAGTTCTAGAATTCCAAAATAGAATGTTTGTGTTGCAGAATTCCAAAATAGAATGTTGGGAGTTCTAGAATACCAAGATAAAATGTTGGTGTTGCAGAATTCCAAAATAGAATGTTGGGAGTTCTAGAATTCGAAAATGGAATGTTGGTGTTCTAGAATTACAAAATAGAATGTTGGGAGTTCTAGAATTCCAAAATAGAATGTTGAGAGTTCTAGAATTCGAAAATGGAATGTTGGTGTTCTAGAATTACAAAATAGAATGTTGGGAGTTCTAGAATTCCAAAATAGTATGTTGGGAGTTCTAGAATACCAAAATAGAATGTTGGGAGTTATATAATTCCAAAAGAGAATGTTGGGAGTTCTAGAATTCCAAAATAGAATATTGGGGGCTCTAAAATTTCAAAAAAGAATGTTGGTAGTTCTAGAATTCAAAAAAAGAATGTTGGTGTTGCAGAATTCCAAAATAGAATGTTGGGAGTTCTAGAATACTAAAATAGAATGTTGGGAGTTCTAGAATACCAAGGTAAAATGTTGGTGTTGCAGAATTCCAAATTAGAATGTTGGTAGTTCTAGAATTCCAAAATATAATGTTGGTGTTGCAGAATTCTAAAATAGAATGTTGGGAGTTCTAGAATTCGAAAATGGAATGTTGGATGTTCTAGAATTCCAAAATAGAATGTTGGGAGTTCTAGAATTCCAAAATTGTTTGTTGGGAGTTCTAGAATACCAAAATAGAATGTTGGGAGTTCTAGAATTCCAAAAAAGTCTGTTAGGAGTTCTAGAATACTAAAATAGAATGTTGGGAGTTCTAGAATTCCAAAATAGAATATTGGGAGTTCTAGAATTCCAAAATAGAATATTGGGGGTTCTAAAATTTCAAAAAAGAATGTTGGTAGTTCTAGAATTCAAAAAAAGAATGTTGGTGTTGCAGAATTCCAAAATAGAATGTTGGGAGTTCAAGAATACTAAAATAGAATGTTGGGAGTTCTAGAATTACAAAATAGAATATTGACAGTTTTAAAATTCCAAAATAGAATGTTGGTAGCTCTAGAATTTCAAAAAGAATGTTGGGAGTTCTAGAATTCCAAAAATAGTATGTTAGGAGTTCTAGAATACTAAAATAGAATGTTGGGAGTTCTAGAATACCAAGGTAAAATGTTGGTGTTGCAGAATTCCAAATTAGAATGTTGGTAGTTCTAGAATTCCAAAATATAATGTTGGTGTTGCAGAATTCTAAAATAGAATGTTGAGAGTTCTAGAATTCGAAAATGGAATGTTGGATGTTCTAGAATTCCAAAATTGTTTGTTGGGAGTTCTAGAATACCAAAATAGTATGTTGGGAGTTCTAGAATTCCAAAATAGTCTGTTAGGAGTTCTAGAATACTAAAATAGAATGTTGGGAGTACTAGAATTCCAAAATAGAATATTGGGAGTTCTAGAATTCCAAAATAGAATATTGCGAGTTCTAGAATTCCAAAATAGAATATTGGGAGTTCTAGAATTCCAAAATAGAATATTGCGAGTTCTAGAATTCCAAAATAGAATGTTGGGAGTTCTAGAGTTCCAAAATAGAATGTTTGGAGTTCTAGAATACCAAGATATAATGTTGGTGTTGCAGAATTCCAAAATAGAATGTTGAGAGTTCTAGAATACCAAAATATAATGTTGGGAGTTCTAGAATTCCAAAATAGAATATTGGGAGTTCTAGAAGTCCAAGATAGAATGTTGGGAGTTCTAGAATTCCTATATAGAATGTTGGGAGTTCATGAATTCCACAATAGAATGTTGTTAGTTCTAGAATTCCAAAATAGAATGTTGGGAGTTCTAGAATACTAAAATAGAATGTTGGGAGTTCTATAATTCCAAAATAGAATGTTGGGAGTTCCAGAATTCCAAAATAGAATGTTGAGAGTTCTAGAATTCCAAAATAGAATGTTTGTGTTGCAGAATTCCAAAATAGAATGTTGGGAGTTCTAGAATACCAAGATAAAATGTTGGTGTTGCAGAATTCCAAAATAGAATGTTGGGAGTTCTAGAATTCGAAAATGGAATGTTGGTGTTCTAGAATTACAAAATAGAATGTTGGGAGTTCTAGAATTCCAAAATAGAATGATGAGAGTTCTAGAATTCGAAAATGGAATGTTGGTGTTCTAGAATTACAAAATAGAATGTTGGGAGTTCTAGAATTCCAAAATAGTATGTTGGGAGTTCTAGAATACCAAAATAGAATGTTGGGAGTTATATAATTCCAAAAGAGAATGTTGGGAGTTCTAGAATTCCAAAATAGAATATTGGGGGCTCTAAAATTTCAAAAAAGAATGTTGGTAGTTCTAGAATTCAAAAAAAGAATGTTGGTGTTGCAGAATTCCAAAATAGAATGTTGGGAGTTCTAGAATACTAAAATAGAATGTTGGGAGTTCTAGAATTACAAAATAGAATATTGACAGTTTTAAAATTCCAAAATAGAATGTTGGTAGCTCTAGAATTTCAAAAAGAATGTTGGGAGTTCTAGAATTCCAAAAATAGTATGTTAGGAGTTCTAGAATACTAAAATAGAATGTTGGGAGTTCTAGAATACCAAGGTAAAATGTTGGTGTTGCAGAATTCCAAATTAGAATGTTGGTAGTTCTAGAATTCCAAAATATAATGTTGGTGTTGCAGAATTCTAAAATAGAATGTTGGGAGTTCTAGAATTCGAAAATGGAATGTTGGATGTTCTAGAATTCCAAAATAGAATGTTGGGAGTTCTAGAATTCCAAAATTGTTTGTTGGGAGTTCTAGAATACCAAAATAGAATGTTGGGAGTTCTAGAATTCCAAAAAAGTCTGTTAGGAGTTCTAGAATACTAAAATAGAATGTTGGGAGTTCTAGAATTCCAAAATAGAATATTGGGAGTTCTAGAATTCCAAAATAGAATATTGCGAGTTCTAGAATTCCAAAATAGAATGTTGGGAGTTCTAGAATACTAAAATAGAATGTTGGGAGTTCTAGAATTACAAAATAGAATATTGACAGTTTTAAAATTCCAAAATAGAATGTTGGTAGCTCTAGAATTTCAAAAAGAATGTTGGGAGTTCTAGAATTCCAAAAATAGTATGTTAGGAGTTCTAGAATACTAAAATAGAATGTTGGGAGTTCTAGAATTCCAAAATAGTCTGTTAGGAGTTCTAGAATACTAAAATAGAATGTTGAGAGTTCTAGAATACCAAAATATAATGTTGGGAGTTCTAGAATTCCAAAATAGAATATTGGGAGTTCTAGAAGTCCAAGATAGAATGTTGGGAGTTCTAGAATTCCTATATAGAATGTTGGGAGTTCATGAATTCCACAATAGAATGTTGTTAGTTCTAGAATTCCAAAATAGAATGTTGGGAGTTCTAGAATACTAAAATAGAATGTTGGGAGTTCTATAATTCCAAAATAGAATGTTGGGAGTTCCAGAATTCCAAAATAGAATGTTGAGAGTTCTAGAATTCCAAAATAGAATGTTTGTGTTGCAGAATTCCAAAATAGAATGTTGGTAGTTCTAGAATTCCAAAATAGAATGTTGGGAGTTCTAGAATACCAAGATAAAATGTTGGTGTTGCAGAATTCCAAAATAGAATGTTGGGAGTTCTAGAATTCGAAAATGGAATGTTGGTGTTCTAGAATTACAAAATAGAATGTTGGGAGTTCTAGAATTCCAAAATAGTATGTTGGGAGTTCTAGAATACCAAAATAGAATGTTGGGAGTTCTCGAATTACAAAATAGAATATTGGGGTTCTAGATTTTTTTTTTTTTTAAAGAAGAATGTTGGGAGTTCTAGAATTCCAAAATATTCTGTTAAGAGTTCTAGAATACTAAAAATAGAATGTTGGGAGTTCTAGAATTCCAAAATAGAATATTGGGAGTTCTAGAATTCCAAAATAGAATGTTGGGAGTTCTAGAATTCCAAGATAGAATGTTGGTGTTGCAGAATTCCAAAAGAGAATGTTGGGAGTTCTAGAATTCCAAAATAGAATATTGGGGGTTCTAAAATTTCAAAAAAGAATGTTGGTAGTTCTAGAATTCAAAAAAAGAATGTTGGTGTTGCAGAATTCCAAAATAGAATGTTGGGAGTTCTAGAATACTAAAATAGAATGTTGGGAGTTCTAGAATTACAAAATAGAATATTGACAGTTTTAAAATTCCAAAATAGAATGTTGGTAGCTCTAGAATTTCAAAAAGAATGTTGGGAGTTCTAGAATTCCAAAAATAGTATGTTAGGAGTTCTAGAATACTAAAATAGAATGTTGGGAGTTCTAGAATACCAAGGTAAAATGTTGGTGTTGCAGAATTCCAAATTAGAATGTTGGTAGTTCTAGAATTCCAAAATATAATGTTGGTGTTGCAGAATTCTAAAATAGAATGTTGGGAGTTCTAGAATTCGAAAATGGAATGTTGGATGTTCTAGAATTCCAAAATTGTTTGTTGGGAGTTCTAGAATACTAAAATAGAATGTTGGGAGTTCTAGAATTCCAAAATAGAATATTGGGAGTTCTAGAATTCCAAAATAGAATATTGCGAGTTCTAGAATTCCAAAATAGAATGTTGGGAGTTCTAGAATTCCAAAATAGAATGTTAGGAGTTCTAGAATTCCAAGATAGAATGTTGGTGTTGCAGAATTCCAAAATAGAATGTTGGGAGTTCTAGAATACTAAAATAGAATGTTGGGAGTTCTAGAATTCCAAAATAGAATGTTGGGAGTTCCAGAATTCCAAAATAGAATGTTGAGAGTTCTAGTATTCCAAAATAGAATGTTTGTGTTGCAGAATTCCAAAATAGAATGTTGGTAGTTCTAGAATTCCAAAATAGAATGTTGGGAGTTCTAGAATACCAAGATAAAATGTTGGTGTTGCAGAATTCCAAAATAGAATGTTGGGAGTTCTAGAATTCCAAAATAGAATATTGGGAGTTCTAGAATTCCAAAATAGAATGTTGGGAGTTCTAGAATTCCAAGGTAAAATGTTGGTGTTGCAGAATTCCAAATTAGAATGTTGGTAGTTCTAGAATTCCAAAATATAATGTTGGGAGTTCTAGAATTCGAAAATGGAATGTTGGATGTTCTAGAATTCCAAAATTGTTTGTTGGGAGTTCTAGAATACCAAAATAGTATGTTGGGAGTTCTAGAATTCCAAAATAGTCTGTTAGGAGTTCTAGAATACTAAAATAGAATGTTGGGAGTTCTAGAATTCCAAAATAGAATATTGGGAGTTCTAGAATTCCAAAATAGAATATTGCGAGTTCTAGAATTCCAAAATAGAATATTGGGAGTTCTAGAATTCCAAAATAGAATATTGCGAGTTCTAGAATTCCAAAATAGAATGTTGGGAGTTCTAGAATACTAAAATAGAATGTTGGGAGTTCTAGAATTACAAAATAGAATATTGACAGTTTTAAAATTCCAAAATAGAATGTTGGTAGCTCTAGAATTTCAAAAAGAATGTTGGGAGTTCTAGAATTCCAAAAATAGTATGTTAGGAGTTCTAGAATACTAAAATAAAATGTTGGGAGTTCTAGAATACCAAGGTAAAATGTTGGTGTTACAGAATTCCAAATTAGAATGTTGGTAGTTCTAGAATTCCAAAATATAATGTTGGTGTTGCAGAATTCTAAAATAGAATGTTGGGAGTTCTAGAATTCGAAAATGGAATGTTGGATGTTCTAGAATTCCAAAATAGAATGTTGGGAGTTCTAGAATTCCAAAATTGTTTGTTGGGAGTTCTAGAATACCAAAATAGAATGTTGGGAGTTCTAGAATTCCAAAATAGTCTGTTAGGAGTTCTAGAATACTAAAATAGAATGTTGAGAGTTCTAGAATACCAAAATATAATGTTGGGAGTTCTAGAATTCCAAAATAGAATATTGGGAGTTCTAGAAGTCCAAGATAGAATGTTGGGAGTTCTAGAATTCCTATATAGAATGTTGGGAGTTCATGAATTCCACAATATAATGTTGTTAGTTCTAGAATTCCAAAATAGAATGTTGGGAGTTCTAGAATACTAAAATAGAATGTTGGGAGTTCTATAATTCCAAAATAGAATGTTGGGAGTTCCAGAATTCCAAAATAGAATGTTGAGAGTTCTAGAATTCCAAAATAGAATGTTTGTGTTGCAGAATTCCAAAATAGAATGTTGGTAGTTCTAGAATTCCAAAATAGAATGTTGGGAGTTCTAGAATACCAAGATAAAATGTTGGTGTTGCAGAATTCCAAAATAGAATGTTGGGAGTTCTAGAATTCGAAAATGGAATGTTGGTGTTCTAGAATTACAAAATAGAATGTTGGGAGTTCTAGAATTCCAAAATAGTATGTTGGGAGTTCTAGAATACCAAAATAGAATGTTGGGAGTTCTAGAATTCCAAAATAGAATATTGGGGGTTCTAAAATTTCAAAAAAGAATGTTGGTAGTTCTAGAATTCAAAAAAAGAATGTTGGTGTTGCAGAATTCCAAAATAGAATGTTGGGAGTTCTAGAATACTAAAATAGAATGTTGGGAGTTCTAGAATTACAAAATAGAATATTGACAGTTTTAAAATTCCAAAATAGAATGTTGGTAGCTCTAGAATTTCAAAAAGAATGTTGGGAGTTCTAGAATTCCAAAAATAGTATGTTAGGAGTTCTAGAATACTAAAATAGAATGTTGGGAGTTCTAGAATACCAAGGTAAAATGCTGGTGTTGCAGAATTCCAAATTAGACTGTTGGTAGTTCTAGAATTCCAAAATATAATGTTGGTGTTGCAGAATTCTAAAATAGAATGTTGGGAGTTCTAGAATTCGAAAATGGAATGTTGGATGTTCTAGAATTCCAAAATTGTTTGTTGGGAGTTCTAGAATACCAAAATAGAATGTTGGGAGTTCTAGAATTCCAAAATAGTCTGTTAGGAGTTCTAGAATACTAAAATAGAATGTTGGGAGTTCTAGAATTCCAAAATAGAATATTGGGAGTTCTAGAATTCCAAAATAGAATATTGCGAGTTCTAGAATTCCAAAATAGAATGTTGGGAGTTCTAGAATACTAAAATAGAATGTTGGGAGTTCTAGAATTACAAAATAGAATATTGACAGTTTTAAAATTCCAAAATAGAATGTTGGTAGCTCTAGAATTTCAAAAAGAATGTTGGGAATTCTAGAATTCCAAAAATAGTATGTTAGGAGTTCTAGAATACTAAAATAGAATGTTGGGAGTTCTAGAATACCAAGGTAAAATGTTGGTGTAGCAGAATTCCAAATTAGAATGTTGGTAGTTCTAGAATTCCAAAATATAATGTTGGTGTTGCAGAATTCTAAAATAGAATGTTGGGAGTTCTAGAATTCGAAAATGGAATGTTGGATGTTCTAGAATTCCAAAATTGTTTGTTGGGAGTTCTAGAATACCAAAATAGAATGTTGGGAGTTCTAGAATTCCAAAATAGTCTGTTAGGAGTTCTAGAATACTAAAATAGAATGTTGGGAGTTCTAGAATTCCAAAATAGAATATTGGGAGTTCTAGAATTCCAAAATAGAATATTGCGAGTTCTAGAATTCCAAAATAGAATGTTGGGAGTTCTAGAATACTAAAATAGAATGTTGGGAGTTCTAGAATTACAAAATAGAATATTGACAGTTTTAAAATTCCAAAATAGAATGTTGGTAGCTCTAGAATTTCAAAAAGAATGTTGGGAGTTCTAGAATTCCAAAAATAGTATGTTAGGAGTTCTAGAATACTAAAATAGAATGTTGGGAGTTCTAGAATACCAAGGTAAAATGTTGGTGTAGCAGAATTCCAAATTAGAATGTTGGTAGTTCTAGAATTCCAAAATATAATGTTGGTGTTGCAGAATTCTAAAATAGAATGTTGGGAGTTCTAGAATTCGAAAATGGAGTGTTGGATGTTCTAGAATTCCAAAATAGAATGTTGGGAGTTCTAGAATTCCAAAATTGTTTGTTGGGAGTTCTAGAATACCAAAATAGAATGTTGGGAGTTCTAGAATTCCAAAATAGTCAGTTAGGAGTTCTAGAATACTAAAATAGAATGTTGGGAGTTCTAGAATTCCAAAATAGAATATTGGGAGTTCTAGAATTCCAAAATAGAATATTGCGAGTTCTAGAATTCCAAAATAGAATGTTTGGAGTTCTAGAATACCAAGATATAATGTTGGTGTTGCAGAATTCCAAAATAGAATGTTGAGAGTTCTAGAATACCAAAATATAATGTTGGGAGTTCTAGAATTCCAAAATAGAATATTGGGAGTTCTAGAAGTCCAAGATAGAATGTTGGGAGTTCTAGAATTCCTATATAGAATGTTGGGAGTTCATGAATTCCACAATAGAATGTTGTTAGTTCTAGAATTCCAAAATAGAATGTTGGGAGTTCTAGAATACTAAAATAGAATGTTGGGAGTTCTATAATTCCAAAATAGAATGTTGGGAGTTCCAGAATTCCAAAATAGAATGTTGAGAGTTCTAGAATTCCAAAATAGAATGTTTGTGTTGCAGAATTCCAAAATAGAATGTTGGGAGTTCTAGAATACCAAGATAAAATGTTGGTGTTGCAGAATTCCAAAATATAATGTTGGGAGTTCTAGAATTCGAAAATGGAATGTTGGTGTTCTAGAATTACAAAATAGAATGTTGGGAGATCTAGAATTCCAAAATAGAATGTTGAGAGTTCTAGAATTCGAAAATGGAATGTTGGTGTTCTAGAATTACAAAATAGAATGTTGGGAGTTCTAGAATTCCAAAATAGTATGTTGGGAGTTCTAGAATACCAAAATAGAATGTTGGGAGTTATATAATTCCAAAAGAGAATGTTGGGAGTTCTAGAATTCCAAAATAGAATATTGGGGGTTCTAAAATTTCAAAAAAGAATGTTGGTAGTTCTAGAATTCAAAAAAAAGAATGTTGGTGTTGCAGAATTCCAAAATAGAATGTTGGGAGTTCTAGAATACTAAAATAGAATGTTGGGAGTTCTAGAATTACAAAATAGAATATTGACAGTTTTAAAATTCCAAAATAGAATGTTGGTAGCTCTAGAATTTCAAAAAGAATGTTGGGAGTTCTAGAATTCCAAAAATAGTATGTTAGGAGTTCTAGAATACTAAAATAGAATGTTGGGAGTTCTAGAATACCAAGGTAAAATGTTGGTGTTGCAGAATTCCAAATTAGAATGTTGGTAGTTCTAGAATTCCAAAATATAATGTTGGTGTTGCAGAATTCTAAAATAGAATGTTGGGAGTTCTAGAATTCGAAAATGGAATGTTGGATGTTCTAGAATTCCAAAATAGAATGTTGGGAGTTCTAGAATTCCAAAATTGTTTGTTGGGAGTTCTAGAATACCAAAATAGAATGTTGGGAGTTCTAGAATTCCAAAATAGTCAGTTAGGAGTTCTAGAATACTAAAATAGAATGTTGGGAGTTCTAGAATTCCAAAATAGAATATTGGGAGTTCTAGAATTCCAAAATAGAATATTGCGAGTTCTAGAATTCCAAAATAGAATGTTGGGAGTTCTAGAATTCCAAAATAGAATGTTTGGAGTTCTAGAATACCAAGATATAATGTTGGTGTTGCAGAATTCCAAAATAGAATGTTGAGAGTTCTAGAATACCAAAATATAATGTTGGGAGTTCTAGAATTCCAAAATAGAATATTGGGAGTTCTAGAAGTCCAAGATAGAATGTTGGGAGTTCTAGAATTCCTATATAGAATGTTGGGAGTTCATGAATTCCACAATAGAATGTTGTTAGTTCTAGAATTCCAAAATAGAATGTTGGGAGTTCTAGAATACTAAAATAGAATGTTGGGAGTTCTATAATTCCAAAATAGAATGTTGGGAGTTCCAGAATTCCAAAATAGAATGTTGAGAGTTCTAGAATTCCAAAATAGAATGTTTGTGTTGCAGAATTCCAAAATAGAATGTTGGGAGTTCTAGAATACCAAGATAAAATGTTGGTGTTGCAGAATTCCAAAATAGAATGTTGGGAGTTCTAGAATTCGAAAATGGAATGTTGGTGTTCTAGAATTACAAAATAGAATGTTGGGAGTTCTAGAATTCCAAAATAGAATGTTGAGAGTTCTAGAATTCGAAAATGGAATGTTGGTGTTCTAGAATTACAAAATAGAATGTTGGGAGTTCTAGAATTCCAAAATAGTATGTTGGGAGTTCTAGAATACCAAAATAGAATGTTGGGAGTTATATAATTCCAAAAGAGAATGTTGGGAGTTCTAGAATTCCAAAATAGAATATTGGGGGTTCTAAAATTTCAAAAAAGAATGTTGGTAGTTCTAGAATTCAAAAAAAGAATGTTGGTGTTGCAGAATTCCAAAATAGAATGTTGGGAGTTCTAGAATACTAAAATAGAATGTTGGGAGTTCTAGAATTACAAAATAGAATATTGACAGTTTTAAAATTCCAAAATAGAATGTTGGTAGCTCTAGAATTTCAAAAAGAATGTTGGGAGTTCTAGAATTCCAAAAATAGTATGTTAGGAGTTCTAGAATACTAAAATAGAATGTTGGGAGTTCTAGAATACCAAGGTAAAATGTTGGTGTTGCAGAATTCCAAATTAGAATGTTGGTAGTTCTAGAATTCCAAAATATAATGTTGGTGTTGCAGAATTCTAAAATAGAATGTTGGGAGTTCTAGAATTCGAAAATGGAATGTTGGATGTTCTAGAATTCCAAAATAGAATGTTGGGAGTTCTAGAATTCCAAAATTGTTTGTTGGGAGTTCTAGAATACCAAAATAGAATGTTGGGAGTTCTAGAATTCCAAAATAGTCTGTTAGGAGTTCTAGAATACTAAAATAGAATGTTGGGAGTTCTAGAATTCCAAAATAGAATATTGCGAGTTCTAGAATTCCAAAATAGAATGTTGGGAGTTCTAGAATTCCAAAATAGAATGTTTGGAGTTCTAGAATACCAAGATATAATGTTGGTGATGCAGAATTCCAAAATAGAATGTTGAGAGTTCTAGAATACCAAAATATAATGTTGGGAGTTCTAGAATTCCAAAATAGAATATTGGGAGTTCTAGAAGTCCAAGATAGAATGTTGGGAGTTCTAGAATTCCTATATAGAATGTTGAGAGTTCTAGAATTCGAAAATGGAATGTTGGTGTTCTAGAATTCCAAAATACAATGTTAGGAGTTCTAGATTTCCAAAAAAGAATGTAGGGAGTTCTAGAATTCCAAAATAGAATGTTGGTGTTGCAGAATTCCAAAATAGAATGTTGGGAGTTCTATAATTCCAAAATAGAATGTTGGGAGTTCTAGAATTCCAAAATAGAATGTTAGGAGTTCTAGAATTCCAAGATAGAATGTTGGTGTTGCAGAATTCCAAAATAGAATGTTGGGAGTTCTAGAATACTAAAATAGAATGTTGGGAGTTCTAGAATTCCAAAATAGAATGTTGGGAGTTCCAGAATTCCAAAATAGAATGTTGAGAGTTCTAGAATTCCAAAATAGAATGTTTGTGTTGCAGAATTCCAAAATAGAATGTTGGTAGTTCTAGAATTCCAAAATAGAATGTTGGGAGTTCTAGAATACCAAGATAAAATGTTGGTGTTGCAGAATTCCAAAATAGAATGTTGGGAGTTCTAGAATTCGAAAATGGAATGTTGGTGTTCTAGAATTACAAAATAGAATGTTGGGAGTTCTAGAATTCCAAAATAGTATGTTGGGAGTTCTAGAATACCAAAATAGAATGTTGGGAGTTCTAGAATTACAAAATAGAATATTGGGGTTCTAGATTTTTTTTTTTTAAAAAGAAGAATGTTGGGAGTTCTAGAATTCCAAAATATTCTGTTAAGAGTTCTAGAATACTAAAAATAGAATGTTGGGAGTTCTAGAATTCCAAAATAGAATGTTGGGAGTTCTAGAATTCCAAGATAGAATGTTGGTGTTGCAGAATTCCAAAAGAGAATGTTGGGAGTTCTAGAATTCCAAAATAGAATATTGGGGGTTCTAAAATTTCAAAAAAAGAATGTTGGTAGTTCTAGAATTCAAAAAAAGAATGTTGGTGTTGCAGAATTCCAAAATAGAATGTTGGGAGTTCTAGAATACTAAAATAGAATGTTGGGAGTTCTAGAATTACAAAATAGAATATTGACAGTTTTAAAATTCCAAAATAGAATGTTGGTAGCTCTAGAATTTCAAAAAGAATGTTGGGAGTTCTAGAATTCCAAAAATAGTATGTTAGGAGTTCTAGAATACTAAAATAGAATGTTGGGAGTTCTAGAATACCAAGGTAAAATGTTGGTGTTGCAGAATTCCAAATTAGAATGTTGGTAGTTCTAGAATTCCAAAATATAATGTTGGTGTTGCAGAATTCTAAAATAGAATGTTGGGAGTTCTAGAATTCGAAAATGGAATGTTGGATGTTCTAGAATTCCAAAATAGAATGTTGGGAGTTCTAGAATTCCAAAATTGTTTGTTGGGAGTTCTAGAATACCAAAATAGAATGTTGGGAGTTCTAGAATTCCAAAATAGTCTGTTAGGAGTTCTAGAATACTAAAATAGAATGTTGGGAGTTCTAGAATTCCAAAATAGAATATTGGGAGTTCTAGAAGTCCAAGATAGAATGTTGGGAGTTCTAGAATTCCAAAATAGAATGTTGGGAGTTCTAGAATTCCAAAATAGAATATTGGGAGTTCTAGAAGTCCAAGATAGAATGTTGGGAGTTCTAGAATTCCAAAATAGAATGTTGGGAGTTCTAGAATACTAAAATAGAATGTTGGGAGTTCTATAATTCCAAAATAGAATGTTGGGAGTTCCAGAATTCCAAAATAGAATGTTGAGAGTTCTAGAATTCCAAAATAGAATGTTTGTGTTGCAGAATTCCAAAATAGAATGTTGGTAGTTCTAGAATTCCAAAATAGAATGTTGGGAGTTCTAGAATACCAAGATAAAATGTTGGTGTTGCAGAATTCCAAAATAGAATGTTGGGAGTTCTAGAATTCGAAAATGGAATGTTGGTGTTCTAGAATTACAAAATAGAATGTTGGGAGTTCTAGAATTCCAAAATAGTATGTTGGGAGTTCTAGAATACCAAAATAGAATGTTGGGAGTTCTAGAATTACAAAATAGAATATTGGGGTTCTAGATTTTTTTTTTTTTTTTTAAGAAGAATGTTGGGAGTTCTAGAATTCCAAAATATTCTGTTAAGAGTTCTAGAATACTAAAAATAGAATGTTGGGAGTTCTAGAATTCCAAAATAGAATATTGGGAGTTCTAGAATTCCAAAATAGAATGTTGGGAGTTCTAGAATTCCAAGATAGAATGTTGGTGTTGCAGAATTCCAAAAGAGAATGTTGGGAGTTCTAGAATTCCAAAATAGAATATTGGGGGTTCTAAAATTTCAAAAAAGAATGTTGGTAGTTCTAGAATTCAAAAAAAGAATGTTGGTGTTGCAGAATTCCAAAATAGAATGTTGGGAGTTCTAGAATACTAAAATAGAATGTTGGGAGTTCTAGAATTACAAAATAGAATATTGACAGTTTTAAAATTCCAAAATAGAATGTTGGTAGCTCTAGAATTTCAAAAAGAATGTTGGGAGTTCTAGAATTCCAAAAATAGTATGTTAGGAGTTCTAGAATACTAAAATAGAATGTTGGGAGTTCTAGAATACCAAGGTAAAATGTTGGTGTTGCAGAATTCCAAATTAGAATGTTGGTAGTTCTAGAATTCCAAAATATAATGTTGGTGTTGCAGAATTCTAAAATAGAATGTTGGGAGTTCTAGAATTCGAAAATGGAATGTTGGATGTTCTAGAATTCCAAAATTGTTTGTTGGGAGTTCTAGAATACCAAAATAGAATGTTGGGAGTTCTAGAATTCCAAAATAGTCTGTTAGGAGTTCTAGAATACTAAAATAGAATGTTGGGAGTTCTAGAATTCCAAAATAGAATATTGCGAGTTCTAGAATTCCAAAATAGAATATTGCGAGTTCTAGAATTCCAAAATAGAATGTTGGGAGTTCTAGAATACTAAAATAGAATGTTGGGAGTTCTAGAATTACAAAATAGAATATTGCGAGTTCTAGAATTCCAAAATAGAATGTTGGGAGTTCTAGAATTCGAAAATGGAATGTTGGATGTTCTAGAATTCCAAAATAGAATGTTGGGAGTTCTAGAATTCCAAAATTGTTAGTTGGGAGTTCTAGAATACCAAAATAGAATGTTGGGAGTTCTAGAATTCCAAAATAGTCAGTTAGGAGTTCTAGAATACTAAAATAGAATGTTGGGAGTTCTAGAATTCCAAAATAGAATGTTGGGAGTTCTAGAATTCCAAAAATAGAATGTTGGGAGTTCTAGAATACTAAAATAGAATGTTGGAAGTTCTATAATTCCAAAATAGAATGTTGGGAGTTCCAGAATTCCAAAATAGAATGTTGAGAGTTCTAGAATTCCAAAATAGAATGTTTGTGTTGCAGAATTCCAAAATAGAATGTTGGGAGTTCTAGAATACCAAGATAAAATGTTGGTGTTGCAGAATTCCAAAATAGAATGTTGGGAGTTCTAGAATTCGAAAATGGAATGTTGGTGTTCTAGAATTACAAAATAGAATGTTGGGAGTTCTAGAATTCCAAAATAGAATGTTGAGAGTTCTAGAATTCGAAAATGGAATGTTGGTGTTCTAGAATTACAAAATAGAATGTTGGGAGTTCTAGAATTCCAAAATAGTATGTTGGGAGTTCTAGAATACCAAAATAGAATGTTGGGAGTTATAAAATTCCAAAATAGAATGTTGGGAGTTCTAGAATTCCAAAAATAGAATGTTGGGAGTTCTAGAATACTAAAATAGAATGTTGGAAGTTCTATAATTCCAAAATAGAATGTTGGGAGTTCCAGAATTCCAAAATAGAATGTTGAGAGTTCTAGAATTCCAAAATAGAATGTTTGTGTTGCAGAATTCCAAAATAGAATGTTGGGAGTTCTAGAATACCAAGATAAAATGTTGGTGTTGCAGAATTCCAAAATAGAATGTTGGGAGTTCTAGAATTCGAAAATGGAATGTTGGTGTTCTAGAATTACAAAATAGAATGTTGGGAGTTCTAGAATTCCAAAATAGAATGTTGAGAGTTCTAGAATTCGAAAATGGAATGTTGGTGTTCTAGAATTACAAAATAGAATGTTGGGAGTTCTAGAATTCCAAAATAGTATGTTGGGAGTTCTAGAATACCAAAATAGAATGTTGGGAGTTATAAAATTCCAAAAGAGAATGTTGGGAGTTCTAGAATACTAAAATAGAATGTTGGGAGTTCTAGAATTACAAAATAGAATATTGACAGTTTTAAAATTCCAAAATAGAATGTTGGTAGCTCTAGAATTTCAAAAAGAATGTTGGGAGTTCTAGTATTCCAAAAATAGTATGTTAGGAGTTCTAGAATACTAAAATAGAATGTTGGGAGTTCTAGAATACCAAGGTAAAATGTTGGTGTTGCAGAATTCCAAATTAGAATGTTGGTAGTTCTAGAATTCCAAAATATAATGTTGGTGTTGCAGAATTCTAAAATAGAATGTTGGGAGTTCTAGAATTCGAAAATGGAATGTTGGATGTTCTAGAATTCCAAAATAGAATGTTGGGAGTTCTAGAATTCCAAAATTGTTTGTTGGGAGTTCTAGAATACCAAAATAGAATGTTGGGAGTTCTAGAATTCCAAAATAGTCTGTTAGGAGTTCTAGAATACTAAAATAGAATGTTGGGAGTTCTAGAATTCCAAAATAGAATATTGGGAGTTCTAGAATTCCAAAATAGAATATTGCGAGTTCTAGAATTCCAAAATAGACTGTTGGGAGTTCTAGAATACTAAAATAGAATGTTGGGAGTTCTAGAATTACAAAATAGAATATTGACAGTTTTAAAATTCCAAAATAGAATGTTGGTAGCTCTAGAATTTCAAAAAGAATGTTGGGAGTTCTAGAATTCCAAAAATAGTATGTTAGGAGTTCTAGAATACTAAAATAGAATGTTGGGAGTTCTAGAATACCAAGGTAAAATGTTGGTGTTGCAGAATTCCAAATTAGAATGTTGGTAGTTCTAGAATTCCAAAATATAATGTTGGTGTTGCAGAATTCTAAAATAGAATGTTGGGAGTTCTAGAATTCGAAAATGGAATGTTGGATGTTCTAGAATTCCAAATAGAATGTTGGGAGTTCTAGAATTCCAAAATTGTTTGTTGGGAGTTCTAGAATACCAAAATAGAATGTTGGGAGTTCTAGAATTCCAAAATAGTCTGTTAGGAGTTCTAGAATACTAAAATAGAATGTTGAGAGTTCTAGAATACCAAAATATAATGTTGGGAGTTCTAGAATTCCAAAATAGAATATTGGGAGTTCTAGAAGTCCAAGATAGAATGTTGGGAGTTCTAGAATTCCTATATAGAATGTTGGGAGTTCATGAATTCCACAATAGAATGTTGTTAGTTCTAGAATTCCAAAATAGAATGTTGGGAGTTCTAGAATACTAAAATAGAATGTTGGGAGTTCTATAATTCCAAAATAGAATGTTGGGAGTTCCAGAATTCCAAAATAGAATGTTGAGAGTTCTAGAATTCCAAAATAGAATGTTTGTGTTGCAGAATTCCAAAATAGAATGTTGGTAGTTCTAGAATTCCAAAATAGAATGTTGGGAGTTCTAGAATACCAAGATAAAATGTTGGTGTTGCAGAATTCCAAAATAGAATGTTGGGAGTTCTAGAATTCGAAAGTGGAATGTTGGTGTTCTAGAATTACAAAATAGAATGTTGGGAGTTCTAGAATTCCAAAATAGTATGTTGGGAGTTCTAGAATACCAAAATAGAATGTTGGGAGTTCTAGAATTACAAAAT
The DNA here is from genome assembly GCF_028390025.1 of Pseudophryne corroboree. Taxonomy (NCBI): domain Eukaryota; kingdom Metazoa; phylum Chordata; class Amphibia; order Anura; family Myobatrachidae; genus Pseudophryne; species Pseudophryne corroboree. Next base: position 368,732,212 of record NC_086448.1, read on the forward strand.
AGAATATTGGGGTTCTAGATTTTTTTTTTTTTTTTTTTTAAAGAAGAATGTTGGGAGTTCTAGAATTCCAAAATATTCTGTTAAGAGTTCTAGAATACTAAAAATAGAATGTTGGGAGTTCTAGAATTCCAAAATAGAATATTGGGAGTTCTAGAATTCCAAAATAGAATGTTGTGAGTTCTAGAATTCCAAGATAGAATGTTGGTGTTGCAGAATTCCAAAAGAGAATGTTGGGAGTTCTAGAATTCCAAAATAGAATATTGGGGGTTCTAAAATTTCAAAAAAGAATGTTGGTAGTTCTAGAATTCAAAAAAAGAATGTTGGTGTTGCAGAATTCCAAAATAGAATGTTGGTAGCTCTAGAATTTCAAAAAGAATGTTGGGAGTTCTAGAATTCCAAAAATAGTATGTTAGGAGTTCTAGAATACTAAAATAGAATGTTGGGAGTTCTAGAATACCAAGGTAAAATGTTGGTGTTGCAGAATTCCAAATTAGAATGTTGGTAGTTCTAGAATTCCAAAATATAATGTTGGTGTTGCAGAATTCTAAAATAGAATGTTGGGAGTTCTAGAATTCGAAAATGGAATGTTGGATGTTCTAGAATTCCAAAATTGTTTGTTGGGAGTTCTAGAATACCAAAATAGAATGTTGGGAGTTCTAGAATTCCAAAATAGTCTGTTAGGAGTTCTAGAATACTAAAATAGAATGTTGGGAGTTCTAGAATTCCAAAATAGAATATTGGGAGTTCTAGAATTCCAAAATAGAATATTGCGAGTTCTAGAATTCCAAAATAGAATGTTGGGAGTTCTAGAATACTAAAATAGAATGTTGGGAGTTCTAGAATTACAAAATAGAATATTGCGAGTTCTAGAATTCCAAAATAGAATGTTGGGAGTTCTAGAATTCGAAAATGGAATGTTGGATGTTCTAGAATTCCAAAATAGAATGTTGGGAGTTCTAGAATTCCAAAATTGTTAGTTGGGAGTTCTAGAATACCAAAATAGAATGTTGGGAGTTCTAGAATTCCAAAATAGTCAGTTAGGAGTTCTAGAATACTAAAATAGAATGTTGGGAGTTCTAGAATTCCAAAATAGAATGTTGGGAGTTCTAGAATTCCAAGAATAGAATGTTGGGAGTTCTAGAATACTAAAATAGAATGTTGGAAGTTCTATAATTCCAAAATAGAATGTTGGGAGTTCCAGAATTCCAAAATAGAATGTTGAGAGTTCTAGAATTCCAAAATAGAATGTTTGTGTTGCAGAATTCCAAAATAGAATGTTGGGAGTTCTAGAATACCAAGATAAAATGTTGGTGTTGCAGAATTCCAAAATAGAATGTTGGGAGTTCTAGAATTCGAAAATGGAATGTTGGTGTTCTAGAATTACAAAATAGAATGTTGGGAGTTCTAGAATTCCAAAATAGAATGTTGAGAGTTCTAGAATTCGAAAATGGAATGTTGGTGTTCTAGAATTACAAAATAGAATGTTGGGAGTTCTAGAATTCCAAAATAGTATGTTGGGAGTTCTAGAATACCAAAATAGAATGTTGGGAGTTATAAAATTCCAAAAGAGAATGTTGGGAGTTCTAGAATTCCAAAAGAGAATGTTGGGAGTTCTAGAATACTAAAATAGAATGTTGGGAGTTCTAGAATTACAAAATAGAATATTGACAGTTTTAAAATTCCAAAATAGAATGTTGGTAGCTCTAGAATTTCAAAAAGAATGTTGGGAGTTCTAGTATTCCAAAAATAGTATGTTAGGAGTTCTAGAATACTAAAATAGAATGTTGGGAGTTCTAGAATACCAAGGTAAAATGTTGGTGTTGCAGAATTCCAAATTAGAATGTTGGTAGTTCTAGAATTCCAAAATATAATGTTGGTGTTGCAGAATTCTAAAATAGAATGTTGGGAGTTCTAGAATTCGAAAATGGAATGTTGGATGTTCTAGAATTCCAAAATAGAATGTTGGGAGTTCTAGAATTCCAAAATTGTTTGTTGGGAGTTCTAGAATACCAAAATAGAATGTTGGGAGTTCTAGAATTCCAAAATAGTCTGTTAGGAGTTCTAGAATACTAAAATAGAATGTTGGGAGTTCTAGAATTCCAAAATAGAATATTGGGAGTTCTAGAATTCCAAAATAGAATATTGCGAGTTCTAGAATTCCAAAATAGACTGTTGGGAGTTCTAGAATACTAAAATAGAATGTTGGGAGTTCTAGAATTACAAAATAGAATATTGACAGTTTTAAAATTCCAAAATAGAATGTTGGTAGCTCTAGAATTTCAAAAAGAATGTTGGGAGTTCTAGAATTCCAAAAATAGTATGTTAGGAGTTCTAGAATACTAAAATAGAATGTTGGGAGTTCTAGAATACCAAGGTAAAATGTTGGTGTTGCAGAATTCCAAATTAGAATGTTGGTAGTTCTAGAATTCCAAAATATTATGTTGGTGTTGCAGAATTCTAAAATAGAATGTTGGGAGTTCTAGAATTCGAAAATGGAATGTTGGATGTTCTAGAATTCCAAAATAGAATGTTGGGAGTTCTAGAATTCCAAAATTGTTTGTTGGGAGTTCTAGAATACCAAAATAGAATGTTGGGAGTTCTAGAATTCCAAAATAGTCTGTTAGGAGTTCTAGAATACTAAAATAGAATGTTGAGAGTTCTAGAATACCAAAATATAATGTTGGGAGTTCTAGAATTCCAAAATAGAATATTGGGAGTTCTAGAAGTCCAAGATAGAATGTTGGGAGTTCTAGAATTCCTATATAGAATGTTGGGAGTTCATGAATTCCACAATAGAATGTTGTTAGTTCTAGAATTCCAAAATAGAATGTTGGGAGTTCTAGAATACTAAAATAGAATGTTGGGAGTTCTATAATTCCAAAATAGAATGTTGGGAGTTCCAGAATTCCAAAATAGAATGTTGAGAGTTCTAGAATTCCAAAATAGAATGTTTGTGTTGCAGAATTCCAAAATAGAATGTTGGTAGTTCTAGAATTCCAAAATAGAATGTTGGGAGTTCTAGAATACCAAGATAAAATGTTGGTGTTGCAGAATTCCAAAATAGAATGTTGGGAGTTCTAGAATTCGAAAGTGGAATGTTGGTGTTATAGAATTACAAAATAGAATGTTGGGAGTTCTAGAATTCCAAAATAGTATGTTGGGAGTTCTAGAATACCAAAATAGAATGTTGGGAGTTCTAGAATTACAAAATAGAATATTGGGGTTCTAGATTTTTTTTTTTTTTTTTAAAGAAGAATGTTGGGAGTTCTAGAATTCCAAAATATTCTGTTAAGAGTTCTAGAATACTAAAAATAGAATGTTGGGAGTTCTAGAATTCCAAAATAGAATATTGGGAGTTCTAGAATTCCAAAATAGAATGTTGGGAGTTCTAGAATTCCAAGATAGAATGTTGGTGTTGCAGAATTCCAAAAGAGAATGTTGGGAGTTCTAGAATTCCAAAATAGAATATTGGGGGTTCTAAAATTTCAAAAAAGAATGTTGGTAGTTCTAGAATTCAAAAAAAGAATGTTGGTGTTGCAGAATTCCAAAATAGAATGTTGGGAGTTCTAGAATACTAAAATAGAATGTTGGGAGTTCTAGAATTACAAAATAGAATATTGACAGTTTTAAAATTCCAAAATAGAATGTTGGTAGCTCTAGAATTTCAAAAAGAATGTTGGGAGTTCTAGAATTCCAAAAATAGTATGTTAGGAGTTCTAGAATACTAAAATAGAATGTTGGGAGTTCTAGAATACCAAGGTAAAATGTTGGTGTTGCAGAATTCCAAATTAGAATGTTGGTAGTTCTAGAATTCCAAAATATAATGTTGGTGTTGCAGAATTCTAAAATAGAATGTTGGGAGTTCTAGAATTCGAAAATGGAATGTTGGATGTTCTAGAATTCCAAAATTGTTTGTTGGGAGTTCTAGAATACCAAAATAGAATGTTGGGAGTTCTAGAATTCCAAAATAGTCTGTTAGGAGTTCTAGAATACTAAAATAGAATGTTGGGAGTTCTAGAATTCCAAAATAGAATATTGGGAGTTCTAGAATTCCAAAATAGAATATTGCGAGTTCTAGAATTCCAAAATAGAATGTTGGGAGTTCTAGAATACTAAAATAGAATGTTGGGAGTTCTAGAATTCCAAAAATAGTATGTTAGGAGTTCTAGAATACTAAAATAGAATGTTGGGAGTTCTAGAATACCAAGGTAAAATGTTGGTGTAGCAGAATTCCAAATTAGAATGTTGGTAGTTCTAGAATTCCAAAATATAATGTTGGTGTTGCAGAATTCTAAAATAGAATGTTGGGAGTTCTAGAATTCGAAAATGGAATGTTGGATGTTCTAGAATTCCAAAATAGAATGTTGGGAGTTCTAGAATTCCAAAATTGTTAGTTGGGAGTTCTAGAATACCAAAATAGAATGTTGGGAGTTCTAGAATTCCAAAATAGTCAGTTAGGAGTTCTAGAATACTAAAATAGAATGTTGGGAGTTCTAGAATTCCAAAATAGAATATTGGGAGTTCTACAATTCCAAAATAGAATATTGCGAGTTCTAGAATACCAAAATAGAATGTTGGGAGTTCTAGAATTCCAAAATAGAATGTTTGGAGTTCTAGAATACCAAGATATAATGTTGGTGTTGCAGAATTCCAAAATAGAATGTTGAGAGTTCTAGAATACCAAAATATAATGTTGGGAGTTCTAGAATTCCAAAATCGAATATTGGGAATTCTAGAAGTCCAAGATAGAATGTTGGGAGTTCTAGAATTCCTATATAGAATGTTGGGAGTTCATGAATTCCACAATAGAATGTTGTTAGTTCTAGAATTCCAAAATAGAATGTTGGGAGTTCTAGAATACTAAAATAGAATGTTGGGAGTTCTATAATTCCAAAATAGAATGTTGGGAGTTCCAGAATTCCAAAATAGAATGTTGAGAGTTCTAGAATTCCAAAATAGAATGTTTGTGTTGCAGAATTCCAAAATAGAATGTTGGTAGTTCTAGAATTCCAAAATAGAATGTTGGGAGTTCTAGAATACCAAGATAAAATGTTGGTGTTGCAGAATTCCAAAATAGAATGTTGGGAGTTCTAGAATTCGAAAATGGAATGTTGGTGTTCTAGAATTACAAAATAGAATGTTGGGAGTTCTAGAATTCCAAAATAGTATGTTGGGAGTTCTAGAATACCAAAATAGAATGTTGGGAGTTCTAGAATTACAAAATAGAATATTGGGGTTCTAGATTTTTTTTTTTTATAAAGAAGAATGTTGGGAGTTCTAGAATTCCAAAATATTCTGTTAAGAGTTCTAGAATACTAAAAATAGAATGTTGGGAGTTCTAGAATTCCAAAATAGAATATTGGGAGTTCTAGAATTCCAAAATAGAATGTTGGGAGTTCTAGAATTCCAAGATAGAATGTTGGTGTTGCAGAATTCCAAAAGAGAATGTTGGGAGTTCTAGAATTCCAAAATAGAATATTGGGGGTTCTAAAATTTCAAAAAAGAATGTTGGTAGTTCTAGAATTCAAATAAAGAATGTTGGTGTTGCAGAATTCCAAAATAGAATGTTGGGAGTTCTAGAATACTAAAATAGAATGTTGGGAGTTCTAGAATTACAAAATAGAATATTGACAGTTTTAAAATTCCAAAATAGAATGTTGGTAGCTCTAGAATTTCAAAAAGAATGTTGGGAGTTCTAGAATTCCAAAAATAGTATGTTAGGAGTTCTAGAATACTAAAATAGAATGTTGGGAGTTCTAGAATACCAAGGTAAAATGTTGGTGTAGCAGAATTCCAAATTAGAATGTTGGTAGTTCTAGAATTCCAAAATATAATGTTGGTGTTGCAGAATTCTAAAATAGAATGTTGGGAGTTCTAGAATTCGAAAATGGAATGTTGGATGTTCTAGAATTCCAAAATAGAATGTTGGGAGTTCTAGAATTCCAAAATTGTTAGTTGGGAGTTCTAGAATACCAAAATAGAATGTTGGGAGTTCTAGAATTCCAAAATAGTCAGTTAGGAGTTCTAGAATACTAAAATAGAATGTTGGGAGTTCTAGAATTCCAAAATAGAATATTGGGAGTTCTACAATTCCAAAATAGAATATTGCGAGTTCTAGAATACCAAAATAGAATGTTGGGAGTTCTAGAATTCCAAAATAGAATGTTTGGAGTTCTAGAATACCAAGATATAATGTTGGTGTTGCAGAATTCCAAAATAGAATGTTGAGAGTTCTAGAATACCAAAATATAATGTTGGGAGTTCTAGAATTCCAAAATCGAATATTGGGAATTCTAGAAGTCCAAGATAGAATGTTGGGAGTTCTAGAATTCCTATATAGAATGTTGGGAGTTCATGAATTCCACAATAGAATGTTGTTAGTTCTAGAATTCCAAAATAGAATGTTGGGAGTTCTAGAATACTAAAATAGAATGTTGGGAGTTCTATAATTCCAAAATAGAATGTTGGGAGTTCCAGAATTCCAAAATAGAATGTTGAGAGTTCTAGAATTCCAAAATAGAATGTTTGTGTTGCAGAATTCCAAAATAGAATGTTGGTAGTTCTAGAATTCCAAAATAGAATGTTGGGAGTTCTAGAATACCAAGATAAAATGTTGGTGTTGCAGAATTCCAAAATAGAATGTTGGGAGTTCTAGAATTCGAAAATGGAATGTTGGTGTTCTAGAATTACAAAATAGAATGTTGGGAGTTCTAGAATTCCAAAATAGTATGTTGGGAGTTCTAGAATACCAAAATAGAATGTTGGGAGTTCTAGAATTACAAAATAGAATATTGGGGTTCTAGATTTTTTTTTTTTTTATAAAGAAGAATGTTGGGAGTTCTAGAATTCCAAAATATTCTGTTAAGAGTTCTAGAATACTAAAAATAGAATGTTGGGAGTTCTAGAATTCCAAAATAGAATATTGGGAGTTCTAGAATTCCAAAATAGAATGTTGGGAGTTCTAGAATTCCAAGATAGAATGTTGGTGTTGCAGAATTCCAAAAGAGAATGTTGGGAGTTCTAGAATTCCAAAATAGAATATTGGGGGTTCTAAAATTTCAAAAAAGAATGTTGGTAGTTCTAGAATTCAAAAAAAGAATGTTGGTGTTGCAGAATTCCAAAATAGAATGTTGGGAGTTCTAGAATACTAAAATAGAATGTTGGGAGTTCTAGAATTACAAAATAGAATATTGACAGTTTTAAAATTCCAAAATAGAATGTTGGTAGCTCTAGAATTTCAAAAAGAATGTTGGGAGTTCTAGAATTCCAAAAATAGTATGTTAGGAGTTCTAGAATACTAAAATAGAATGTTGGGAGTTCTAGAATACCAAGGTAAAATGTTGGTGTAGCAGAATTCCAAATTAGAATGTTGGTAGTTCTAGAATTCCAAAATATAATGTTGGTGTTGCAGAATTCTAAAATAGAATGTTGGGAGTTCTAGAATTCGAAAATGGAATGTTGGATGTTCTAGAATTCCAAAATAGAATGTTGGGAGTTCTAGAATTCCAAAATTGTTAGTTGGGAGTTCTAGAATACCAAAATAGAATGTTGGGAGTTCTAGAATTCCAAAATAGTCAGTTAGGAGTTCTAGAATACTAAAATAGAATGTTGGGAGTTCTAGAATTCCAAAATAGAATATTGGGAGTTCTACAATTCCAAAATAGAATATTGCGAGTTCTAGAATACCAAAATAGAATGTTGGGAGTTCTAGAATTCCAAAATAGAATGTTTGGAGTTCTAGAATACCAAGATATAATGTTGGTGTTGCAGAATTCCAAAATAGAATGTTGCGAGTTCTAGAATTCCAAAATAGAATATTGCGAGTTCTAGAATTCCAAAATAGAATGTTGGGAGTTCTAGAATACTAAAATAGAATGTTGGGAGTTCTAGAATTACAAAATAGAATATTGACAGTTTTAAAATTCCAAAATAGAATGTTGGTAGCTCTAGAATTTCAAAAAGAATGTTGGGAGTTCTAGAATTCCAAAAATAGTATGTTAGGAGTTCTAGAATACTAAAATAGAATGTTGGGAGTTCTAGAATACCAAGGTAAAATGTTGGTGTAGCAGAATTCCAAATTAGAATGTTGGTAGTTCTAGAATTCCAAAATATAATGTTGGTGTTGCAGAATTCTAAAATAGAATGTTGGGAGTTCTAGAATTCGAAAATGGAATGTTGGATGTTCTAGAATTCCAAAATAGAATGTTGGGAGTTCTAGAATTCCAAAATTGTTAGTTGGGAGTTCTAGAATACCAAAATAGAATGTTGGGAGTTCTAGAATTCCAAAATAGTCAGTTAGGAGTTCTAGAATACTAAAATAGAATGTTGGGAGTTCTAGAATTCCAAAATAGAATATTGGGAGTTCTACAATTCCAAAATAGAATATTGCGAGTTCTAGAATACCAAAATAGAATGTTGGGAGTTCTAGAATTCCAAAATAGAATGTTTGGAGTTCTAGAATACCAAGATATAATGTTGGTGTTGCAGAATTCCAAAATAGAATGTTGAGAGTTCTAGAATACCAAAATATAATGTTGGGAGTTCTAGAATTCCAAAATCGAATATTGGGAATTCTAGAAGTCCAAGATAGAATGTTGGGAGTTCTAGAATTCCTATATAGAATGTTGGGAGTTCATGAATTCCACAATAGAATGTTGTTAGTTCTAGAATTCCAAAATAGAATGTTGGGAGTTCTAGAATACTAAAATAGAATGTTGGGAGTTCTATAATTCCAAAATAGAATGTTGGGAGTTCCAGAATTCCAAAATAGAATGTTGAGAGTTCTAGAATTCCAAAATAGAATGTTTGTGTTGCAGAATTCCAAAATAGAATGTTGGTAGTTCTAGAATTCCAAAATAGAATGTTGGGAGTTCTAGAATACCAAGATAAAATGTTGGTGTTGCAGAATTCCAAAATAGAATGTTGGGAGTTCTAGAATTCGAAAATGGAATGTTGGTGTTCTAGAATTCCAAAATAGTATGTTGGGAGTTCTAGAATACCAAAATAGAATGTTGGGAGTTCTAGAATTACAAAATAGAATATTGGGGTTCTAGATTTTTTTTTTTTTATAAAGAAGAATGTTGGGAGTTCTAGAATTCCAAAATATTCTGTTAAGAGTTCTAGAATACTAAAAATAGAATGTTGGGAGTTCTAGAATTCCAAAATAGAATATTGGGAGTTCTAGAATTCCAAAATAGAATGTTGGGAGTTCTAGAATTCCAAGATAGAATGTTGGTGTTGCAGAATTCCAAAAGAGAATGTTGGGAGTTCTAGAATTCCAAAATAGAATATTGGGGGTTCTAAAATTTCAAAAAAGAATGTTGGTAGTTCTAGAATTCAAAAAAAGAATGTTGGTGTTGCAGAATTCCAAAATAGAATGTTGGGAGTTCTAGAATACTAAAATAGAATGTTGGGAGTTCTAGAATTACAAAATAGAATATTGACAGTTTTAAAATTCCAAAATAGAATGTTGGTAGCTCTAGAATTTCAAAAAGAATGTTGGGAGTTCTAGAATTCCAAAAATAGTATGTTAGGAGTTCTAGAATACTAAAATAGAATGTTGGGAGTTCTAGAATACCAAGGTAAAATGTTGGTGTAGCAGAATTCCAAATTAGAATGTTGGTAGTTCTAGAATTCCAAAATATAATGTTGGTGTTGCAGAATTCTAAAATAGAATGTTGGGAGTTCTAGAATTCGAAAATGGAATGTTGGATGTTCTAGAATTCCAAAATAGAATGTTGGGAGTTCTAGAATTCCAAAATTGTTAGTTGGGAGTTCTAGAATACCAAAATAGAATGTTGGGAGTTCTAGAATTCCAAAATAGTCAGTTAGGAGTTCTAGAATACTAAAATAGAATGTTGGGAGTTCTAGAATTCCAAAATAGAATATTGGGAGTTCTACAATTCCAAAATAGAATATTGCGAGTTCTAGAATTCCAAAATAGAATGTTGGGAGTTCTAGAATTCCAAAATAGAATGTTTGGAGTTCTAGAATACCAAGATATAATGTTGGTGTTGCAGAATTCCAAATTAGAATGTTGGTAGTTCTAGATTTCCAAAATATAATGTTGGTGTTGCAGAATTCTAAAATAGAATGTTGGGAGTTCTAGAATTCCAAAATAGAATATTGGGGGTTCTAAAATTTCAAAAAAGAATGTTGGTAGTTCTAGAATTCAAAAAAAGAATGTTGGTGTTGCAGAATTCCAAAATAGAATGTTGGGAGTTCTAGAATACTAAAATAGAATGTTGGGAGTTCTAGAATTACAAAATAGAATATTGACAGTTTTAAAATTCCAAAATAGAATGTTGGTAGCTCTAGAATTTCAAAAAGAATGTTGGGAGTTCTAGAATTCCAAAAATAGTATGTTAGGAGTTCTAGAATACTAAAATAGAATGTTGGGAGTTCTAGAATACCAAGGTAAAATGTTGGTGTTGCAGAATTCCAAATTAGAATGTTGGTAGTTCTAGAATTCCAAAATATAATGTTGGTGTTGCAGAATTCTAAAATAGAATGTTGGGAGTTCTAGAATTCGAAAATGGAATGTTGGATGTTCTAGAATTCCAAAATTGTTTGTTGGGAGTTCTAGAATACCAAAATAGAATGTTGGGAGTTCTAGAATTCCAAAATAGTCTGTTAGGAGTTCTAGAATACTAAAATAGAATGTTGGGAGTTCTAGAATTCCAAAATAGAATATTGGGAGTTCTAGAATTCCAAAATAGAATATTGCGAGTTCTAGAATTCCAAAATAGAATGTTGGGAGTTCTAGAATACTAAAATAGAATGTTGGGAGTTCTAGAATTACAAAATAGAATATTGACAGTTTTAAAATTCCAAAATAGAATGTTGGTAGCTCTAGAATTTCAAAAAGAATGTTGGGAGTTCTAGAATTACAAAAATAGTATGTTAGGAGTTCTAGAATACTAAAATAGAATGTTGGGAGTTCTAGAATACCAAGGTAAAATGTTGGTGTAGCAGAATTCCAAATTAGAATGTTGGTAGTTCTAGAATTCCAAAATATAATGTTGGTGTTGCAGAATTCTAAAATAGAATGTTGGGAGTTCTAGAATTCGAAAATGGAATGTTGGATGTTCTAGAATTCCAAAATAGAATGTTGGGAGTTCTAGAATTCCAAAATTGTTAGTTGGGAGTTCTAGAATACCAAAATAGAATGTTGGGAGTTCTAGAATTCCAAAATAGTCAGTTAGGAGTTCTAGAATACTAAAATAGAATGTTGGGAGTTCTAGAATTCCAAAATAGAATATTGGGAGTTCTACAATTCCAAAATAGAATATTGCGAGTTCTAGAATTCCAAAATAGAATGTTGGGAGTTCTAGAATTCCAAAATAGAATGTTTGGAGTTCTAGAATACCAAGATATAATGTTGGTGTTGCAGAATTCCAAATTAGAATGTTGGTAGTTCTAGATTTCCAAAATATAATGTTGGTGTTGCAGAATTCTAAAATAGAATGTTGGGAGTTCTAGAATTCCAAAATAGAATATTGGGGGTTCTAAAATTTCAAAAAAGAATGTTGGTAGTTCTAGAATTCAAAAAAAGAATGTTGGTGTTGCAGAATTCCAAAATAGAATGTTGGGAGTTCTAGAATACTAAAATAGAATGTTGGGAGTTCTAGAATTACAAAATAGAATATTGACAGTTTTAAAATTCCAAAATAGAATGTTGGTAGCTCTAGAATTTCAAAAAGAATGTTGGGAGTTCTAGAATTCCAAAAATAGTATGTTAGGAGTTCTAGAATACTAAAATAGAATGTTGGGAGTTCTAGAATACCAAGGTAAAATGTTGGTGTTGCAGAATTCCAAATTAGAATGTTGGTAGTTCTAGAATTCCAAAATATAATGTTGGTGTTGCAGAATTCTAAAATAGAATGTTGGGAGTTCTAGAATTCGAAAATGGAATGTTGGATGTTCTAGAATTCCAAAATTGTTTGTTGGGAGTTCTAGAATACCAAAATAGAATGTTGGGAGTTCTAGAATTCCAAAATAGTCTGTTAGGAGTTCTAGAATACTAAAATAGAATGTTGGGAGTTCTAGAATTCCAAAATAGAATATTGGGAGTTCTAGAATTCCAAAATAGAATATTGCGAGTTCTAGAATTCCAAAATAGAATGTTGGGAGTTCTAGAATACTAAAATAGAATGTTGGGAGTTCTAGAATTACAAAATAGAATATTGACAGTTTTAAAATTCCAAAATAGAATGTTGGTAGCTCTAGAATTTCAAAAAGAATGTTGGGAGTTCTAGAATTACAAAAATAGTATGTTAGGAGTTCTAGAATACTAAAATAGAATGTTGGGAGTTCTAGAATACCAAGGTAAAATGTTGGTGTAGCAGAATTCCAAATTAGAATGTTGGTAGTTCTAGAATTCCAAAATATAATGTTGGTGTTGCAGAATTCTAAAATAGAATGTTGGGAGTTCTAGAATTCGAAAATGGAATGTTGGATGTTCTAGAATTCCAAAATAGAATGTTGGGAGTTCTAGAATTCCAAAATTGTTAGTTGGGAGTTCTAGAATACCAAAATAGAATGTTGGGAGTTCTAGAATTCCAAAATAGTCAGTTAGGAGTTCTAGAATACTAAAATAGAATGTTGGGAGTTCTAGAATTCCAAAATAGAATATTGGGAGTTCTACAATTCCAAAATAGAATATTGCGAGTTCTAGAATTCCAAAATAGAATGTTGGGAGTTCTAGAATTCCAAAATAGAATGTTTGGAGTTCTAGAATACCAAGATATAATGTTGGTGTTGCAGAATTCCAAATTAGAATGTTGGTAGTTCTAGATTTCCAAAATATAATGTTGGTGTTGCAGAATTCTAAAATAGAATGTTGGGAGTTCTAGAATTCGAAAATGGAATGTTGGATGTTCTAGAATTCCAAAATAGAATGTTGGGAGTTCTAGAATTCCAAAATTGTTTGTTGGGAGTTCTAGAATACCAAAATAGAATGTTGGGAGTTCTAGAATTCCAAAATAGTCTGTTAGGAGTTCTAGAATACTAAAATAGAATGTTGGGAGTTCTAGAATTCCAAAATAGAATATTGCGAGTTCTAGAATTCCAAAATAGAATGTTGGGAGTTCTAGAATTCCAAAATAGAATGTTTGGAGTTCTAGAATACCAAGATATAATGTTGGTGTTGCAGAATTCCAAAATAGAATGTTGAGAGTTCTAGAATACCAAAATATAATGTTGGGAGTTCTAGAATTCCAAAATAGAATATTGGGAGTTCTAGAAGTCCAAGATAGAATGTTGGGAGTTCTAGAATTCCTATATAGAATGTTGAGAGTTCTAGAATTCGAAAATGGAATGTTGGTGTTCTAGAATTCCAAAATACAATGTTAGGAGTTCTAGATTTCCAAAAAAGAATGTAGGGAGTTCTAGAATTCCAAAATAGAATGTTGGTGTTGCAGAATTCCAAAATAGAATGTTGGGAGTTCTAGAATACTAAAATAGAATGTTGGGAGTTCTATAATTCCAAAATAGAATGTTGGGAGTTCTAGAATTCCAAAATAGAATGTTAGGAGTTCTAGAATTCCAAGATAGAATGTTGGTGTTGCAGAATTCCAAAATAGAATGTTGGGAGTTCTAGAATACTAAAATAGAATGTTGGGAGTTCTAGAATTCCAAAATAGAATGTTGGGAGTTCCAGAATTCCAAAATAGAATGTTGAGAGTTCTAGAATTCCAAAATAGAATGTTTGTGTTGCAGAATTCCAAAATAGAATGTTGGTAGTTCTAGAATTCCAAAATAGAATGTTGGGAGTTCTAGAATACCAAGATAAAATGTTGGTGTTGCAGAATTCCAAAATAGAATGTTGGGAGTTCTAGAATTCGAAAATGGAGTGTTGGTGTTCTAGAATTACAAAATAGAATGTTGGGAGTTCTAGAATTCCAAAATAGTATGTTGGGAGTTCTAGAATACCAAAATAGAATGTTGGGAGTTCTAGAATTACAAAATAGAATATTGGGGTTCTAGATTTTTTTTTTTTTAAAAAAGAAGAATGTTGGGAGTTCTAGAATTCCAAAATATTCTGTTAAGAGTTCTAGAATACTAAAAATAGAATGTTGGGAGTTCTAGAATTCCAAAATAGAATATTGGGAGTTCTAGAATTCCAAAAAAGAATGTTGGGAGTTCTAGAATTCCAAGATAGAATGTTGGTGTTGCAGAATTCCAAAATAGAATGTTGGGAGTTCTAGAATTCCAAAAAAGAATATTGGGGGTTCTAAAATTTCAAAAAAGAATGTTGGTAGTTCTAGAATTCAAAAAAAGAATGTTGGTGTTGCAGAATTCCAAAATAGAATGTTGGGAGTTCTAGAATACTAAAATAGAATGTTGGGAGTTCTAGAATTACAAAATAGAATATTGACAGTTTTAAAATTCCAAAATAGAATGTTGGTAGCTCTAGAATTTCAAAAAGAATGTTGGGAGTTCTAGAATTCCAAAAATAGTATGTTAGGAGTTCTAGAATACTAAAATAGAATGTTGGGAGTTCTAGAATACCAAGGTAAAATGTTGGTGTTGCAGAATTCCAAATTAGAATGTTGGTAGTTCTAGAATTCCAAAATATAATGTTGGTGTTGCAGAATTCTAAAATAGAATGTTGGGAGTTCTAGAATTCGAAAATGGAATGTTGGATGTTCTAGAATTCCAAAATAGAATGTTGGGAGTTCTAGAATTCCAAAATTGTTTGTTGGGAGTTCTAGAATACCAAAATAGAATGTTTGGAGTTCTAGAATTCCAAAATAGTCAGTTAGGAGTTCTAGAATACTAAAATAGAATGTTGGGAGTTCTAGAATTCCAAAATAGAATATTGGGAGTTCTAGAATTCCAAAATAGAATATTGCGAGTTCTAGAATTCCAAAATAGAATGTTGGGAGTTCTAGAGTTCCAAAATAGAATGTTTGGAGTTCTAGAATACCAAGATATAATGTTGGTGTTGCAGAATTCCAAAATAGAATGTTGAGAGCTCTAGAATACCAAAATATAATGTTGGGAGTTCTAGAATTCCAAAATAGAATATTGGGAGTTCTAGAAGTCCAAGATAGAATGTTGGGAGTTCTAGAATTCCTATATAGAATGTTGGGAGTTCATGAATTCCACAATAGAATGTTGTTAGTTCTAGAATTCCAAAATAGAATGTTGGGAGTTCTAAAATACTAAAATAGAATGTTGGGAGTTCTATAATTCCAAAATAGAATGTTGGGAGTTCCAGAATTCCAAAATAGAATGTTGAGAGTTCTAGAATTCCAAAATAGAATGTTTGTGTTGCAGAATTCCAAAATAGAATGTTGGGAGTTCTAGAATACCAAGATAAAATGTTGGTGTTGCAGAATTCCAAAATAGAATGTTGGGAGTTCTAGAATTCGAAAATGGAATGTTGGTGTTCTAGAATTACAAAATAGAATGTTGGGAGTTCTAGAATTCCAAAATAGAATGTTGAGAGTTCTAGAATTCGAAAATGGAATGTTGGTGTTCTAGAATTACAAAATAGAATGTTGGGAGTTCTAGAATTCCAAAATAGTATGTTGGGAGTTCTAGAATTCCAAAATAGAATATAGGGGGTTCTAAAATTTCAAAAAAGAATGTTGGTAGTTCTAGAATTCAAAAAAAGAATGTTGGTGTTGCAGAATTCCAAAATAGAATGTTGGGAGTTCTAGAATACTAAAATAGAATGTTGGGAGTTCTAGAATTACAAAATAGAATATTGACAGTTTTAAAATTCCAAAATAGAATGTTGGTAGCTCTAGAATTTCAAAAAGAATGTTGGGAGTTCTAGAATTCCAAAAATAGTATGTTAGGAGTTCTAGAATACTAAAATAGAATGTTGGGAGTTCTAGAATACCAAGGTAAAATGTTGGTGTTGCAGAATTCCAAATTAGAATGTTGGTAGTTCTAGAATTCCAAAATATAATGTTGGTGTTGCAGAATTCTAAAATAGAATGTTGGGAGTTCTAGAATTCGAAAATGGAATGTTGGATGTTCTAGAATTCCAAAATAGAATGTTGGGAGTTCTAGAATTCCAAAATTGTTTGTTGGGAGTTCTAGAATACCAAAATAGAATGTTGGGAGTTCTAGAATTCCAAAATAGTCTGTTAGGAGTTCTAGAATACTAAAATAGAATGTTGGGAGTTCTAGAATTCCAAAATAGAATATTGGGAGTTCTAGAAGTCCAAGATAGAATGTTGGGAGTTCTAGAACTCCAAAATATAATGTTGGGAGTTCTAGAATTCCAAAATAGAATGTTGGGAGTTCTAGAATACCAAGATAAAATGTTGGTGTTGCAGAATTCCAAAATAGAATGTTGGGAGTTCTAGAATTCGAAAATGGAATGTTGGTGTTCTAGAATTACAAAATAGAATGTTGGGAGTTCTAGAATTCCAAAATAGTATGTTGGGAGTTCTAGAATACCAAAATAGAATGTTGGGAGTTCTAGAATTACAAAATAGAATATTGGGGTTCTAGATTTTTTTTTTTAAAAAAAGAAGAATGTTGGGAGTTCTAGAATTCCAAAATATTCTGTTAAGAGTTCTAGAATACTAAAAATAGAATGTTGGGAGTTCTAGAATTCCAAAATAGAATATTGGGAGTTCTAGAATTCCAAAATAGAATGTTGGGAGTTCTAGAATTCCAAGATAGAATGTAGGTGTTGCAGAATTCCAAAAGAGAATGTTGGGAGTTCTAGAATTCCAAAAAAGAATATTGGGGGTTCTAAAATTTCAAAAAAGAATGTTGGTAGTTCTAGAATTCAAAAAAAGAATGTTGGTGTTGCAGAATTCCAAAATAGAATGTTGGGAGTTCTAGAATACTAAAATAGAATGTTGGGAGTTCTAGAATTACAAAATAGAATATTGACAGTTTTAAAATTCCAAAATAGAATGTTGGTAGCTCTAGAATTTCAAAAAGAATGTTGGGAGTTCTAGAATTCCAAAAATAGTATGTTAGGAGTTCTAGAATACTAAAATAGAATGTTGGGAGTTCTAGAATACCAAGGTAAAATGTTGGTGTTGCAGAATTCCAAATTAGAATGTTGGTAGTTCTAGAATTCCAAAATATAATGTTGGTGTTGCAGAATTCTAAAATAGAATGTTGGGAGTTCTAGAATTCGAAAATGGAATGTTGGATGTTCTAGAATTCCAAAATAGAATGTTGGGAGTTCTAGAATTCC
The DNA here is from genome assembly GCF_028390025.1 of Pseudophryne corroboree. NCBI lineage: Eukaryota > Metazoa > Chordata > Amphibia > Anura > Myobatrachidae > Pseudophryne > Pseudophryne corroboree. The sequence continues at coordinate 368,749,388 of NC_086448.1, forward strand.
AAAATTGTTTGTTGGGAGTTCTAGAATACCAAAATAGAATGTTTGGAGTTCTAGAATTCCAAAATAGTCAGTTAGGAGTTCTAGAATACTAAAATAGAATGTTGGGAGTTCTAGAATTCCAAAATAGAATATTGGGAGTTCTAGAATTCCAAAATAGAATATTGCGAGTTCTAGAATTCCAAAATAGAATGTTGGGAGTTCTAGAGTTCCAAAATAGAATGTTTGGAGTTCTAGAATACCAAGATATAATGTTGGTGTTGCAGAATTCCAAAATAGAATGTTGAGAGTTCTAGAATACCAAAATATAATGTTGGGAGTTCTAGAATTCCAAAATCGAATATTGGGAATTCTAGAAGTCCAAGATAGAATGTTGGGAGTTCTAGAATTCCTATATAGAATGTTGGGAGTTCATGAATTCCACAATAGAATGTTGTTAGTTCTAGAATTCCAAAATAGAATGTTGGGAGTTCTAAAATACTAAAATAGAATGTTGGGAGTTCTATAATTCCAAAATAGAATGTTGGGAGTTCCAGAATTCCAAAATAGAATGTTGAGAGTTCTAGAATTCCAAAATAGAATGTTTGTGTTGCAGAATTCCAAAATAGAATGTTGGGAGTTCTAGAATACCAAGATAAAATGTTGGTGTTGCAGAATTCCAAAATAGAATGTTGGGAGTTCTAGAATTCGAAAATGGAATGTTGGTGTTCTAGAATTACAAAATAGAATGTTGGGAGTTCTAGAATTCCAAAATAGAATGTTGAGAGTTCTAGAATTCGAAAATGGAATGTTGGTGTTCTAGAATTACAAAATAGAATGTTGGGAGTTCTAGAATTCCAAAATAGTATGTTGGGAGTTCTAGAATTCCAAAATAGAATATAGGGGGTTCTAAAATTTCAAAAAAGAATGTTGGTAGTTCTAGAATTCAAAAAAAGAATGTTGGTGTTGCAGAATTCCAAAATAGAATGTTGGGAGTTCTAGAATACTAAAATAGAATGTTGGGAGTTCTAGAATTACAAAATAGAATATTGACAGTTTTAAAATTCCAAAATAGAATGTTGGTAGCTCTAGAATTTCAAAAAGAATGTTGGGAGTTCTAGAATTCCAAAAATAGTATGTTAGGAGTTCTAGAATACTAAAATAGAATGTTGGGAGTTCTAGAATACCAAGGTAAAATGTTGGTGTTGCAGAATTCCAAATTAGAATGTTGGTAGTTCTAGAATTCCAAAATATAATGTTGGTGTTGCAGAATTCTAAAATAGAATGTTGGGAGTTCTAGAATTCGAAAATGGAATGTTGGATGTTCTAGAATTCCAAAATAGAATGTTGGGAGTTCTAGAATTCCAAAATTGTTTGTTGGGAGTTCTAGAATACCAAAATAGAATGTTGGGAGTTCTAGAATTCCAAAATAGTCTGTTAGGAGTTCTAGAATACTAAAATAGAATGTTGGGAGTTCTAGAATTCCAAAATAGAATATTGGGAGTTCTAGAAGTCCAAGATAGAATGTTGGGAGTTCTAGAATTACAAAATAGAATATTGGGGTTCTAGATTTTTTTTTTTTTAAAAAGAAGAATGTTGGGAGTTCTAGAATTCCAAAATATTCTGTTAAGAGTTCTAGAATACTAAAAATAGAATGTTGGGAGTTCTAGAATTCCAAAATAGAATATTGGGAGTTCTAGAATTCCAAAATAGAATGTTGGGAGTTCTAGAATTCCAAGATAGAATGTTGGTGTTGCAGAATTCCAAAATAGAATGTTGGGAGTTCTAGAATTCCAAAAAAGAATATTGGGGGTTCTAAAATTTCAAAAAAGAATGTTGGTAGTTCTAGAATTCAAAAAAAGAATGTTGGTGTTGCAGAATTCCAAAATAGAATGTTGGGAGTTCTAGAATACTAAAATAGAATGTTGGGAGTTCTAGAATTACAAAATAGAATATTGACAGTTTTAAAATTCCAAAATAGAATGTTGGTAGCTCTAGAATTTCAAAAAGAATGTTGGGAGTTCTAGAATTCCAAAAATAGTATGTTAGGAGTTCTAGAATACTAAAATAGAATGTTGGGAGTTCTAGAATACCAAGGTAAAATGTTGGTGTTGCAGAATTCCAAATTAGAATGTTGGTAGTTCTAGAATTCCAAAATATAATGTTGGTGTTGCAGAATTCTAAAATAGAATGTTGGGAGTTCTAGAATTCGAAAATGGAATGTTGGATGTTCTAGAATTCCAAAATAGAATGTTGGGAGTTCTAGAATTCCAAAATTGTTTGTTGGGAGTTCTAGAATACCAAAATAGAATGTTTGGAGTTCTAGAATTCCAAAATAGTCAGTTAGGAGTTCTAGAATACTAAAATAGAATGTTGGGAGTTCTAGAATTCCAAAATAGAATATTGGGAGTTCTAGAATTCCAAAATAGAATATTGCGAGTTCTAGAATTCCAAAATAGAATGTTGGGAGTTCTAGAGTTCCAAAATAGAATGTTTGGAGTTCTAGAATACCAAGATATAATGTTGGTGTTGCAGAATTCCAAAATAGAATGTTGAGAGCTCTAGAATACCAAAATATAATGTTGGGAGTTCTAGAATTCCAAAATAGAATATTGGGAGTTCTAGAAGTCCAAGATAGAATGTTGGGAGTTCTAGAATTCCTATATAGAATGTTGGGAGTTCATGAATTCCACAATAGAATGTTGTTAGTTCTAGAATTCCAAAATAGAATGTTGGGAGTTCTAAAATACTAAAATAGAATGTTGGGAGTTCTATAATTCCAAAATAGAATGTTGGGAGTTCCAGAATTCCAAAATAGAATGTTGAGGGTTCTAGAATTCCAAAATAGAATGTTTGTGTTGCAGAATTCCAAAATAGAATGTTGGGAGTTCTAGAATACCAAGATAAAATGTTGGTGTTGCAGAATTCCAAAATAGAATGTTGGGAGTTCTAGAATTCGAAAATGGAATGTTGGTGTTCTAGAATTCCAAAATAGAATGTTGAGAGTTCTAGAATTCGAAAATGGAATGTTGGTGTTCTAGAATTACAAAATAGAATGTTGGGAGTTCTAGAATTCCAAAATAGTATGTTGGGAGTTCTAGAATTCCAAAATAGAATATTGGGGGTTCTAAAATTTCAAAAAAGAATGTTGGTAGTTCTAGAATTCAAAAAAAGAATGTTGGTGTTGCAGAATTCCAAAATAGAATGTTGGGAGTTCTAGAATACTAAAATAGAATGTTGGGAGTTCTAGAATTACAAAATAGAATATTGACAGTTTTAAAATTCCAAAATAGAATGTTGGTAGCTCTAGAATTTCAAAAAGAATGTTGGGAGTTCTAGAATTCCAAAAATAGTATGTTAGGAGTTCTAGAATACTAAAATAGAATGTTGGGAGTTCTAGAATACCAAGGTAAAATGTTGGTGTTGCAGAATTCCAAATTAGAATGTTGGTAGTTCTAGAATTCCAAAATATAATGTTGGTGTTGCAGAATTCTAAAATAGAATGTTGGGAGTTCTAGAATTCGAAAATGGAATGTTGGATGTTCTAGAATTCCAAAATAGAATGTTGGGAGTTCTAGAATTCCAAAATTGTTTGTTGGGAGTTCTAGAATACCAAAATAGAATGTTGGGAGTTCTAGAATTCCAAAATAGTCTGTTAGGAGTTCTAGAATACTAAAATAGAATGTTGGGAGTTCTAGAATTCCAAAATAGAATATTGGGAGTTCTAGAAGTCCAAGATAGAATGTTGGGAGTTCTAGAACTCCAAAATATAATGTTGGGAGTTCTAGAATTCCAAAATAGAATGTTGGGAGTTCTAGAATACCAAGATAAAATGTTGGTGTTGCAGAATTCCAAAATAGAATGTTGGGAGTTCTAGAATTCGAAAATGGAATGTTGGTGTTCTAGAATTACAAAATAGAATGTTGGGAGTTCTAGAATTCCAAAATAGTATGTTGGGAGTTCTAGAATACCAAAATAGAATGTTGGGAGTTCTAGAATTACAAAATAGAATATTGGGGTTCTAGATTTTTTTTTTTTAAAAGAAGAATGTTGGGAGTTCTAGAATTCCAAAATATTCTGTTAAGAGTTCTAGAATACTAAAAATAGAATGTTGGGAGTTCTAGAATTCCAAAATAGAATATTGGGAGTTCTAGAATTCCAAAATAGAATGTTGGGAGTTCTAGAATTCCAAGATAGAATGTTGGTGTTGCAGAATTCCAAAAGAGAATGTTGGGAGTTCTAGAATTCCAAAAAAGAATATTGGGGGTTCTAAAATTTCAAAAAAGAATGTTGGTAGTTCTAGAATTCAAAAAAAGAATGTTGGTGTTGCAGAATTCCAAAATAGAATGTTGGGAGTTCTAGAATACTAAAATAGAATGTTGGGAGTTCTAGAATTACAAAATAGAATATTGACAGTTTTAAAATTCCAAAATAGAATGTTGGTAGCTCTAGAATTTCAAAAAGAATGTTGGGAGTTCTAGAATTCCAAAAATAGTATGTTAGGAGTTCTAGAATACTAAAATAGAATGTTGGGAGTTCTAGAATACCAAGGTAAAATGTTGGTGTTGCAGAATTCCAAATTAGAATGTTGGTAGTTCTAGAATTCCAAAATATAATGTTGGTGTTGCAGAATTCTAAAATAGAATGTTGGGAGTTCTAGAATTCGAAAATGGAATGTTGGATGTTCTAGAATTCCAAAATAGAATGTTGGGAGTTCTAGAATTCCAAAATTGTTTGTTGGGAGTTCTAGAATACCAAAATAGAATGTTTGGAGTTCTAGAATTCCAAAATAGTCAGTTAGGAGTTCTAGAATACTAAAATAGAATGTTGGGAGTTCTAGAATTCCAAAATAGAATATTGGGAGTTCTAGAATTCCAAAATAGAATATTGCGAGTTCTAGAATTCCAAAATAGAATGTTGGGAGTTCTAGAGTTCCAAAATAGAATGTTTGGAGTTCTAGAATACCAAGATATAATGTTGGTGTTGCAGAATTCCAAAATAGAATGTTGAGAGTTCTAGAATACCAAAATATAATGTTGGGAGTTCTAGAATTCCAAAATAGAATATTGGGAGTTCTAGAAGTCCAAGATAGAATGTTGGGAGTTCTAGAATTCCTATATAGAATGTTGGGAGTTCATGAATTCCACAATAGAATGTTGTTAGTTCTAGAATTCCAAAATAGAATGTTGGGAGTTCTAAAATACTAAAATAGAATGTTGGGAGTTCTATAATTCCAAAATAGAATGTTGGGAGTTCCAGAATTCCAAAATAGAATGTTGAGAGTTCTAGAATTCCAAAATAGAATGTTTGTGTTGCAGAATTCCAAAATAGAATGTTGGGAGTTCTAGAATACCAAGATAAAATGTTGGTGTTGCAGAATTCCAAAATAGAATGTTGGGAGTTCTAGAATTCGAAAATGGAATGTTGGTGTTCTAGAATTACAAAATAGAATGTTGGGAGTTCTAGAATTCCAAAATAGAATGTTGAGAGTTCTAGAATTCGAAAATGGAATGTTGGTGTTCTAGAATTACAAAATAGAATGTTGGGAGTTCTAGAATTCCAAAATAGTATGTTGGGAGTTCTAGAATTCCAAAATAGAATATAGGGGGTTCTAAAATTTCAAAAAAGAATGTTGGTAGTTCTAGAATTCAAAAAAAGAATGTTGGTGTTGCAGAATTCCAAAATAGAATGTTGGGAGTTCTAGAATACTAAAATAGAATGTTGGGAGTTCTAGAATTACAAAATAGAATATTGACAGTTTTAAAATTCCAAAATAGAATGTTGGTAGCTCTAGAATTTCAAAAAGAATGTTGGGAGTTCTAGAATTCCAAAAATAGTATGTTAGGAGTTCTAGAATACTAAAATAGAATGTTGGGAGTTCTAGAATACCAAGGTAAAATGTTGGTGTTGCAGAATTCCAAATTAGAATGTTGGTAGTTCTAGAATTCCAAAATATAATGTTGGTGTTGCAGAATTCTAAAATAGAATGTTGGGAGTTCTAGAATTCAAAAATGGAATGTTGGATGTTCTAGAATTCCAAAATAGAATGTTGGGAGTTCTAGAATTCCAAAATTGTTTGTTGGGAGTTCTAGAATACCAAAAAAGAATGTTGGGAGTTCTAGAATTCCAAAATAGTCTGTTAGGAGTTCTAGAATACTAAAATAGAATGTTGGGAGTTCTAGAATTCCAAAATAGAATATTGGGAGTTCTAGAAGTCCAAGATAGAATGTTGGGAGTTCTAGAATTCCAAAATATAATGTTGGGAGTTCTAGAATTCCAAAATAGAATATTGGGAGTTCTAGAAGTCCAAGATAGAATGTTGGGAGTTCTAGAATTCCAAAATAGAATGTTGGGAGTTCTAGAATACTAAAATAGAATGTTGGGAGTTCTATAATTCCAAAATAGAATGTTGGGAGTTCCAGAATTCCAAAATAGAATGTTGAGAGTTCTAGAATTCCAAAATAGAATGTTTGTGTTGCAGAATTCCAAAATAGAATGTTGGTAGTTCTAGAATTCCAAAATAGAATGTTGGGAGTTCTAGAATACCAAGATAAAATGTTGGTGTTGCAGAATTCCAAAATAGAATGTTGGGAGTTCTAGAATTCGAAAATGGAATGTTGGTGTTCTAGAATTACAAAATAGAATGTTGGGAGTTCTAGAATTCCAAAATAGTATGTTGGGAGTTCTAGAATACCAAAATAGAATGTTGGGGTTCTAGATTTTTTTTTTTTTTTTTAAAGAAGAATGTTGGGAGTTCTAGAATTCCAAAACATTCTGTTAAGAGTTCTAGAATACTAAAAATAGAATGTTGGGAGTTCTAGAATTCCAAAATAGAATATTGGGAGTTCTAGAATTACAAAATAGAATATTGGGGTTCTAGATTTTTTTTTTTAAAGAAGAATGTTGGGAGTTCTAGAATTCCAAAATATTCTGTTAAGAGTTCTAGAATACTAAAAATAGAATGTTGGGAGTTCTAGAATTCCAAAATAGAATATTGGGAGTTCTAGAATTCCAAAATAGAATGTTGGGAGTTCTAGAATTCCAAGATAGAATGTTGGTGTTGCAGAATTCCAAAAGAGAATGTTGGGAGTTCTAGAATTCCAAAATAGAATATTGGGGGTTCTAAAATTTCAAAAAAGAATGTTGGTAGTTCTAGAATTCAAAAAAAGAATGTTGGTGTTGCAGAATTCCAAAATAGAATGTTGGGAGTTCTAGAATACTAAAATAGAATGTTGGGAGTTCTAGAATTACAAAATAGAATATTGACAGTTTTAAAATTCCAAAATAGAATGTTGGTAGCTCTAGAATTTCAAAAAGAATGTTGGGAGTTCTAGAATTCCAAAAATAGTATGTTAGGAGTTCTAGAATACTAAAATAGAATGTTGGGAGTTCTAGAATACCAAGGTAAAATGTTGGTGTTGCAGAATTCCAAATTAGAATGTTGGTAGTTCTAGAATTCCAAAATATAATGTTGGTGTTGCAGAATTCTAAAATAGAATGTTTGGAGTTCTAGAATTCGAAAATGGAATGTTGGATGTTCTAGAATTCCAAAATTGTTTGTTGGGAGTTCTAGAATACCAAAATAGAATGTTGGGAGTTCTAGAATTCCAAAATAGTCTGTTAGGAGTTCTAGAATACTAAAATAGAATGTTGGGAGTTCTAGAATTCCAAAATAGAATATTGGGAGTTCTAGAATTCCAAAATAGAATATTGCGAGTTCTAGAATTCCAAAATAGATTGTTGGGAGTTCTAGAATACTAAAATAGAATGTTGGGAGTTCTAGAATTACAAAATAGAATATTGCGAGTTCTAGAATTCCAAAATAGAATGTTGGGAGTTCTAGAATTCGAAAATGGAATGTTGGATGTTCTAGAATTCCAAAATAGAATGTTGGGAGTTCTAGAATTCCAAAATTGTTAGTTGGGAGTTCTAGCATACCAAAATAGAATGTTGGGAGTTCTAGAATTCCAAAATAGTCAGTTAGGAGTTCTAGAATACTAAAATAGAATGTTGGGAGTTCTAGAATTCCAAAATAGAATATTGGGAGTTCTAGAATTCCAAAATAGAATATTGCGAGTTCTAGAATTCCAAAATAGAATGTTGGGAGTTCTAGAATTCCAAAATAGAATGTTTGGAGTTCTAGAATACCAAGATATAATGTTGGTGTTGCAGAATTCCAAAATAGAATGTTGAGAGTTCTAGAATACCAAAATATAATGTTGGGAGTTCTAGAATTCCAAAATAGAATATTGGGAGTTCTAGAAGTCCAAGATAGAATGTTGGGAGTTCTAGAATTCCTATATAGAATGTTGGGAGTTCATGAATTCCACAATAGAATGTTGTTAGTTCTAGAATTCCAAAATAGAATGTTGGGAGTTCTAGAATACTAAAATAGAATGTTGGAAGTTCTATAATTCCAAAATAGAATGTTGGGAGTTCCAGAATTCCAAAATAGAATGTTGAGAGTTCTAGAATTCCAAAATAGAATGTTTGTGTTGCAGAATTCCAAAATAGAATGTTGGGAGTTCTAGAATACCAAGATAAAATGTTGGTGTTGCAGAATTCCAAAATAGAATGTTGGGAGTTCTAGAATTCCAAAATAGAATGTTGGGAGTTCTAGAATTCCAAAATAGAATATTGGGGGTTCTAAAATTTCAAAAAAGAATGTTGGTAGTTCTAGAATTCAAAAAAAGAATGTTGGTGTTGCAGAATTCCAAAATAGAATGTTGGGAGTTCTAGAATACTAAAATAGAATGTTGGGAGTTCTAGAATTACAAAATAGAATATTGACAGTTTTAAAATTCCAAAATAGAATGTTGGTAGCTCTAGAATTTCAAAAAGAATGTTGGGAGTTCTAGAATTCCAAAAATAGTATGTTAGGAGTTCTAGAATACTAAAATAGAATGTTGGGAGTTCTAGAATACCAAGGTAAAATGTTGGTGTTGCAGAATTCCAAATTAGAATGTTGGTAGTTCTAGAATTCCAAAATATAATGTTGGTGTTGCAGAATTCTAAAATAGAATGTTGGGAGTTCTAGAATTCGAAAATGGAATGTTGGATGTTCTAGAATTCCAAAATTGTTTGTTGGGAGTTCTAGAATACCAAAATAGAATGTTGGGAGTTCTAGAATTCCAAAATAGTCTGTTAGGAGTTCTAGAATACTAAAATAGAATGTTGGGAGTTCTAGAATTCCAAAATAGAATATTGGGAGTTCTAGAATTCCAAAATAGAATATTGCGAGTTCTAGAATTCCAAAATAGAATGTTGGGAGTTCTAGAATACTAAAATAGAATGTTGGGAGTTCTAGAATTACAAAATAGAATATTGACAGTTTTAAAATTCCAAAATAGAATGTTGGTAGCTCTAGAATTTCAAAAAGAATGTTGGGAGTTCTAGAATTCCAAAAATAGTATGTTAGGAGTTCTAGAATACTAAAATAGAATGTTGGGAGTTCTAGAATACCAAGGTAAAATGTTGGTGTAGCAGAATTCCAAATTAGAATGTTGGTAGTTCTAGAATTCGAAAATGGAATGTTGGTGTTCTAGAATTACAAAATAGAATGTTGGGAGTTCTAGAATTCCAAAATAGTATGTTGGGAGTTCTAGAATACCAAAATAGAATGTTGGGAGTTCTAGAATTACAAAATAGAATATTGGGGTTCTAGATTTTTTTTTTTAAAAAGAAGAATGTTGGGAGTTCTAGAATTCCAAAATATTCTGTTAAGAGTTCTAGAATACTAAAAATAGAATGTTGGGAGTTCTAGAATTCCAAAATAGAATATTGGGAGTTCTAGAATTCCAAAATAGAATGTTGGGAGTTCTAGAATTCCAAGATAGAATGTTGGTGTTGCAGAATTCCAAAAGAGAATGTTGGGAGTTCTAGAATTCCAAAAAAGAATATTGGGGGTTCTAAAATTTCAAAAAAGAATGTTGGTAGTTCTAGAATTCAAAAAAAGAATGTTGGTGTTGCAGAATTCCAAAATAGAATGTTGGGAGTTCTAGAATACTAAAATAGAATGTTGGGAGTTCTAGAATTACAAAATAGAATATTGACAGTTTTAAAATTCCAAAATAGAATGTTGGTAGCTCTAGAATTTCAAAAAGAATGTTGGGAGTTCTAGAATTCCAAAAATAGTATGTTAGGAGTTCTAGAATACTAAAATAGAATGTTGGGAGTTCTAGAATACCAAGGTAAAATGTTGGTGTTGCAGAATTCCAAATTAGAATGTTGGTAGTTCTAGAATTCCAAAATATAATGTTGGTGTTGCAGAATTCTAAAATAGAATGTTGGGAGTTCTAGAATTCGAAAATGGAATGTTGGATGTTCTAGAATTCCAAAATAGAATGTTGGGAGTTCTAGAATTCCAAAATTGTTTGTTGGGAGTTCTAGAATACCAAAATAGAATGTTGGGAGTTCTAGAATTCCAAAATAGTCTGTTAGGAGTTCTAGAATACTAAAATAGAATGTTGGGAGTTCTAGAATTCCAAAATAGAATATTGGGAGTTCTAGAAGTCCAAGATAGAATGTTGGGAGTTCTAGAATTCCAAAATATAATGTTGGGAGTTCTAGAATTCCAAAATAGAATATTGGGAGTTCTAGAAGTCCAAGATAGAATGTTGGGAGTTCTAGAATTCCAAAATAGAATGTTGGGAGTTCTAGAATACTAAAATAGAATATTGGGAGTTCTATAATTCCAAAATAGAATGTTGGGAGTTCCAGAATTCCAAAATAGAATGTTGAGAGTTCTAGAATTCCAAAATAGAATGTTTGTGTTGCAGAATTCCAAAATAGAATGTTGGTAGTTCTAGAATTCCAAAATAGAATGTTGGGAGTTCTAGAATACCAAGATAAAATGTTGGTGTTGCAGAATTCCAAAATAGAATGTTGGGAGTTCTAGAATTCGAAAATGGAATGTTGGTGTTCTAGAATTACAACATAGAATGTTGGGAGTTCTAGAATTCCAAAATAGTATGTTGGGAGTTCTAGAATACCAAAATAGAATGTTGGGGTTCTAGATTTTTTTTTTTTTTTTTTAAAGAAGAATGTTGGGAGTTCTAGAATTCCAAAATATTCTGTTAAGAGTTCTAGAATACTAAAAATAGAATGTTGGGAGTTCTAGAATTCCAAAATAGAATATTGGGAGTTCTAGAATTCCAAAATAGAATGTTGGGAGTTCTAGAATTCCAAGATAGAATGTTGGTGTTGCAGAATTCCAAAAGAGAATGTTGGGAGTTCTAGAATTCCAAAATAGAATATTGGGGGTTCTAAAATTTCAAAAAAGAATGTTGGTAGTTCTAGAATTCAAAAAAAGAATGTTGGTGTTGCAGAATTCCAAAATAGAATGTTGGGAGTTCTAGAATACTAAAATAGAATGTTGGGAGTTCTAGAATTACAAAATAGAATATTGACAGTTTTAAAATTCCAAAATAGAATGTTGGTAGCTCTAGAATTTCAAAAAGAATGTTGGGAGTTCTAGAATTCCAAAAATAGTATGTTAGGAGTTATAGAATACTAAAATAGAATGTTGGGAGTTCTAGAATACCAAGGTAAAATGTTGGTGTTGCAGAATTCCAAATTAGAATGTTGGTAGTTCTAGAATTCCAAAATATAATGTTGGTGTTGCAGAATTCTAAAATAGAATGTTGGGAGTTCTAGAATTCGAAAATGGAATGTTGGATGTTCTAGAATTCCAAAATTGTTTGTTGGGAGTTCTAGAATACCAAAATAGAATGTTGGGAGTTCTAGAATTCCAAAATAGTCTGTTAGGAGTTCTAGAATACTAAAATAGAATGTTGGGAGTTCTAGAATTCCAAAATAGAATATTGGGAGTTCTAGAATTCCAAAATAGAATATTGCGAGTTCTAGAATTCCAAAATAGAATGTTGGGAGTTCTAGAATACTAAAATAGAATGTTGGGAGTTCTAGAATTACAAAATAGAATATTGCGAGTTCTAGAATTCCAAAATAGAATGTTGGGAGTTCTAGAATTCGAAAATGGAATGTTGGATGTTCTAGAATTCCAAAATAGAATGTTGGGAGTTCTAGAATTCCAAAATTGTTAGTTGGGAGTTCTAGAATACCAAAATAGAATGTTGGGAGTTCTAGAATTCCAAAATAGTCAGTTAGGAGTTCTAGAATACTAAAATAGAATGTTGGGAGTTCTAGAATTCCAAAATAGAATATTGGGAGTTCTAGAATTCCAAAATAGAATATTGCGAGTTCTAGAATTCCAAAATAGAATGTTGGGAGTTCTAGAATTCCAAAATAGAATGTTTGGAGTTCTAGAATACCAAGATATAATGTTGGTGTTGCAGAATTCCAAAATAGAATGTTGAGAGTTCTAGAATACCAAAATATAATGTTGGGAGTTCTAGAATTCCAAAATAGAATATTGGGAGTTCTAGAAGTCCAAGATAGAATGTTGGGAGTTCTAGAATTCCTATATAGAATGTTGGGAGTTCATGAATTCCACAATAGAATGTTGTTAGTTCTAGAATTCCAAAATAGAATGTTGGGAGTTCTAGAATACTAAAATAGAATGTTGGAAGTTCTATAATTCCAAAATAGAATGTTGGGAGTTCCAGAATTCCAAAATAGAATGTTGAGAGTTCTAGAATTCCAAAATAGAATGTTTGTGTTGCAGAATTCCAAAATAGAATGTTGGGAGTTCTAGAATACCAAGATAAAATGTTGGTGTTGCAGAATTCCAAAATAGAATGTTGGGAGTTCTAGAATTCGAAAATGGAATGTTGGTGTTCTAGAATTACAAAATAGAATGTTGGGAGTTCTAGAATTCCAAAATAGAATGTTGAGAGTTCTAGAATTCGAAAATGGAATGTTGGTGTTCTAGAATTACAAAATAGAATGTTGGGAGTTCTAGAATTCCAAAATAGTATGTTGGGAGTTCTAGAATACCAAAATAGAATGTTGGGAGTTATATAATTCCAAAAGAGAATGTTGGGAGTTCTAGAATTCCAAAATAGAATATTGGGGGTTCTAAAATTTCAAAAAAGAATGTTGGTAGTTCTAGAATTCAAAAAAAGAATGTTGGTGTTGCAGAATTCCAAAATAGAATGTTGGGAGTTCTAGAATACTAAAATAGAATGTTGGGAGTTCTAGAATTACAAAATAGAATATTGACAGTTTTAAAATTCCAAAATAGAATGTTGGTAGCTCTAGAATTTCAAAAAGAATGTTGGGAGTTCTAGTATTCCAAAAATAGTATGTTAGGAGTTCTAGAATACTAAAATAGAATGTTGGGAGTTCTAGAATACCAAGGTAAAATGTTGGTGTTGCAGAATTCCAAATTAGAATGTTGGTAGTTCTAGAATTCCAAAATATAATGTTGGTGTTGCAGAATTCTAAAATAGAATGTTGGGAGTTCTAGAATTCGAAAATGGAATGTTGGATGTTCTAGAATTCCAAAATAGAATATTGCGAGTTCTAGAATTCCAAAATAGAATGTTGGGAGTTCTAGAATGCTAAAATAGAATGTTGGGAGTTCTAGAATTACAAAATAGAATATTGACAGTTTTAAAATTCCAAAATAGAATGTTGGTAGCTCTAGAATTTCAAAAAGAATGTTGGGAGTTCTAGAATTCCAAAAATAGTATGTTAGGAGTTCTAGAATACTAAAATAGAATGTTGGGAGTTCTAGAATTCCAAAATATAATGTTGGTGTTGCAGAATTCTAAAATAGAATGTTGGGAGTTCTAGAATTCGAAAATGGAATGTTGGATGTTCTAGAATTCCAAAATAGAATGTTGGGAGTTCTAGAATTCCAAAATTGTTTGTTGGGAGTTCTAGAATACCAAAATAGAATGTTGGGAGTTCTAGAATTCCAAAATAGTCTGTTAGGAGTTCTAGAATACTAAAATAGAATGTTGAGAGTTCTAGAATACCAAAATATAATGTTGGGAGTTCTAGAATTCCAAAATAGAATATTGCGCGTTCTAGAATTCCAAAATAGAATGTTGGGAGTTCTAGAATACTAAAATAGAATGTTGGGAGTTCTAGAATTACAAAATAGAATATTGCGAGTTCTAGAATTCCAAAATAGAATGTTGGGAGTTCTAGAATTCGAAAATGGAATGTTGGATGTTCTAGAATTCCAAAATAGAATGTTGGGAGTTCTAGAATTCCAAAATTGTTAGTTGGGAGTTCTAGAATACCAAAATAGAATGTTGGGAGTTCTAGAATTCCAAAATAGTCAGTTAGGAGTTCTAGAATACTAAAATAGAATGTTGGGAGTTCTAGAATTCCAAAATAGAATATTGGGAGTTCTAGAATTCCAAAATAGAATATTGCGAGTTCTAGAATTCCAAAATAGAATGTTGGGAGTTCTAGAATTCCAAAATAGAATGTTTGGAGTTCTAGAATACCAAGATATAATGTTGGTGTTGCAGAATTCCAAAATAGAATGTTGAGAGTTCTAGAATACCAAAATATAATGTTGGGAGTTCTAGAATTCCAAAATAGAATATTGGGAGTTCTAGAAGTCCAAGATAGAATGTTGGGAGTTCTAGAATTCCTATATAGAATGTTGGGAGTTCATGAATTCCACAATAGAATGTTGTTAGTTCTAGAATTCCAAAATAGAATGTTGGGAGTTCTAGAATACTAAAATAGAATGTTGGAAGTTCTATAATTCCAAAATAGAATGTTGGGAGTTCCAGAATTCCAAAATAGAATGTTGAGAGTTCTAGAATTCCAAAATAGAATGTTTGTGTTGCAGAATTCCAAAATAGAATGTTGGGAGTTCTAGAATACCAAGATAAAATGTTGGTGTTGCAGAATTCCAAAATAGAATGTTGGGAGTTCTAGAATTCGAAAATGGAATGTTGGTGTTCTAGAATTACAAAATAGAATGTTGGGAGTTCTAGAATTCCAAAATAGAATGTTGAGAGTTCTAGAATTCGAAAATGGAATGTTGGTGTTCTAGAATTACAAAATAGAATGTTGGGAGTTCTAGAATTCCAAAATAGTATGTTGGGAGTTCTAGAATACCAAAATAGAATGTTGGGAGTTATATAATTCCAAAAGAGAATGTTGGGAGTTCTAGAATTCCAAAATAGAATATTGGGGGTTCTAAAATTTCAAAAAAGAATGTTGGTAGTTCTAGAATTCAAAAAAAGAATGTTGGTGTTGCAGAATTCCAAAATAGAATGTTGGGAGTTCTAGAATACTAAAATAGAATGTTGGGAGTTCTAGAATTACAAAATAGAATATTGACAGTTTTAAAATTCCAAAATAGAATGTTGGTAGCTCTAGAATTTCAAAAAGAATGTTGGGAGTTCTAGTATTCCAAAAATAGTATGTTAGGAGTTCTAGAATACTAAAATAGAATGTTGGGAGTTCTAGAATACCAAGGTAAAATGTTGGTGTTGCAGAATTCCAAATTAGAATGTTGGTAGTTCTAGAATTCCAAAATATAATGTTGGTGTTGCAGAATTCTAAAATAGAATGTTGGGAGTTCTAGAATTCGAAAATGGAATGTTGGATGTTCTAGAATTCCAAAATAGAATGTTGGGAGTTCTAGAATTCCAAAATTGTTTGTTGGGAGTTCTAGAATACCAAAATAGAATGTTGGGAGTTCTAGAATTCCAAAATAGTCTGTTAGGAGTTCTAGAATACTAAAATAGAATGTTGGGAGTTCTAGAATTCCAAAATAGAATATTGGGAGTTCTAGAATTCCAAAATAGAATATTGCGAGTTCTAGAATTCCAAAATAGAATGTTGGGAGTTCTAGAATACTAAAATAGAATGTTGGGAGTTCTAGAATTACAAAATAGAATATTGACAGTTTTAAAATTCCAAAATAGAATGTTGGGAGCTCTAGAATTTCAAAAAGAATGTTGGGAGTTCTAGAATTCCAAAAATAGTATGTTAGGAGTTCTAGAATACTAAAATAGAATGTTGGGAGTTCTAGAATTCCAAAATATAATGTTGGTGTTGCAGAATTCTAAAATAGAATGTTGGGAGTTCTAGAATTCGAAAATGGAATGTTGGATGTTCTAGAATTCCAAAATAGAATGTTGGGAGTTCTAGAATTCCAAAATTGTTTGTTGGGAGTTCTAGAATACCAAAATAGAATGTTGGGAGTTCTAGAATTCCAAAATAGTCTGTTAGGAGTTCTAGAATACTAAAATAGAATGTTGAGAGTTCTAGAATACCAAAATATAATGTTGGGAGTTCTAGAATTCCAAAATCGAATATTGGGAATTCTAGAAGTCCAAGATAGAATGTTGGGAGTTCTAGAATTCCTATATAGAATGTTGGGAGTTCATGAATTCCACAATAGAATGTTGTTAGTTCTAGAATTCCAAAATAGAATGTTGGGAGTTCTAAAATACTAAAATAGAATGTTGGGAGTTCTATAATTCCAAAATAGAATGTTGGGAGTTCCAGAATTCCAAAATAGAATGTTGAGAGTTCTAGAATTCCAAAATAGAATGTTTGTGTTGCAGAATTCCAAAATAGAATGTTGGGAGTTCTAGAATACCAAGATAAAATGTTGGTGTTGCAGAATTCCAAAATAGAATGTTGGGAGTTCTAGAATTCGAAAATGGAATGTTGGTGTTCTAGAATTACAAAATAGAATGTTGGGAGTTCTAGAATTCCAAAATAGAATGTTGAGAGTTCTAGAATTCGAAAATGGAATGTTGGTGTTCTAGAATTACAAAATAGAATGTTGGGAGTTCTAGAATTCCAAAATAGTATGTTGGGAGTTCTAGAATTCCAAAATAGAATATAGGGGGTTCTAAAATTTCAAAAAAGAATGTTGGTAGTTCTAGAATTCAAAAAAAGAATGTTGGTGTTGCAGAATTCCAAAATAGAATGTTGGGAGTTCTAGAATACTAAAATAGAATGTTGGGAGTTCTAGAATTACAAAATAGAATATTGACAGTTTTAAAATTCCAAAATAGAATGTTGGTAGCTCTAGAATTTCAAAAAGAATGTTGGGAGTTCTAGAATTCCAAAAATAGTATGTTAGGAGTTCTAGAATACTAAAATAGAATGTTGGGAGTTCTAGAATACCAAGGTAAAATGTTGGTGTTGCAGAATTCCAAATTAGAATGTTGGTAGTTCTAGAATTCCAAAATATAATGTTGGTGTTGCAGAATTCTAAAATAGAATGTTGGGAGTTCTAGAATTCGAAAATGGAATGTTGGATGTTCTAGAATTCCAAAATAGAATGTTGGGAGTTCTAGAATTCCAAAATTGTTTGTTGGGAGTTCTAGAATACCAAAATAGAATGTTGGGAGTTCTAGAATTCCAAAATAGTCTGTTAGGAGTTCTAGAATACTAAAATAGAATGTTGGGAGTTCTAGAATTCCAAAATAGAATATTGGGAGTTCTAGAAGTCCAAGATAGAATGTTGGGAGTTCTAGAATTACAAAATAGAATATTGGGGTTCTAGATTTTTTTTTTTTTAAAAAGAAGAATGTTGGGAGTTCTAGAATTCCAAAATATTCTGTTAAGAGTTCTAGAATACTAAAAATAGAATGTTGGGAGTTCTAGAATTCCAAAATAGAATATTGGGAGTTCTAGAATTCCAAAATAGAATGTTGGGAGTTCTAGAATTCCAAGATAGAATGTTGGTGTTGCAGAATTCCAAAATAGAATGTTGGGAGTTCTAGAATTCCAAAAAAGAATATTGGGGGTTCTAAAATTTCAAAAAAGAATGTTGGTAGTTCTAGAATTCAAAAAAAGAATGTTGGTGTTGCAGAATTCCAAAATAGAATGTTGGGAGTTCTAGAATACTAAAATAGAATGTTGGGAGTTCTAGAATTACAAAATAGAATATTGACAGTTTTAAAATTCCAAAATAGAATGTTGGTAGCTCTAGAATTTCAAAAAGAATGTTGGGAGTTCTAGAATTCCAAAAATAGTATGTTAGGAGTTCTAGAATACTAAAATAGAATGTTGGGAGTTCTAGAATACCAAGGTAAAATGTTGGTGTTGCAGAATTCCAAATTAGAATGTTGGTAGTTCTAGAATTCCAAAATATAATGTTGGTGTTGCAGAATTCTAAAATAGAATGTTGGGAGTTCTAGAATTCGAAAATGGAATGTTGGATGTTCTAGAATTCCAAAATAGAATGTTGGGAGTTCTAGAATTCCAAAATTGTTTGTTGGGAGTTCTAGAATACCAAAATAGAATGTTTGGAGTTCTAGAATTCCAAAATAGTCAGTTAGGAGTTCTAGAATACTAAAATAGAATGTTGGGAGTTCTAGAATTCCAAAATAGAATATTGGGAGTTCTAGAATTCCAAAATAGAATATTGCGAGTTCTAGAATTCCAAAATAGAATGTTGGGAGTTCTAGAGTTCCAAAATAGAATGTTTGGAGTTCTAGAATACCAAGATATAATGTTGGTGTTGCAGAATTCCAAAATAGAATGTTGAGAGCTCTAGAATACCAAAATATAATGTTGGGAGTTCTAGAATTCCAAAATAGAATATTGGGAGTTCTAGAAGTCCAAGATAGAATGTTGGGAGTTCTAGAATTCCTATATAGAATGTTGGGAGTTCATGAATTCCACAATAGAATGTTGTTAGTTCTAGAATTCCAAAATAGAATGTTGGGAGTTCTAAAATACTAAAATAGAATGTTGGGAGTTCTATAATTCCAAAATAGAATGTTGGGAGTTCCAGAATTCCAAAATAGAATGTTGAGAGTTCTAGAATTCCAAAATAGAATGTTTGTGTTGCAGAATTCCAAAATAGAATGTTGGGAGTTC
The DNA here is from genome assembly GCF_028390025.1 of Pseudophryne corroboree. Classification (NCBI taxonomy): domain Eukaryota; kingdom Metazoa; phylum Chordata; class Amphibia; order Anura; family Myobatrachidae; genus Pseudophryne; species Pseudophryne corroboree. Next base: position 368,768,105 of record NC_086448.1, read on the forward strand.
TAGAATACCAAGATAAAATGTTGGTGTTGCAGAATTCCAAAATAGAATGTTGGGAGTTCTAGAATTCGAAAATGGAATGTTGGTGTTCTAGAATTCCAAAATAGAATGTTGAGAGTTCTAGAATTCGAAAATGGAATGTTGGTGTTCTAGAATTACAAAATAGAATGTTGGGAGTTCTAGAATTCCAAAATAGTATGTTGGGAGTTCTAGAATTCCAAAATAGAATATAGGGGGTTCTAAAATTTCAAAAAAGAATGTTGGTAGTTCTAGAATTCAAAAAAAGAATGTTGGTGTTGCAGAATTCCAAAATAGAATGTTGGGAGTTCTAGAATACTAAAATAGAATGTTGGGAGTTCTAGAATTACAAAATAGAATATTGACAGTTTTAAAATTCCAAAATAGAATGTTGGTAGCTCTAGAATTTCAAAAAGAATGTTGGGAGTTCTAGAATTCCAAAAATAGTATGTTAGGAGTTCTAGAATACTAAAATAGAATGTTGGGAGTTCTAGAATACCAAGGTAAAATGTTGGTGTTGCAGAATTCCAAATTAGAATGTTGGTAGTTCTAGAATTCCAAAATATAATGTTGGTGTTGCAGAATTCTAAAATAGAATGTTGGGAGTTCTAGAATTCGAAAATGGAATGTTGGATGTTCTAGAATTCCAAAATAGAATGTTGGGAGTTCTAGAATTCCAAAATTGTTTGTTGGGAGTTCTAGAATACCAAAATAGAATGTTGGGAGTTCTAGAATTCCAAAATAGTCTGTTAGGAGTTCTAGAATACTAAAATAGAATGTTGGGAGTTCTAGAATTCCAAAATAGAATATTGGGAGTTCTAGAAGTCCAAGATAGAATGTTGGGAGTTCTAGAACTCCAAAATATAATGTTGGGAGTTCTAGAATTCCAAAATAGAATGTTGGGAGTTCTAGAATACCAAGATAAAATGTTGGTGTTGCAGAATTCCAAAATAGAATGTTGGGAGTTCTAGAATTCGAAAATGGAATGTTGGTGTTCTAGAATTACAAAATAGAATGTTGGGAGTTCTAGAATTCCAAAATAGTATGTTGGGAGTTCTAGAATACCAAAATAGAATGTTGGGAGTTCTAGAATTACAAAATAGAATATTGGGGTTCTAGATTTTTTTTTTTTAAAAGAAGAATGTTGGGAGTTCTAGAATTCCAAAATATTCTGTTAAGAGTTCTAGAATACTAAAAATAGAATGTTGGGAGTTCTAGAATTCCAAAATAGAATATTGGGAGTTCTAGAATTCCAAAATAGAATGTTGGGAGTTCTAGAATTCCAAGATAGAATGTTGGTGTTGCAGAATTCCAAAAGAGAATGTTGGGAGTTCTAGAATTCCAAAAAAGAATATTGGGGGTTCTAAAATTTCAAAAAAGAATGTTGGTAGTTCTAGAATTCAAAAAAAGAATGTTGGTGTTGCAGAATTCCAAAATAGAATGTTGGGAGTTCTAGAATACTAAAATAGAATGTTGGGAGTTCTAGAATTACAAAATAGAATATTGACAGTTTTAAAATTCCAAAATAGAATGTTGGTAGCTCTAGAATTTCAAAAAGAATGTTGGGAGTTCTAGAATTCCAAAAATAGTATGTTAGGAGTTCTAGAATACTAAAATAGAATGTTGGGAGTTCTAGAATACCAAGGTAAAATGTTGGTGTTGCAGAATTCCAAATTAGAATGTTGGTAGTTCTAGAATTCCAAAATATAATGTTGGTGTTGCAGAATTCTAAAATAGAATGTTGGGAGTTCTAGAATTCGAAAATGGAATGTTGGATGTTCTAGAATTCCAAAATAGAATGTTGGGAGTTCTAGAATTCCAAAATTGTTTGTTGGGAGTTCTAGAATACCAAAATAGAATGTTTGGAGTTCTAGAATTCCAAAATAGTCAGTTAGGAGTTCTAGAATACTAAAATAGAATGTTGGGAGTTCTAGAATTCCAAAATAGAATATTGGGAGTTCTAGAATTCCAAAATAGAATATTGCGAGTTCTAGAATTCCAAAATAGAATGTTGGGAGTTCTAGAGTTCCAAAATAGAATGTTTGGAGTTCTAGAATACCAAGATATAATGTTGGTGTTGCAGAATTCCAAAATAGAATGTTGAGAGTTCTAGAATACCAAAATATAATGTTGGGAGTTCTAGAATTCCAAAATAGAATATTGGGAGTTCTAGAAGTCCAAGATAGAATGTTGGGAGTTCTAGAATTCCTATATAGAATGTTGGGAGTTCATGAATTCCACAATAGAATGTTGTTAGTTCTAGAATTCCAAAATAGAATGTTGGGAGTTCTAAAATACTAAAATAGAATGTTGGGAGTTCTATAATTCCAAAATAGAATGTTGGGAGTTCCAGAATTCCAAAATAGAATGTTGAGAGTTCTAGAATTCCAAAATAGAATGTTTGTGTTGCAGAATTCCAAAATAGAATGTTGGGAGTTCTAGAATACCAAGATAAAATGTTGGTGTTGCAGAATTCCAAAATAGAATGTTGGGAGTTCTAGAATTCGAAAATGGAATGTTGGTGTTCTAGAATTACAAAATAGAATGTTGGGAGTTCTAGAATTCCAAAATAGAATGTTGAGAGTTCTAGAATTCGAAAATGGAATGTTGGTGTTCTAGAATTACAAAATAGAATGTTGGGAGTTCTAGAATTCCAAAATAGTATGTTGGGAGTTCTAGAATTCCAAAATAGAATATAGGGGGTTCTAAAATTTCAAAAAAGAATGTTGGTAGTTCTAGAATTCAAAAAAAGAATGTTGGTGTTGCAGAATTCCAAAATAGAATGTTGGGAGTTCTAGAATACTAAAATAGAATGTTGGGAGTTCTAGAATTACAAAATAGAATATTGACAGTTTTAAAATTCCAAAATAGAATGTTGGTAGCTCTAGAATTTCAAAAAGAATGTTGGGAGTTCTAGAATTCCAAAAATAGTATGTTAGGAGTTCTAGAATACTAAAATAGAATGTTGGGAGTTCTAGAATACCAAGGTAAAATGTTGGTGTTGCAGAATTCCAAATTAGAATGTTGGTAGTTCTAGAATTCCAAAATATAATGTTGGTGTTGCAGAATTCTAAAATAGAATGTTGGGAGTTCTAGAATTCAAAAATGGAATGTTGGATGTTCTAGAATTCCAAAATAGAATGTTGGGAGTTCTAGAATTCCAAAATTGTTTGTTGGGAGTTCTAGAATACCAAAAAAGAATGTTGGGAGTTCTAGAATTCCAAAATAGTCTGTTAGGAGTTCTAGAATACTAAAATAGAATGTTGGGAGTTCTAGAATTCCAAAATAGAATATTGGGAGTTCTAGAAGTCCAAGATAGAATGTTGGGAGTTCTAGAATTCCAAAATATAATGTTGGGAGTTCTAGAATTCCAAAATAGAATATTGGGAGTTCTAGAAGTCCAAGATAGAATGTTGGGAGTTCTAGAATTCCAAAATAGAATGTTGGGAGTTCTAGAATACTAAAATAGAATGTTGGGAGTTCTATAATTCCAAAATAGAATGTTGGGAGTTCCAGAATTCCAAAATAGAATGTTGAGAGTTCTAGAATTCCAAAATAGAATGTTTGTGTTGCAGAATTCCAAAATAGAATGTTGGTAGTTCTAGAATTCCAAAATAGAATGTTGGGAGTTCTAGAATACCAAGATAAAATGTTGGTGTTGCAGAATTCCAAAATAGAATGTTGGGAGTTCTAGAATTCGAAAATGGAATGTTGGTGTTCTAGAATTACAAAATAGAATGTTGGGAGTTCTAGAATTCCAAAATAGTATGTTGGGAGTTCTAGAATACCAAAATAGAATGTTGGGGTTCTAGATTTTTTTTTTTTTTTTTAAAGAAGAATGTTGGGAGTTCTAGAATTCCAAAACATTCTGTTAAGAGTTCTAGAATACTAAAAATAGAATGTTGGGAGTTCTAGAATTCCAAAATAGAATATTGGGAGTTCTAGAATTACAAAATAGAATATTGGGGTTCTAGATTTTTTTTTTAAAGAAGAATGTTGGGAGTTCTAGAATTCCAAAATATTCTGTTAAGAGTTCTAGAATACTAAAAATAGAATGTTGGGAGTTCTAGAATTCCAAAATAGAATATTGGGAGTTCTAGAATTCCAAAATAGAATGTTGGGAGTTCTAGAATTCCAAGATAGAATGTTGGTGTTGCAGAATTCCAAAAGAGAATGTTGGGAGTTCTAGAATTCCAAAATAGAATATTGGGGGTTCTAAAATTTCAAAAAAGAATGTTGGTAGTTCTAGAATTCAAAAAAAGAATGTTGGTGTTGCAGAATTCCAAAATAGAATGTTGGGAGTTCTAGAATACTAAAATAGAATGTTGGGAGTTCTAGAATTACAAAATAGAATATTGACAGTTTTAAAATTCCAAAATAGAATGTTGGTAGCTCTAGAATTTCAAAAAGAATGTTGGGAGTTCTAGAATTCCAAAAATAGTATGTTAGGAGTTCTAGAATACTAAAATAGAATGTTGGGAGTTCTAGAATACCAAGGTAAAATGTTGGTGTTGCAGAATTCCAAATTAGAATGTTGGTAGTTCTAGAATTCCAAAATATAATGTTGGTGTTGCAGAATTCTAAAATAGAATGTTTGGAGTTCTAGAATTCGAAAATGGAATGTTGGATGTTCTAGAATTCCAAAATTGTTTGTTGGGAGTTCTAGAATACCAAAATAGAATGTTGGGAGTTCTAGAATTCCAAAATAGTCTGTTAGGAGTTCTAGAATACTAAAATAGAATGTTGGGAGTTCTAGAATTCCAAAATAGAATATTGGGAGTTCTAGAATTCCAAAATAGAATATTGCGAGTTCTAGAATTCCAAAATAGATTGTTGGGAGTTCTAGAATACTAAAATAGAATGTTGGGAGTTCTAGAATTACAAAATAGAATATTGCGAGTTCTAGAATTCCAAAATAGAATGTTGGGAGTTCTAGAATTCGAAAATGGAATGTTGGATGTTCTAGAATTCCAAAATAGAATGTTGGGAGTTCTAGAATTCCAAAATTGTTAGTTGGGAGTTCTAGCATACCAAAATAGAATGTTGGGAGTTCTAGAATTCCAAAATAGTCAGTTAGGAGTTCTAGAATACTAAAATAGAATGTTGGGAGTTCTAGAATTCCAAAATAGAATATTGGGAGTTCTAGAATTCCAAAATAGAATATTGCGAGTTCTAGAATTCCAAAATAGAATGTTGGGAGTTCTAGAATTCCAAAATAGAATGTTTGGAGTTCTAGAATACCAAGATATAATGTTGGTGTTGCAGAATTCCAAAATAGAATGTTGAGAGTTCTAGAATACCAAAATATAATGTTGGGAGTTCTAGAATTCCAAAATAGAATATTGGGAGTTCTAGAAGTCCAAGATAGAATGTTGGGAGTTCTAGAATTCCTATATAGAATGTTGGGAGTTCATGAATTCCACAATAGAATGTTGTTAGTTCTAGAATTCCAAAATAGAATGTTGGGAGTTCTAGAATACTAAAATAGAATGTTGGAAGTTCTATAATTCCAAAATAGAATGTTGGGAGTTCCAGAATTCCAAAATAGAATGTTGAGAGTTCTAGAATTCCAAAATAGAATGTTTGTGTTGCAGAATTCCAAAATAGAATGTTGGGAGTTCTAGAATACCAAGATAAAATGTTGGTGTTGCAGAATTCCAAAATAGAATGTTGGGAGTTCTAGAATTCCAAAATAGAATGTTGGGAGTTCTAGAATTCCAAAATAGAATATTGGGGGTTCTAAAATTTCAAAAAAGAATGTTGGTAGTTCTAGAATTCAAAAAAAGAATGTTGGTGTTGCAGAATTCCAAAATAGAATGTTGGGAGTTCTAGAATACTAAAATAGAATGTTGGGAGTTCTAGAATTACAAAATAGAATATTGACAGTTTTAAAATTCCAAAATAGAATGTTGGTAGCTCTAGAATTTCAAAAAGAATGTTGGGAGTTCTAGAATTCCAAAAATAGTATGTTAGGAGTTCTAGAATACTAAAATAGAATGTTGGGAGTTCTAGAATACCAAGGTAAAATGTTGGTGTTGCAGAATTCCAAATTAGAATGTTGGTAGTTCTAGAATTCCAAAATATAATGTTGGTGTTGCAGAATTCTAAAATAGAATGTTGGGAGTTCTAGAATTCGAAAATGGAATGTTGGATGTTCTAGAATTCCAAAATTGTTTGTTGGGAGTTCTAGAATACCAAAATAGAATGTTGGGAGTTCTAGAATTCCAAAATAGTCTGTTAGGAGTTCTAGAATACTAAAATAGAATGTTGGGAGTTCTAGAATTCCAAAATAGAATATTGGGAGTTCTAGAATTCCAAAATAGAATATTGCGAGTTCTAGAATTCCAAAATAGAATGTTGGGAGTTCTAGAATACTAAAATAGAATGTTGGGAGTTCTAGAATTACAAAATAGAATATTGACAGTTTTAAAATTCCAAAATAGAATGTTGGTAGCTCTAGAATTTCAAAAAGAATGTTGGGAGTTCTAGAATTCCAAAAATAGTATGTTAGGAGTTCTAGAATACTAAAATAGAATGTTGGGAGTTCTAGAATACCAAGGTAAAATGTTGGTGTAGCAGAATTCCAAATTAGAATGTTGGTAGTTCTAGAATTCGAAAATGGAATGTTGGTGTTCTAGAATTACAAAATAGAATGTTGGGAGTTCTAGAATTCCAAAATAGTATGTTGGGAGTTCTAGAATACCAAAATAGAATGTTGGGAGTTCTAGAATTACAAAATAGAATATTGGGGTTCTAGATTTTTTTTTTTTAAAAAGAAGAATGTTGGGAGTTCTAGAATTCCAAAATATTCTGTTAAGAGTTCTAGAATACTAAAAATAGAATGTTGGGAGTTCTAGAATTCCAAAATAGAATATTGGGAGTTCTAGAATTCCAAAATAGAATGTTGGGAGTTCTAGAATTCCAAGATAGAATGTTGGTGTTGCAGAATTCCAAAAGAGAATGTTGGGAGTTCTAGAATTCCAAAAAAGAATATTGGGGGTTCTAAAATTTCAAAAAAGAATGTTGGTAGTTCTAGAATTCAAAAAAAGAATGTTGGTGTTGCAGAATTCCAAAATAGAATGTTGGGAGTTCTAGAATACTAAAATAGAATGTTGGGAGTTCTAGAATTACAAAATAGAATATTGACAGTTTTAAAATTCCAAAATAGAATGTTGGTAGCTCTAGAATTTCAAAAAGAATGTTGGGAGTTCTAGAATTCCAAAAATAGTATGTTAGGAGTTCTAGAATACTAAAATAGAATGTTGGGAGTTCTAGAATACCAAGGTAAAATGTTGGTGTTGCAGAATTCCAAATTAGAATGTTGGTAGTTCTAGAATTCCAAAATATAATGTTGGTGTTGCAGAATTCTAAAATAGAATGTTGGGAGTTCTAGAATTCGAAAATGGAATGTTGGATGTTCTAGAATTCCAAAATAGAATGTTGGGAGTTCTAGAATTCCAAAATTGTTTGTTGGGAGTTCTAGAATACCAAAATAGAATGTTGGGAGTTCTAGAATTCCAAAATAGTCTGTTAGGAGTTCTAGAATACTAAAATAGAATGTTGGGAGTTCTAGAATTCCAAAATAGAATATTGGGAGTTCTAGAAGTCCAAGATAGAATGTTGGGAGTTCTAGAATTCCAAAATATAATGTTGGGAGTTCTAGAATTCCAAAATAGAATATTGGGAGTTCTAGAAGTCCAAGATAGAATGTTGGGAGTTCTAGAATTCCAAAATAGAATGTTGGGAGTTCTAGAATACTAAAATAGAATATTGGGAGTTCTATAATTCCAAAATAGAATGTTGGGAGTTCCAGAATTCCAAAATAGAATGTTGAGAGTTCTAGAATTCCAAAATAGAATGTTTGTGTTGCAGAATTCCAAAATAGAATGTTGGTAGTTCTAGAATTCCAAAATAGAATGTTGGGAGTTCTAGAATACCAAGATAAAATGTTGGTGTTGCAGAATTCCAAAATAGAATGTTGGGAGTTCTAGAATTCGAAAATGGAATGTTGGTGTTCTAGAATTACAACATAGAATGTTGGGAGTTCTAGAATTCCAAAATAGTATGTTGGGAGTTCTAGAATACCAAAATAGAATGTTGGGGTTCTAGATTTTTTTTTTTTTTTTAAAGAAGAATGTTGGGAGTTCTAGAATTCCAAAATATTCTGTTAAGAGTTCTAGAATACTAAAAATAGAATGTTGGGAGTTCTAGAATTCCAAAATAGAATATTGGGAGTTCTAGAATTCCAAAATAGAATGTTGGGAGTTCTAGAATTCCAAGATAGAATGTTGGTGTTGCAGAATTCCAAAAGAGAATGTTGGGAGTTCTAGAATTCCAAAATAGAATATTGGGGGTTCTAAAATTTCAAAAAAGAATGTTGGTAGTTCTAGAATTCAAAAAAAGAATGTTGGTGTTGCAGAATTCCAAAATAGAATGTTGGGAGTTCTAGAATACTAAAATAGAATGTTGGGAGTTCTAGAATTACAAAATAGAATATTGACAGTTTTAAAATTCCAAAATAGAATGTTGGTAGCTCTAGAATTTCAAAAAGAATGTTGGGAGTTCTAGAATTCCAAAAATAGTATGTTAGGAGTTATAGAATACTAAAATAGAATGTTGGGAGTTCTAGAATACCAAGGTAAAATGTTGGTGTTGCAGAATTCCAAATTAGAATGTTGGTAGTTCTAGAATTCCAAAATATAATGTTGGTGTTGCAGAATTCTAAAATAGAATGTTGGGAGTTCTAGAATTCGAAAATGGAATGTTGGATGTTCTAGAATTCCAAAATTGTTTGTTGGGAGTTCTAGAATACCAAAATAGAATGTTGGGAGTTCTAGAATTCCAAAATAGTCTGTTAGGAGTTCTAGAATACTAAAATAGAATGTTGGGAGTTCTAGAATTCCAAAATAGAATATTGGGAGTTCTAGAATTCCAAAATAGAATATTGCGAGTTCTAGAATTCCAAAATAGAATGTTGGGAGTTCTAGAATACTAAAATAGAATGTTGGGAGTTCTAGAATTACAAAATAGAATATTGCGAGTTCTAGAATTCCAAAATAGAATGTTGGGAGTTCTAGAATTCGAAAATGGAATGTTGGATGTTCTAGAATTCCAAAATAGAATGTTGGGAGTTCTAGAATTCCAAAATTGTTAGTTGGGAGTTCTAGAATACCAAAATAGAATGTTGGGAGTTCTAGAATTCCAAAATAGTCAGTTAGGAGTTCTAGAATACTAAAATAGAATGTTGGGAGTTCTAGAATTCCAAAATAGAATATTGGGAGTTCTAGAATTCCAAAATAGAATATTGCGAGTTCTAGAATTCCAAAATAGAATGTTGGGAGTTCTAGAATTCCAAAATAGAATGTTTGGAGTTCTAGAATACCAAGATATAATGTTGGTGTTGCAGAATTCCAAAATAGAATGTTGAGAGTTCTAGAATACCAAAATATAATGTTGGGAGTTCTAGAATTCCAAAATAGAATATTGGGAGTTCTAGAAGTCCAAGATAGAATGTTGGGAGTTCTAGAATTCCTATATAGAATGTTGGGAGTTCATGAATTCCACAATAGAATGTTGTTAGTTCTAGAATTCCAAAATAGAATGTTGGGAGTTCTAGAATACTAAAATAGAATGTTGGAAGTTCTATAATTCCAAAATAGAATGTTGGGAGTTCCAGAATTCCAAAATAGAATGTTGAGAGTTCTAGAATTCCAAAATAGAATGTTTGTGTTGCAGAATTCCAAAATAGAATGTTGGGAGTTCTAGAATACCAAGATAAAATGTTGGTGTTGCAGAATTCCAAAATAGAATGTTGGGAGTTCTAGAATTCGAAAATGGAATGTTGGTGTTCTAGAATTACAAAATAGAATGTTGGGAGTTCTAGAATTCCAAAATAGAATGTTGAGAGTTCTAGAATTCGAAAATGGAATGTTGGTGTTCTAGAATTACAAAATAGAATGTTGGGAGTTCTAGAATTCCAAAATAGTATGTTGGGAGTTCTAGAATACCAAAATAGAATGTTGGGAGTTATATAATTCCAAAAGAGAATGTTGGGAGTTCTAGAATTCCAAAATAGAATATTGGGGGTTCTAAAATTTCAAAAAAGAATGTTGGTAGTTCTAGAATTCAAAAAAAGAATGTTGGTGTTGCAGAATTCCAAAATAGAATGTTGGGAGTTCTAGAATACTAAAATAGAATGTTGGGAGTTCTAGAATTACAAAATAGAATATTGACAGTTTTAAAATTCCAAAATAGAATGTTGGTAGCTCTAGAATTTCAAAAAGAATGTTGGGAGTTCTAGTATTCCAAAAATAGTATGTTAGGAGTTCTAGAATACTAAAATAGAATGTTGGGAGTTCTAGAATACCAAGGTAAAATGTTGGTGTTGCAGAATTCCAAATTAGAATGTTGGTAGTTCTAGAATTCCAAAATATAATGTTGGTGTTGCAGAATTCTAAAATAGAATGTTGGGAGTTCTAGAATTCGAAAATGGAATGTTGGATGTTCTAGAATTCCAAAATAGAATATTGCGAGTTCTAGAATTCCAAAATAGAATGTTGGGAGTTCTAGAATGCTAAAATAGAATGTTGGGAGTTCTAGAATTACAAAATAGAATATTGACAGTTTTAAAATTCCAAAATAGAATGTTGGTAGCTCTAGAATTTCAAAAAGAATGTTGGGAGTTCTAGAATTCCAAAAATAGTATGTTAGGAGTTCTAGAATACTAAAATAGAATGTTGGGAGTTCTAGAATTCCAAAATATAATGTTGGTGTTGCAGAATTCTAAAATAGAATGTTGGGAGTTCTAGAATTCGAAAATGGAATGTTGGATGTTCTAGAATTCCAAAATAGAATGTTGGGAGTTCTAGAATTCCAAAATTGTTTGTTGGGAGTTCTAGAATACCAAAATAGAATGTTGGGAGTTCTAGAATTCCAAAATAGTCTGTTAGGAGTTCTAGAATACTAAAATAGAATGTTGAGAGTTCTAGAATACCAAAATATAATGTTGGGAGTTCTAGAATTACAAAATAGAATATTGCGCGTTCTAGAATTCCAAAATAGAATGTTGGGAGTTCTAGAATACTAAAATAGAATGTTGGGAGTTCTAGAATTACAAAATAGAATATTGCGAGTTCTAGAATTCCAAAATAGAATGTTGGGAGTTCTAGAATTCGAAAATGGAATGTTGGATGTTCTAGAATTCCAAAATAGAATGTTGGGAGTTCTAGAATTCCAAAATTGTTAGTTGGGAGTTCTAGAATACCAAAATAGAATGTTGGGAGTTCTAGAATTCCAAAATAGTCAGTTAGGAGTTCTAGAATACTAAAATAGAATGTTGGGAGTTCTAGAATTCCAAAATAGAATATTGGGAGTTCTAGAATTCCAAAATAGAATATTGCGAGTTCTAGAATTCCAAAATAGAATGTTGGGAGTTCTAGAATTCCAAAATAGAATGTTTGGAGTTCTAGAATACCAAGATATAATGTTGGTGTTGCAGAATTCCAAAATAGAATGTTGAGAGTTCTAGAATACCAAAATATAATGTTGGGAGTTCTAGAATTCCAAAATAGAATATTGGGAGTTCTAGAAGTCCAAGATAGAATGTTGGGAGTTCTAGAATTCCTATATAGAATGTTGGGAGTTCATGAATTCCACAATAGAATGTTGTTAGTTCTAGAATTCCAAAATAGAATGTTGGGAGTTCTAGAATACTAAAATAGAATGTTGGAAGTTCTATAATTCCAAAATAGAATGTTGGGAGTTCCAGAATTCCAAAATAGAATGTTGAGAGTTCTAGAATTCCAAAATAGAATGTTTGTGTTGCAGAATTCCAAAATAGAATGTTGGGAGTTCTAGAATACCAAGATAAAATGTTGGTGTTGCAGAATTCCAAAATAGAATGTTGGGAGTTCTAGAATTCGAAAATGGAATGTTGGTGTTCTAGAATTACAAAATAGAATGTTGGGAGTTCTAGAATTCCAAAATAGAATGTTGAGAGTTCTAGAATTCGAAAATGGAATGTTGGTGTTCTAGAATTACAAAATAGAATGTTGGGAGTTCTAGAATTCCAAAATAGTATGTTGGGAGTTCTAGAATACCAAAATAGAATGTTGGGAGTTATATAATTCCAAAAGAGAATGTTGGGAGTTCTAGAATTCCAAAATAGAATATTGGGGGTTCTAAAATTTCAAAAAAGAATGTTGGTAGTTCTAGAATTCAAAAAAAGAATGTTGGTGTTGCAGAATTCCAAAATAGAATGTTGGGAGTTCTAGAATACTAAAATAGAATGTTGGGAGTTCTAGAATTACAAAATAGAATATTGACAGTTTTAAAATTCCAAAATAGAATGTTGGTAGCTCTAGAATTTCAAAAAGAATGTTGGGAGTTCTAGTATTCCAAAAATAGTATGTTAGGAGTTCTAGAATACTAAAATAGAATGTTGGGAGTTCTAGAATACCAAGGTAAAATGTTGGTGTTGCAGAATTCCAAATTAGAATGTTGGTAGTTCTAGAATTCCAAAATATAATGTTGGTGTTGCAGAATTCTAAAATAGAATGTTGGGAGTTCTAGAATTCGAAAATGGAATGTTGGATGTTCTAGAATTCCAAAATAGAATGTTGGGAGTTCTAGAATTCCAAAATTGTTTGTTGGGAGTTCTAGAATACCAAAATAGAATGTTGGGAGTTCTAGAATTCCAAAATAGTCTGTTAGGAGTTCTAGAATACTAAAATAGAATGTTGGGAGTTCTAGAATTCCAAAATAGAATATTGGGAGTTCTAGAATTCCAAAATAGAATATTGCGAGTTCTAGAATTCCAAAATAGAATGTTGGGAGTTCTAGAATACTAAAATAGAATGTTGGGAGTTCTAGAATTACAAAATAGAATATTGACAGTTTTAAAATTCCAAAATAGAATGTTGGTAGCTCTAGAATTTCAAAAAGAATGTTGGGAGTTCTAGAATTCCAAAAATAGTATGTTAGGAGTTCTAGAATACTAAAATAGAATGTTGGGAGTTCTAGAATTCCAAAATATAATGTTGGTGTTGCAGAATTCTAAAATAGAATGTTGGGAGTTCTAGAATTCGAAAATGGAATGTTGGATGTTCTAGAATTCCAAAATAGAATGTTGGGAGTTCTAGAATTCCAAAATTGTTTGTTGGGAGTTCTAGAATACCAAAATAGAATGTTGGGAGTTCTAGAATTCCAAAATAGTCTGTTAGGAGTTCTAGAATACTAAAATAGAATGTTGAGAGTTCTAGAATACCAAAATATAATGTTGGGAGTTCTAGAATTCCAAAATAGAATATTGGGAGTTCTAGAAGTCCAAGATAGAATGTTGGGAGTTCTAGAATTCCTATATAGAATGTTGGGAGTTCATGAATTCCACAATAGAATGTTGTTAGTTCTAGAATTCCAAAATAGAATGTTGGGAGTTCTAGAATACTAAAATAGAATGTTGGGAGTTCTAGAATTACAAAATAGAATATTGACAGTTTTAAAATTCCAAAATAGAATGTTGGTAGCTCTAGAATTTCAAAAAGAATGTTGGGAGTTCTAGAATTCCAAAAATAGTATGTTAGGAGTTCTAGAATACTAAAATAGAATGTTGGGAGTTCTAGAATTCCAAAATATAATGTTGGTGTTGCAGAATTCTAAAATAGAATGTTGGGAGTTCTAGAATTCGAAAATGGAATGTTGGATGTTCTAGAATTCCAAAATAGAATGTTGGGAGTTCTAGAATTCCAAAATTGTTTGTTGGGAGTTCTAGAATACCAAAATAGAATGTTGGGAGTTCTAGAATTCCAAAATAGTCTGTTAGGAGTTCTAGAATACTAAAATAGAATGTTGAGAGTTCTAGAATACCAAAATATAATGTTGGGAGTTCTAGAATTCCAAAATAGAATATTGGGAGTTCTAGAAGTCCAAGATAGAATGTTGGGAGTTCTAGAATTCCTATATAGAATGTTGGGAGTTCATGAATTCCACAATAGAATGTTGTTAGTTCTAGAATTCCAAAATAGAATGTTGGGAGTTCTAGAATACTAAAATAGAATGTTGGGAGTTCTATAATTCCAAAATAGAATGTTGGGAGTTCCAGAATTCCAAAATAGAATGTTGAGAGTTCTAGAATTCCAAAATAGAATGTTTGTGTTGCAGAATTCCAAAATAGAATGTTGGTAGTTCTAGAATTCCAAAATAGAATGTTGGGAGTTCTAGAATACCAAGATAAAATGTTGGTGTTGCAGAATTCCAAAATAGAATGTTGGGAGTTCTAGAATTCGAAAATGGAATGTTGGTGTTCTAGAATTACAAAATATAATGTTGGGAGTTCTAGAATTCCAAAATAGTATGTTGGGAGTTCTAGAATACCAAAATAGAATGTTGGGAGTTCTAGAATTACAAAATAGAATATTGGGGTTCTAGATTTTTTTTTTTTTTAAAGAAGAATGTTGGGAGTTCTAGAATTCCAAAATATTCTGTTAAGAGTTCTAGAATACTAAAAATAGAATGTTGGGAGTTCTAGAATTCCAAAATAGAATATTGGGAGTTCTAGAATTCCAAAATAGAATGTTGGGAGTTCTAGAATTCCAAGATAGAATGTTGGTGTTGCAGAATTCCAAAATAGAATGTTGGGAGTTCTAGAATACTAAAATAGAATGTTGGGAGTTCTAGAATTACAAAATAGAATATTGACAGTTTTAAAATTCAAAAATAGAATGTTGGTAGCTCTAGAATTTCAAAAAGAATGTTGGGAGTTCTAGAATTCCAAAAATAGTATGTTAGGAGTTCTAGAATACTAAAATAGAATGTTGGGAGTTCTAGAATACCAAGGTAAAATGTTGGTGTTGCAGAATTCCAAATTAGAATGTTGGTAGTTCTAGAATTCCAAAATATAATGTTGGTGTTGCAGAATTCTAAAATAGAATGTTGGGAGTTCTAGAATTCGAAAATGGAATGTTGGATGTTCTAGAATTCCAAAATAGAATGTTGGGAGTTCTAGAATACTAAAATAGAATGTTGGGAGTTCTAGAATTACAAAATAGAATATTGACAGTTTTAAAATTCCAAAATAGAATGTTGGTAGCTCTAGAATTTCAAAAAGAATGTTGGGAGTTCTAGAATTCCAAAAATAGTATGTTAGGAGTTCTAGAATACTAAAATAGAATGTTGGGAGTTCTAGAATACCAAGGTAAAATGTTGGTGTAGCAGAATTCCAAATTAGAATGTTGGTAGTTCTAGAATTCCAAAATATAATGTTGGTGTTGCAGAATTCTAAAATAGAATGTTGGGAGTTCTAGAATTCGAAAATGGAATGTTGGATGTTCTAGAATTCCAAAATAGAATGTTGGGAGTTCTAGAATTCCAAAATTGTTAGTTGGGAGTTCTAGAATACCAAAATAGAATGTTGGGAGTTCTAGAATTCCAAAATAGTCAGTTAGGAGTTCTAGAATACTAAAATAGAATGTTGGGAGTTCTAGAATTCCAAAATAGAATATTGGGAGTTCTACAATTCCAAAATAGAATATTGCGAGTTCTAGAATTCCAAAATAGAATGTTGGGAGTTCTAGAATTCCAAAATAGAATGTTTGGAGTTCTAGAATACCAAGATATAATGTTGGTGTTGCAGAATTCCAAAATAGAATGTTGAGAGTTCTAGAATACCAAAATATAATGTTGGGAGTTCTAGAATTCCAAAATCGAATATTGGGAATTCTAGAAGTCCAAGATAGAATGTTGGGAGTTCTAGAATTCCTATATAGAATGTTGGGAGTTCATGAATTCCACAATAGAATGTTGTTAGTTCTAGAATTCCAAAATAGAATGTTGGGAGTTCTAGAATACTAAAATAGAATGTTGGGAGTTCTATAATTCCAAAATAGAATGTTGGGAGTTCCAGAATTCCAAAATAGAATGTTGAGAGTTCTAGAATTCCAAAATAGAATGTTTGTGTTGCAGAATTCCAAAATAGAATGTTGGGAGTTCTAGAATACCAAGATAAAATGTTGGTGTTGCAGAATTCCAAAATAGAATGTTGGGAGTTCTAGAATTCGAAAATGGAATGTTGGTGTTCTAGAATTACAAAATAGAATGTTGGGAGTTCTAGAATTCCAAAATAGAATGTTGAGAGTTCTAGAATTCGAAAATGGAATGTTGGTGTTCTAGAATTACAAAATAGAATGTTGGGAGTTCTAGAATTCCAAAATAGTATGTTGGGAGTTCTAGAATACCAAAATAGAATGTTGGGAGTTATATAATTCCAAAAGAGAATGTTGGGAGTTCTAGAATTCAAAAATAGAATATTGGGGGTTCTAAAATTTCAAAAAAGAATGTTGGTAGTTCTAGAATTCAAAAAAAGAATGTTGGTGTTGCAGAATTCCAAAATAGAATGTTGGGAGTTCTAGAATACTAAAATAGAATGTTGGGAGTTCTAGAATTACAAAATAGAATATTGACAGTTTTAAAATTCCAAAATAGAATGTTGGTAGCTCTAGAATTTCAAAAAGAATGTTGGGAGTTCTAGAATTCCAAAAATAGTATGTTAGGAGTTCTAGAATACTAAAATAGAATGTTGGGAGTTCTAGAATACCAAGGTAAAATGTTGGTGTTGCAGAATTCCAAATTAGAATGTTGGTAGTTCTAGAATTCCAAAATATAATGTTGGTGTTGCAGAATTCTAAAATAGAATATTGGGAGTTCTAGAATTCCAAAATAGAATATTGCGAGTTCTAGAATTCCAAAATAGAATGTTGGGAGTTCTAGAATTCCAAAATAGAATGTTTGGAGTTCTAGAATACCAAGATATAATGTTGGTGTTGCAGAATTCCAAAATAGAATGTTGAGAGTTCTAGAATACCAAAATATAATGTTGGGAGTTCTAGAATTCCAAAATAGAATATTGGGAGTTCTAGAAGTCCAAGATAGAATGTTGGGAGTTCTAGAATTCCTATATAGAATGTTGAGAGTTCTAGAATTCGAAAATGGAATGTTGGTGTTCTAGAATTCCAAAATACAATGTTAGGAGTTCTAGATTTCCAAAAAAGAATGTAGGGAGTTCTAGAATTCCAAAATAGAATGTTGGTATTGCAGAATTCCAAAATAGAATGTTGGGAGTTCTAGAATACTAAAATAGAATGTTGGGAGTTCTAGAATTCCAAAATAGAATGTTGGGAGTTCCAGAATTCCAAAATAGAATGTTGAGAGTTCTAGAATACCAAAATAGAATGTTTGTGTTGCAGAATTCCAAAATAGAATGTTGGTAGTTCTAGAATTCCAAAATAGAATGTTGGGAGTTCTAGAATACCAAGATAAAATGTTGGTGTTGCAGAATTCCAAAATAGAATGTTGGGAGTTCTAGAATTCGAAAATGGAATGTTGGTGTTCTAGAATTACAAAATAGAATGTTGGGAGTTCTAGAATTCCAAAATAGTATGTTGGGAGTTCTAGAATACCAAAATAGAATGTTGGGAGTTCTAGAATTACAAAATAGAATATTGGGGTTCTAGATTTTTTTTTTTTTTAAAGAAGAATGTTGGGAGTTCTAGAATTCCAAAATATTCTGTTAAGAGTTCTAGAATACTAAAAATAGAATGTTGGGAGTTCTAGAATTCCAAAATAGAATATTGGGAGTTCTAGAATTCCAAAATAGAATGTTGGGAGTTCTAGAATTCCAAGATAGAATGTTGGTGTTGCAGAATTCCAAAAGAGAATGTTGGGAGTTCTAGAATTCCAAAATAGAATATTGGGGGTTCTAAAATTTCAAAAAAGAATGTTGGTAGTTCTAGAATTCAAAAAAAGAATGTTGGTGTTGCAGAATTCCAAAATAGAATGTTGGGAGTTCTAGAATACTAAAATAGAATGTTGGGAGTTCTAGAATTACAAAATAGAATATTGACAGTTTTAAAATTCCAAAATAGAATGTTGGTAGCTCTAGAATTTCAAAAAGAATGTTGGGAGTTCTAGAATTCCAAAAATAGTATGTCAGGAGTTCTAGAATACTAAAATAGAATGTTGGGAGTTCTATAATTCCAAAATAGAATGTTGGGAGTTCCAGAATTCCAAAATAGAATGTTGAGAGTTCTAGAATTCCAAAATAGAATGTTTGTGTTGCAGAATTCCAAAATAGAATGTTGGGAGTTCTAGAATACCAAGATAAAATGTTGGTGTTGCAGAATTCCAAAATAGAATGTTGGGAGTTCTAGAATTCGAAAATTGAATGTTGGTGTTCTAGAATTACAAAATAGAATGTTGGGAGTTCTAGAATTCCAAAATAGAATGTTGAGAGTTCTAGAATTCGAAAATGGAATGTTGGTGTTCTAGAATTCCAAAAAAGAATGTTGGGAGTTCTAGAATTCCAAAATAGAATGTTGGTGTTGCAGAATTCCAAAATAGAATGTTGGGAGTTATATAATTACAAAATAGAATATTGGGGGTTCTAGAATTTCAAAAAAGAATATTGGGAGTTCTAGAATGCCAAAATAGTCTGTTAGGAGTTCTAGAATTCCAAAATAGAATGTTGGGAGTTCTAGAATTCCAAAAGAGAATGTTGGGAGTTCTAGAATACCAAGATAAAATGTTGGTGTTGCAGAATTTCAAAATAGAATGTTGTGAGTTCTAGAATTCGAAAATGGAATGTTGGGAGTTCTAGAATACCAAAATAGAATGTTGGGAGTTCTAGAATTCCAAAATAGAATATTGGGGTTCTAGAATTTTTTTTAAAAAGAAGAATGTTGGGAGTTCTAGAATTCCAAAATATTCTGTTAAGAGTTCTAGAATACTAAAAATAGAATGTTGGGCATTCTAGAATTCCAAAATAGAATATTGGGAGTTCTAGAATTCCAAAATAGAATGTTGGGAGTTCTAGAATTCCAAGATAGAATGTTGGTGTTGCAGAATTCCAAAAGAGAATGTTGGGAGTTCTAGAATTCCAAAATAGAATATTGGGGGTTCTAAAATTTCAAAAAAGAATGTTGGTAGTTCTATAATTCAAAAAAAGAATGTTGGTGTTGCAGAACTCCAAAATAGAATGTTGGGAGTTCTAGAATACTAAAATAGAATGTTGGGAGTTCTAGAATTCCAAAATAGAATATTGAGAGTTTTAAAATTCCAAAATAGAATGTTGGGAGTTCTAGAATTCCAAAATTGTTTGTTGGGAGTTCTAGAATACCAAAATAGAATGTTGGGAGTTCTAGAGTTCCAAAATAGTCTGTTAGGAGTTCTAGAATACTAAAATAGAATGTTGGGAGTTCTAGAATTCCAAAATAGAATATTGGGAGTTCTAGAATTTCAAAAAAGAATATTGGGAGTTCTAGAATGCCAAAATAGTCTGTTAGGAGTTCTAGAATTCCAAAATAGAATGTTGGGAGTTCTAGAATTTCAAAAGAGAATGTTGGGAGTTCTAGAATACCAAGATAAAATGTTGGTGTTGCAGAATTCCAAAATAGAATGTTGGGAGTTCTAGAATTCGAAAATTGAATGTTGGTGTTCTAGAATTACAAAATAGAATGTTGGGAGTTCTAGAATTCCAAAATAGAATGTTGAGAGTTCTAGAATTCGAAAATGGAATGTTGGTGTTCTAGAATTCCAAAAAAGAATGTTGGGAGTTCTAGAATTCCAAAATAGAATGTTGGTGTTGCAGAATTCCAAAATAGAATGTTGGGAGTTATATAATTACAAAATAGAATATTGGGGGTTCTAGAATTTCAAAAAAGAATATTGGGAGTTCTAGAATGCCAAAATAGTCTGTTAGGAGTTCTAGAATTCCAAAATAGAATGTTGGGAGTTCTAGAATTCCAAAAGAGAATGTTGGGAGTTCTAGAATACCAAGATAAAATGTTGGTGTTGCAGAATTTCAAAATAGAATGTTGTGAGTTCTAGAATTCGAAAATGGAATGTTGGGAGTTCTAGAATACCAAAATAGAATGTTGGGAGTTCTAGAATTCCAAAATAGAATATTGGGGTTCTAGAATTTTTTTTAAAAAGAAGAATGTTGGGAGTTCTAGAATTCCAAAATATTCTGTTAAGAGTTCTAGAATACTAAAAATAGAATGTTGGGCATTCTAGAATTCCAAAATAGAATATTGGGAGTTCTAGAATTCCAAAATAGAATGTTGGGAGTTCTAGAATTCCAAGATAGAATGTTGGTGTTGCAGAATTCCAAAAGAGAATGTTGGGAGTTCTAGAATTCCAAAATAGAATATTGGGGGTTCTAAAATTTCAAAAAAGAATGTTGGTAGTTCTATAATTCAAAAAAAGAATGTTGGTGTTGCAGAACTCCAAAATAGAATGTTGGGAGTTCTAGAATACTAAAATAGAATGTTGGGAGTTCTAGAATTCCAAAATAGAATATTGAGAGTTTTAAAATTCCAAAATAGAATGTTGGGAGTTCTAGAATTCCAAAATTGTTTGTTGGGAGTTCTAGAATACCAAAATAGAATGTTGGGAGTTCTAGAGTTCCAAAATAGTCTGTTAGGAGTTCTAGAATACTAAAATAGAATGTTGGGAGTTCTAGAATTCCAAAATAGAATATTGGGAGTTCTAGAATTTCAAAAAAGAATATTGGGAGTTCTAGAATGCCAAAATAGTCTGTTAGGAGTTCTAGAATTCCAAAATAGAATGTTGGGAGTTCTAGAATTTCAAAAGAGAATGTTGGGAGTTCTAGAATACCAAGATAAAATGTTGGTGTTGCAGAATTCCAAAATAGAATGTTGGGAGTTCTAGAATACCAAAATAGAATGTTGGGAGTTCTAGAATTCCAAAATAGAATATTGGGGTTCTAGAATTTTTTTTTTTAAAGAAGAATGTTGGGAGTTCTAGAATTCCAAAATATTCTGTTAAGAGTTCTAGAATACTAAAAATAGAATGTTGGGCATTCTAGAATTCCAAAATAGAATATTGGGAGTTCTAGAATTCCAAAATAGAATGTTGGGAGTTCTAGAATTCCAAGATAGAATGTTGGTGTTGCAGAATTCCAAAAGAGAATGTTGGGAGTTCTAGAATTCCAAAATAGAATATTGGGGGTTCTAAAATTTCAAAAAAGAATGTTGGTAGTTCTAGAATTCAAAAAAAGAATGTTGGTGTTGCAGAATTCCAAAATAGAATGTTGGGAGTTCTAGAATACTAAAATAGAATGTTGGGAGTTCTAGAATTCCAAAATAGAATATTGAGAGTTTTAAAATTCCAAAATAGAATGTTGGGAGTTCTAGAATTCGAAAATGAAAGGTTGGTGTTCTAGAATTCCAAAAAGGATTGTTGGGAGATGTAGAATTCCAAAACAGAATGTTGGGAGTTCTAGAATTCCAAAATAGAATGTTGGTAGCTCTAGAATTTCAAAAAGAATGTTGGGAGTTCTAGAATTCCAAAATAGTCTGTTAGGAGTTCTAGAATACTAAAATAGAATGTTGGGAGTTCTAGAATACCAAAATAAAATGTTGGTCTTGCAGAATTCCAAAATAGAATTTTGGGAGTTCTATAATTCCAAAATAGAGTGTTGTGAGTTCTAGAATTCCAAAATAGAATGTTGGGAGTTCTAGAATTCCAAAATACAATGTTAGGAGTTCAAGAATTCCAAAAAAGAATGTAGGGAGTTCTAGAATTCCAAAATAGAATGTTGGTGTTGCAGAATTCCAAAATAGAATGTTGGGAGTTCTAGAATACTAAAATAGAATGTTGGGAGTTCTATAATTCCAAAATAGAATGTTGGGAGTTCTATAATTCCAAAATAGTATGTTGGGAGTTCCAGAATTCCAAAATAGAATGTTGAGAGTTCTAACATTTCAAAAAAGAATGTTGGTAGTTCTAGAATTCAAAAAAAAATGTTGGTGTTCTAGAATTCCAAAAAGGATTGTTGGGAGATGTAGAATTCCAAAACAGAATGTTGGGAGTTCTAGAATTCCAAAATAGAATATTGGGAGTTCTAGAATTCCAAAATAGAATGTTTGGAGTTCTAGAATACCAAGATATAATGTTGTTGTTGCAGAATTCCAAAATAGAATGTTGTGAGTTCTAGAATACTAAAATAGAATGTTGGGAGTTCTAGAATTCCAAAATAGAATATTGAGAGTTTTAAAATTCCAAAATAGAATGTTGGGAGTTCTAGAATTCGAAAATAGAATGTTGGGAGTTCTAGAATTCCAAAATAGAATGTTGGGAGTTCCAGAATTCCAAAATAGAATGTTGAGAGTTCTAGAATTCCAAAATAGAATGTTTGTGTTGCAGAATTCCAAAATAGAATGTTGGGAGTTCTAGAATAACAAGATAAAATGTTGGTGTTGCAGAATTCCAAAATAGAATGTTGGAAGTTCTAGAATTCCAAAATAGTATGTTGGGAGTTCTAGAATACCAAAATAAAATGTTGGGAGTTCTAGAATTCCAAATAGAATATTGGGGTTCTAGAATTTTTTTTTTTTAAAAGAAGAATGTTGGGAGCTCTAGAATTCCAAAATATTCTGTTAAGAGTTCTAGAATACTAAAAATAGAATGTTGGGCATTCTAGAATTCCAAAATAGAATATTGGGAGTTCTAGAATTCCAAAATAGAATGTTGGGAGTTCTAGAATTCCAAGATAGAATGTTGGTGTTGCAGAATTCCAAAAGAGAATGTTGGGAGTTCTAGAATTCCAAAATAGAATATTGGGGGTTCTAAAATTTCAAAAAAGAATGTTGGTAGTTCTAGAATTCAAAAAAAGAATGTTGGTGTTGCAGAATTCCAAAATAGAATGTTGGGAGTTCTAGAATACTAAAATAGAATGTTGGGAGTTCTAGAATTCCAAAATAGAATATTGAGAGTTTTAAAATTCCAAAATAGAATGTTGGGAGTTCTAGAATTCGAAAATGGAAGGTTGGTGTTCTAGAATTCCAAAAAGGATTGTTGGGAGATGTAGAATTCCAAAACAGAATGTTGGGAGTTCTAGAATTCCAAAATAGAACGTTGGTAGCTCTAGAATTTCAAAAAGAATGTTGGGAGTTCTAGAATTCCAAAATAGTCTGTTAGGAGTTCTAGAATACTAAAATAGAATGTTGGGAGTTCTAGAATACCAAAATAAAATGTTGGTGTTGCAGAATTCCAAAATAGAATTTTGGGAGTTCTATAATTCCAAAATAGAGTGTTGTGAGTTCTAGAATTCCAAAATAGAATGTTGGGAGTTCTAGAATTCCAAAATAGAATGTTAGGAGTTCTAGAATTCCAAAATAGAATGTTGGTGTTGCAGAATTCCAAAATAGAATGTTGGGAGTTCTAGAATACTAAAATAGAATGTTGGGAGTTCTATAATTCCAAAATAGAATGTTGGGAGTTCTAGAATTCCAAAATAGAATGTTAGGAGTTCTAGAATTCCAAGATAGAATGTTGGTGTTGCAGAATTCCAAAATAGAATGTTGGGAGTTCTAGAATACTAAAATAGAATGTTGGGAGTTCTAGAATTCCAAAATAGAATGTTGGGAGTTCCAGAATTCCAAAATAGAATGTTGAGAGTTCTAGAATTCCAAAATAGAATGTTTGTGTTGCAGAATTCCAAAATAGAATGTTGGGAGTTCTAGAATACCAAGATAAAATGTTGGTGTTGCAGAATTCCAAAATAGAATGTTGGGAGTTCTAGAATTCGAAAATGGAATGTTGGTGTTCTAGAATTACAAAATAGAATGTTGGGAGTTCTAGAATTCCAAAATAGAATGTTGAGAGTTCTAGAATTCGAAAATGGAATGTTGGTGTTCTAGAATTACAAAATAGAATGTTGGGAGTTCTAGAATTCCAAAATAGTATGTTGGGAGTTCTAGAATACCAAAATAGAATGTTGGGAGTTATATAATTACAAAATAGAATATTGGGGGTTCTAGAATTTCAAAAAAGAATATTGGGAGTTCTAGAATGCCAAAATAGTCTGTTAGGAGTTCTAGAATTCCAAAATAGAATGTTGGGAGTTCTAGAATTTCAAAAGAGAATGTTGGGAGTTCTAGAATACCAAGATAAAATGTTGGTGTTGCAGAATTCCAAAATAGAATGTTGGGAGTTCTAGAATACCAAAATAGAATGTTGGGAGTTCTAGAATTCCAAAATAGAATATTGGGGTTCTAGAATTTTTTTTTTAAAGAAGAATGTTGGGAGTTCTAGAATTCCAAAATATTCTGTTAAGAGTTCTAGAATACTAAAAATAGAATGTTGGGCATTCTAGAATTCCAAAATAGAATATTGGGAGTTCTAGAATTCCAAAATAGAATGTTGGGAGTTCTAGAATTCCAAGATAGAATGTTGGTGTTGCAGAATTCCAAAAGAGAATGTTGGGAGTTCTAGAATTCCAAAATAGAATATTGGGGGTTCTAAAATTTCAAAAAAGAATGTTGGTAGTTCTAGAATTCAAAAAAAGAATGTTGGTGTTGCAGAATTCTAAAATAGAATGTTGGGAGTTCTAGAATTCGAAAATGGAATGTTGGATGTTCTAGAATTCCAAAATAGAATGTTGGGAGTTCTAGAATACTAAAATAGAATGTTGGGAGTTCTAGAATTACAAAATAGAATATTGACAGTTTTAAAATTCCAAAATAGAATGTTGGTAGCTCTAGAATTTCAAAAAGAATGTTGGGAGTTCTAGAATTCCAAAAATAGTATGTTAGGAGTTCTAGAATACTAAAATAGAATGTTGGGAGTTCTAGAATACCAAGGTAAAA
This sequence comes from Pseudophryne corroboree, assembly GCF_028390025.1. NCBI lineage: Eukaryota > Metazoa > Chordata > Amphibia > Anura > Myobatrachidae > Pseudophryne > Pseudophryne corroboree. The sequence goes on from NC_086448.1 coordinate 368,792,779, forward strand.
TGTTGGTGTAGCAGAATTCCAAATTAGAATGTTGGTAGTTCTAGAATTCCAAAATATAATGTTGGTGTTGCAGAATTCTAAAATAGAATGTTGGGAGTTCTAGAATTCGAAAATGGAATGTTGGATGTTCTAGAATTCCAAAATAGAATGTTGGGAGTTCTAGAATTCCAAAATTGTTAGTTGGGAGTTCTAGAATACCAAAATAGAATGTTGGGAGTTCTAGAATTCCAAAATAGTCAGTTAGGAGTTCTAGAATACTAAAATAGAATGTTGGGAGTTCTAGAATTCCAAAATAGAATATTGGGAGTTCTACAATTCCAAAATAGAATATTGCGAGTTCTAGAATTCCAAAATAGAATGTTGGGAGTTCTAGAATTCCAAAATAGAATGTTTGGAGTTCTAGAATACCAAGATATAATGTTGGTGTTGCAGAATTCCAAAATAGAATGTTGAGAGTTCTAGAATACCAAAATATAATGTTGGGAGTTCTAGAATTCCAAAATCGAATATTGGGAATTCTAGAAGTCCAAGATAGAATGTTGGGAGTTCTAGAATTCCTATATAGAATGTTGGGAGTTCATGAATTCCACAATAGAATGTTGTTAGTTCTAGAATTCCAAAATAGAATGTTGGGAGTTCTAGAATACTAAAATAGAATGTTGGGAGTTCTATAATTCCAAAATAGAATGTTGGGAGTTCCAGAATTCCAAAATAGAATGTTGAGAGTTCTAGAATTCCAAAATAGAATGTTTGTGTTGCAGAATTCCAAAATAGAATGTTGGGAGTTCTAGAATACCAAGATAAAATGTTGGTGTTGCAGAATTCCAAAATAGAATGTTGGGAGTTCTAGAATTCGAAAATGGAATGTTGGTGTTCTAGAATTACAAAATAGAATGTTGGGAGTTCTAGAATTCCAAAATAGAATGTTGAGAGTTCTAGAATTCGAAAATGGAATGTTGGTGTTCTAGAATTACAAAATAGAATGTTGGGAGTTCTAGAATTCCAAAATAGTATGTTGGGAGTTCTAGAATACCAAAATAGAATGTTGGGAGTTATATAATTCCAAAAGAGAATGTTGGGAGTTCTAGAATTCAAAAATAGAATATTGGGGGTTCTAAAATTTCAAAAAAGAATGTTGGTAGTTCTAGAATTCAAAAAAAGAATGTTGGTGTTGCAGAATTCCAAAATAGAATGTTGGGAGTTCTAGAATACTAAAATAGAATGTTGGGAGTTCTAGAATTACAAAATAGAATATTGACAGTTTTAAAATTCCAAAATAGAATGTTGGTAGCTCTAGAATTTCAAAAAGAATGTTGGGAGTTCTAGAATTCCAAAAATAGTATGTTAGGAGTTCTAGAATACTAAAATAGAATGTTGGGAGTTCTAGAATACCAAGGTAAAATGTTGGTGTTGCAGAATTCCAAATTAGAATGTTGGTAGTTCTAGAATTCCAAAATATAATGTTGGTGTTGCAGAATTCTAAAATAGAATATTGGGAGTTCTAGAATTCCAAAATAGAATATTGCGAGTTCTAGAATTCCAAAATAGAATGTTGGGAGTTCTAGAATTCCAAAATAGAATGTTTGGAGTTCTAGAATACCAAGATATAATGTTGGTGTTGCAGAATTCCAAAATAGAATGTTGAGAGTTCTAGAATACCAAAATATAATGTTGGGAGTTCTAGAATTCCAAAATAGAATATTGGGAGTTCTAGAAGTCCAAGATAGAATGTTGGGAGTTCTAGAATTCCTATATAGAATGTTGAGAGTTCTAGAATTCGAAAATGGAATGTTGGTGTTCTAGAATTCCAAAATACAATGTTAGGAGTTCTAGATTTCCAAAAAAGAATGTAGGGAGTTCTAGAATTCCAAAATAGAATGTTGGTATTGCAGAATTCCAAAATAGAATGTTGGGAGTTCTAGAATACTAAAATAGAATGTTGGGAGTTCTAGAATTCCAAAATAGAATGTTGGGAGTTCCAGAATTCCAAAATAGAATGTTGAGAGTTCTAGAATACCAAAATAGAATGTTTGTGTTGCAGAATTCCAAAATAGAATGTTGGTAGTTCTAGAATTCCAAAATAGAATGTTGGGAGTTCTAGAATACCAAGATAAAATGTTGGTGTTGCAGAATTCCAAAATAGAATGTTGGGAGTTCTAGAATTCGAAAATGGAATGTTGGTGTTCTAGAATTACAAAATAGAATGTTGGGAGTTCTAGAATTCCAAAATAGTATGTTGGGAGTTCTAGAATACCAAAATAGAATGTTGGGAGTTCTAGAATTACAAAATAGAATATTGGGGTTCTAGATTTTTTTTTTTTTTTAAAGAAGAATGTTGGGAGTTCTAGAATTCCAAAATATTCTGTTAAGAGTTCTAGAATACTAAAAATAGAATGTTGGGAGTTCTAGAATTCCAAAATAGAATATTGGGAGTTCTAGAATTCCAAAATAGAATGTTGGGAGTTCTAGAATTCCAAGATAGAATGTTGGTGTTGCAGAATTCCAAAAGAGAATGTTGGGAGTTCTAGAATTCCAAAATAGAATATTGGGGGTTCTAAAATTTCAAAAAAGAATGTTGGTAGTTCTAGAATTCAAAAAAAGAATGTTGGTGTTGCAGAATTCCAAAATAGAATGTTGGGAGTTCTAGAATACTAAAATAGAATGTTGGGAGTTCTAGAATTACAAAATAGAATATTGACAGTTTTAAAATTCCAAAATAGAATGTTGGTAGCTCTAGAATTTCAAAAAGAATGTTGGGAGTTCTAGAATTCCAAAAATAGTATGTCAGGAGTTCTAGAATACTAAAATAGAATGTTGGGAGTTCTATAATTCCAAAATAGAATGTTGGGAGTTCCAGAATTCCAAAATAGAATGTTGAGAGTTCTAGAATTCCAAAATAGAATGTTTGTGTTGCAGAATTCCAAAATAGAATGTTGGGAGTTCTAGAATACCAAGATAAAATGTTGGTGTTGCAGAATTCCAAAATAGAATGTTGGGAGTTCTAGAATTCGAAAATTGAATGTTGGTGTTCTAGAATTACAAAATAGAATGTTGGGAGTTCTAGAATTCCAAAATAGAATGTTGAGAGTTCTAGAATTCGAAAATGGAATGTTGGTGTTCTAGAATTCCAAAAAAGAATGTTGGGAGTTCTAGAATTCCAAAATAGAATGTTGGTGTTGCAGAATTCCAAAATAGAATGTTGGGAGTTATATAATTACAAAATAGAATATTGGGGGTTCTAGAATTTCAAAAAAGAATATTGGGAGTTCTAGAATGCCAAAATAGTCTGTTAGGAGTTCTAGAATTCCAAAATAGAATGTTGGGAGTTCTAGAATTCCAAAAGAGAATGTTGGGAGTTCTAGAATACCAAGATAAAATGTTGGTGTTGCAGAATTTCAAAATAGAATGTTGTGAGTTCTAGAATTCGAAAATGGAATGTTGGGAGTTCTAGAATACCAAAATAGAATGTTGGGAGTTCTAGAATTCCAAAATAGAATATTGGGGTTCTAGAATTTTTTTTAAAAAGAAGAATGTTGGGAGTTCTAGAATTCCAAAATATTCTGTTAAGAGTTCTAGAATACTAAAAATAGAATGTTGGGCATTCTAGAATTCCAAAATAGAATATTGGGAGTTCTAGAATTCCAAAATAGAATGTTGGGAGTTCTAGAATTCCAAGATAGAATGTTGGTGTTGCAGAATTCCAAAAGAGAATGTTGGGAGTTCTAGAATTCCAAAATAGAATATTGGGGGTTCTAAAATTTCAAAAAAGAATGTTGGTAGTTCTATAATTCAAAAAAAGAATGTTGGTGTTGCAGAACTCCAAAATAGAATGTTGGGAGTTCTAGAATACTAAAATAGAATGTTGGGAGTTCTAGAATTCCAAAATAGAATATTGAGAGTTTTAAAATTCCAAAATAGAATGTTGGGAGTTCTAGAATTCCAAAATTGTTTGTTGGGAGTTCTAGAATACCAAAATAGAATGTTGGGAGTTCTAGAGTTCCAAAATAGTCTGTTAGGAGTTCTAGAATACTAAAATAGAATGTTGGGAGTTCTAGAATTCCAAAATAGAATATTGGGAGTTCTAGAATTTCAAAAAAGAATATTGGGAGTTCTAGAATGCCAAAATAGTCTGTTAGGAGTTCTAGAATTCCAAAATAGAATGTTGGGAGTTCTAGAATTTCAAAAGAGAATGTTGGGAGTTCTAGAATACCAAGATAAAATGTTGGTGTTGCAGAATTCCAAAATAGAATGTTGGGAGTTCTAGAATTCGAAAATTGAATGTTGGTGTTCTAGAATTACAAAATAGAATGTTGGGAGTTCTAGAATTCCAAAATAGAATGTTGAGAGTTCTAGAATTCGAAAATGGAATGTTGGTGTTCTAGAATTCCAAAAAAGAATGTTGGGAGTTCTAGAATTCCAAAATAGAATGTTGGTGTTGCAGAATTCCAAAATAGAATGTTGGGAGTTATATAATTACAAAATAGAATATTGGGGGTTCTAGAATTTCAAAAAAGAATATTGGGAGTTCTAGAATGCCAAAATAGTCTGTTAGGAGTTCTAGAATTCCAAAATAGAATGTTGGGAGTTCTAGAATTCCAAAAGAGAATGTTGGGAGTTCTAGAATACCAAGATAAAATGTTGGTGTTGCAGAATTTCAAAATAGAATGTTGTGAGTTCTAGAATTCGAAAATGGAATGTTGGGAGTTCTAGAATACCAAAATAGAATGTTGGGAGTTCTAGAATTCCAAAATAGAATATTGGGGTTCTAGAATTTTTTTTAAAAAGAAGAATGTTGGGAGTTCTAGAATTCCAAAATATTCTGTTAAGAGTTCTAGAATACTAAAAATAGAATGTTGGGCATTCTAGAATTCCAAAATAGAATATTGGGAGTTCTAGAATTCCAAAATAGAATGTTGGGAGTTCTAGAATTCCAAGATAGAATGTTGGTGTTGCAGAATTCCAAAAGAGAATGTTGGGAGTTCTAGAATTCCAAAATAGAATATTGGGGGTTCTAAAATTTCAAAAAAGAATGTTGGTAGTTCTATAATTCAAAAAAAGAATGTTGGTGTTGCAGAACTCCAAAATAGAATGTTGGGAGTTCTAGAATACTAAAATAGAATGTTGGGAGTTCTAGAATTCCAAAATAGAATATTGAGAGTTTTAAAATTCCAAAATAGAATGTTGGGAGTTCTAGAATTCCAAAATTGTTTGTTGGGAGTTCTAGAATACCAAAATAGAATGTTGGGAGTTCTAGAGTTCCAAAATAGTCTGTTAGGAGTTCTAGAATACTAAAATAGAATGTTGGGAGTTCTAGAATTCCAAAATAGAATATTGGGAGTTCTAGAATTTCAAAAAAGAATATTGGGAGTTCTAGAATGCCAAAATAGTCTGTTAGGAGTTCTAGAATTCCAAAATAGAATGTTGGGAGTTCTAGAATTTCAAAAGAGAATGTTGGGAGTTCTAGAATACCAAGATAAAATGTTGGTGTTGCAGAATTCCAAAATAGAATGTTGGGAGTTCTAGAATACCAAAATAGAATGTTGGGAGTTCTAGAATTCCAAAATAGAATATTGGGGTTCTAGAATTTTTTTTTTTAAAGAAGAATGTTGGGAGTTCTAGAATTCCAAAATATTCTGTTAAGAGTTCTAGAATACTAAAAATAGAATGTTGGGCATTCTAGAATTCCAAAATAGAATATTGGGAGTTCTAGAATTCCAAAATAGAATGTTGGGAGTTCTAGAATTCCAAGATAGAATGTTGGTGTTGCAGAATTCCAAAAGAGAATGTTGGGAGTTCTAGAATTCCAAAATAGAATATTGGGGGTTCTAAAATTTCAAAAAAGAATGTTGGTAGTTCTAGAATTCAAAAAAAGAATGTTGGTGTTGCAGAATTCCAAAATAGAATGTTGGGAGTTCTAGAATACTAAAATAGAATGTTGGGAGTTCTAGAATTCCAAAATAGAATATTGAGAGTTTTAAAATTCCAAAATAGAATGTTGGGAGTTCTAGAATTCGAAAATGAAAGGTTGGTGTTCTAGAATTCCAAAAAGGATTGTTGGGAGATGTAGAATTCCAAAACAGAATGTTGGGAGTTCTAGAATTCCAAAATAGAATGTTGGTAGCTCTAGAATTTCAAAAAGAATGTTGGGAGTTCTAGAATTCCAAAATAGTCTGTTAGGAGTTCTAGAATACTAAAATAGAATGTTGGGAGTTCTAGAATACCAAAATAAAATGTTGGTGTTGCAGAATTCCAAAATAGAATTTTGGGAGTTCTATAATTCCAAAATAGAGTGTTGTGAGTTCTAGAATTCCAAAATAGAATGTTGGGAGTTCTAGAATTCCAAAATACAATGTTAGGAGTTCAAGAATTCCAAAAAAGAATGTAGGGAGTTCTAGAATTCCAAAATAGAATGTTGGTGTTGCAGAATTCCAAAATAGAATGTTGGGAGTTCTAGAATACTAAAATAGAATGTTGGGAGTTCTATAATTCCAAAATAGAATGTTGGGAGTTCTATAATTCCAAAATAGTATGTTGGGAGTTCCAGAATTCCAAAATAGAATGTTGAGAGTTCTAACATTTCAAAAAAGAATGTTGGTAGTTCTAGAATTCAAAAAAAAATGTTGGTGTTCTAGAATTCCAAAAAGGATTGTTGGGAGATGTAGAATTCCAAAACAGAATGTTGGGAGTTCTAGAATTCCAAAATAGAATATTGGGAGTTCTAGAATTCCAAAATAGAATGTTTGGAGTTCTAGAATACCAAGATATAATGTTGTTGTTGCAGAATTCCAAAATAGAATGTTGTGAGTTCTAGAATACTAAAATAGAATGTTGGGAGTTCTAGAATTCCAAAATAGAATATTGAGAGTTTTAAAATTCCAAAATAGAATGTTGGGAGTTCTAGAATTCGAAAATAGAATGTTGGGAGTTCTAGAATTCCAAAATAGAATGTTGGGAGTTCCAGAATTCCAAAATAGAATGTTGAGAGTTCTAGAATTCCAAAATAGAATGTTTGTGTTGCAGAATTCCAAAATAGAATGTTGGGAGTTCTAGAATAACAAGATAAAATGTTGGTGTTGCAGAATTCCAAAATAGAATGTTGGAAGTTCTAGAATTCCAAAATAGTATGTTGGGAGTTCTAGAATACCAAAATAAAATGTTGGGAGTTCTAGAATTCCAAATAGAATATTGGGGTTCTAGAATTTTTTTTTTTAAAAGAAGAATGTTGGGAGCTCTAGAATTCCAAAATATTCTGTTAAGAGTTCTAGAATACTAAAAATAGAATGTTGGGCATTCTAGAATTCCAAAATAGAATATTGGGAGTTCTAGAATTCCAAAATAGAATGTTGGGAGTTCTAGAATTCCAAGATAGAATGTTGGTGTTGCAGAATTCCAAAAGAGAATGTTGGGAGTTCTAGAATTCCAAAATAGAATATTGGGGGTTCTAAAATTTCAAAAAAGAATGTTGGTAGTTCTAGAATTCAAAAAAAGAATGTTGGTGTTGCAGAATTCCAAAATAGAATGTTGGGAGTTCTAGAATACTAAAATAGAATGTTGGGAGTTCTAGAATTCCAAAATAGAATATTGAGAGTTTTAAAATTCCAAAATAGAATGTTGGGAGTTCTAGAATTCGAAAATGGAAGGTTGGTGTTCTAGAATTCCAAAAAGGATTGTTGGGAGATGTAGAATTCCAAAACAGAATGTTGGGAGTTCTAGAATTCCAAAATAGAACGTTGGTAGCTCTAGAATTTCAAAAAGAATGTTGGGAGTTCTAGAATTCCAAAATAGTCTGTTAGGAGTTCTAGAATACTAAAATAGAATGTTGGGAGTTCTAGAATACCAAAATAAAATGTTGGTGTTGCAGAATTCCAAAATAGAATTTTGGGAGTTCTATAATTCCAAAATAGAGTGTTGTGAGTTCTAGAATTCCAAAATAGAATGTTGGGAGTTCTAGAATTCCAAAATAGAATGTTAGGAGTTCTAGAATTCCAAAATAGAATGTTGGTGTTGCAGAATTCCAAAATAGAATGTTGGGAGTTCTAGAATACTAAAATAGAATGTTGGGAGTTCTATAATTCCAAAATAGAATGTTGGGAGTTCTAGAATTCCAAAATAGAATGTTAGGAGTTCTAGAATTCCAAGATAGAATGTTGGTGTTGCAGAATTCCAAAATAGAATGTTGGGAGTTCTAGAATACTAAAATAGAATGTTGGGAGTTCTAGAATTCCAAAATAGAATGTTGGGAGTTCCAGAATTCCAAAATAGAATGTTGAGAGTTCTAGAATTCCAAAATAGAATGTTTGTGTTGCAGAATTCCAAAATAGAATGTTGGGAGTTCTAGAATACCAAGATAAAATGTTGGTGTTGCAGAATTCCAAAATAGAATGTTGGGAGTTCTAGAATTCGAAAATGGAATGTTGGTGTTCTAGAATTACAAAATAGAATGTTGGGAGTTCTAGAATTCCAAAATAGAATGTTGAGAGTTCTAGAATTCGAAAATGGAATGTTGGTGTTCTAGAATTACAAAATAGAATGTTGGGAGTTCTAGAATTCCAAAATAGTATGTTGGGAGTTCTAGAATACCAAAATAGAATGTTGGGAGTTATATAATTACAAAATAGAATATTGGGGGTTCTAGAATTTCAAAAAAGAATATTGGGAGTTCTAGAATGCCAAAATAGTCTGTTAGGAGTTCTAGAATTCCAAAATAGAATGTTGGGAGTTCTAGAATTTCAAAAGAGAATGTTGGGAGTTCTAGAATACCAAGATAAAATGTTGGTGTTGCAGAATTCCAAAATAGAATGTTGGGAGTTCTAGAATACCAAAATAGAATGTTGGGAGTTCTAGAATTCCAAAATAGAATATTGGGGTTCTAGAATTTTTTTTTTAAAGAAGAATGTTGGGAGTTCTAGAATTCCAAAATATTCTGTTAAGAGTTCTAGAATACTAAAAATAGAATGTTGGGCATTCTAGAATTCCAAAATAGAATATTGGGAGTTCTAGAATTCCAAAATAGAATGTTGGGAGTTCTAGAATTCCAAGATAGAATGTTGGTGTTGCAGAATTCCAAAAGAGAATGTTGGGAGTTCTAGAATTCCAAAATAGAATATTGGGGGTTCTAAAATTTCAAAAAAGAATGTTGGTAGTTCTAGAATTCAAAAAAAGAATGTTGGTGTTGCAGAATTCCAAAATAGAATGTTGGGAGTTCTAGAATACTAAAATAGAATGTTGGGAGTTCTAGAATTCCAAAATAGAATATTGAGAGTTTTAAAATTCCAAAATAGAATGTTGGGAGTTCTAGAATTCGAAAATGAAAGGTTGGTGTTCTAGAATTCCAAAAAGGATTGTTGGGAGATGTAGAATTCCAAAACAGAATGTTGGGAGTTCTAGAATTCCAAAATAGAATGTTGGTAGCTCTAGAATTTCAAAAAGAATGTTGGGAGTTCTAGAATTCCAAAATAGTCTGTTAGGAGTTCTAGAATACTAAAATAGAATGTTGGGAGTTCTAGAATACCAAAATAAAATGTTGGTGTTGCAGAATTCCAAAATAGAATTTTGGGAGTTCTATAATTCCAAAATAGAGTGTTGTGAGTTCTAGAATTCCAAAATAGAATGTTGGGAGTTCTAGAATTCCAAAATACAATGTTAGGAGTTCAAGAATTCCAAAAAAGAATGTAGGGAGTTCTAGAATTCCAAAATAGAATGTTGGTGTTGCAGAATTCCAAAATAGAATGTTGGGAGTTCTAGAATACTAAAATAGAATGTTGGGAGTTCTATAATTCCAAAATAGAATGTTGGGAGTTCTATAATTCCAAAATAGTATGTTGGGAGTTCCAGAATTCCAAAATAGAATGTTGAGAGTTCTAACATTTCAAAAAAGAATGTTGGTAGTTCTAGAATTCAAAAAAAAATGTTGGTGTTCTAGAATTCCAAAAAGGATTGTTGGGAGATGTAGAATTCCAAAACAGAATGTTGGGAGTTCTAGAATTCCAAAATAGAATATTGGGAGTTCTAGAATTCCAAAATAGAATGTTTGGAGTTCTAGAATACCAAGATATAATGTTGTTGTTGCAGAATTCCAAAATAGAATGTTGTGAGTTCTAGAATACTAAAATAGAATGTTGGGAGTTCTAGAATTCCAAAATAGAATATTGAGAGTTTTAAAATTCCAAAATAGAATGTTGGGAGTTCTAGAATTCGAAAATAGAATGTTGGGAGTTCTAGAATTCCAAAATAGAATGTTGGGAGTTCCAGAATTCCAAAATAGAATGTTGAGAGTTCTAGAATTCCAAAATAGAATGTTTGTGTTGCAGAATTCCAAAATAGAATGTTGGGAGTTCTAGAATAACAAGATAAAATGTTGGTGTTGCAGAATTCCAAAATAGAATGTTGGAAGTTCTAGAATTCCAAAATAGTATGTTGGGAGTTCTAGAATACCAAAATAAAATGTTGGGAGTTCTAGAATTCCAAATAGAATATTGGGGTTCTAGAATTTTTTTTTTTTAAAAGAAGAATGTTGGGAGCTCTAGAATTCCAAAATATTCTGTTAAGAGTTCTAGAATACTAAAAATAGAATGTTGGGCATTCTAGAATTCCAAAATAGAATATTGGGAGTTCTAGAATTCCAAAATAGAATGTTGGGAGTTCTAGAATTCCAAGATAGAATGTTGGTGTTGCAGAATTCCAAAAGAGAATGTTGGGAGTTCTAGAATTCCAAAATAGAATATTGGGGGTTCTAAAATTTCAAAAAAGAATGTTGGTAGTTCTAGAATTCAAAAAAAGAATGTTGGTGTTGCAGAATTCCAAAATAGAATGTTGGGAGTTCTAGAATACTAAAATAGAATGTTGGGAGTTCTAGAATTCCAAAATAGAATATTGAGAGTTTTAAAATTCCAAAATAGAATGTTGGGAGTTCTAGAATTCGAAAATGGAAGGTTGGTGTTCTAGAATTCCAAAAAGGATTGTTGGGAGATGTAGAATTCCAAAACAGAATGTTGGGAGTTCTAGAATTCCAAAATAGAACGTTGGTAGCTCTAGAATTTCAAAAAGAATGTTGGGAGTTCTAGAATTCCAAAATAGTCTGTTAGGAGTTCTAGAATACTAAAATAGAATGTTGGGAGTTCTAGAATACCAAAATAAAATGTTGGTGTTGCAGAATTCCAAAATAGAATTTTGGGAGTTCTATAATTCCAAAATAGAGTGTTGTGAGTTCTAGAATTCCAAAATAGAATGTTGGGAGTTCTAGAATTCCAAAATAGAATGTTAGGAGTTCTAGAATTCCAAAATAGAATGTTGGTGTTGCAGAATTCCAAAATAGAATGTTGGGAGTTCTAGAATACTAAAATAGAATGTTGGGAGTTCTATAATTCCAAAATAGAATGTTGGGAGTTCTAGAATTCCAAAATAGAATGTTAGGAGTTCTAGAATTCCAAGATAGAATGTTGGTGTTGCAGAATTCCAAAATAGAATGTTGGGAGTTCTAGAATACTAAAATAGAATGTTGGGAGTTCTAGAATTCCAAAATAGAATGTTGGGAGTTCCAGAATTCCAAAATAGAATGTTGAGAGTTCTAGAATTCCAAAATAGAATGTTTGTGTTGCAGAATTCCAAAATAGAATGTTGGGAGTTCTAGAATACCAAGATAAAATGTTGGTGTTGCAGAATTCCAAAATAGAATGTTGGGAGTTCTAGAATTCGAAAATGGAATGTTGGTGTTCTAGAATTACAAAATAGAATGTTGGGAGTTCTAGAATTCCAAAATAGAATGTTGAGAGTTCTAGAATTCGAAAATGGAATGTTGGTGTTCTAGAATTACAAAATAGAATGTTGGGAGTTCTAGAATTCCAAAATAGTATGTTGGGAGTTCTAGAATACCAAAATAGAATGTTGGGAGTTATATAATTACAAAATAGAATATTGGGGGTTCTAGAATTTCAAAAAAGAATATTGGGAGTTCTAGAATGCCAAAATAGTCTGTTAGGAGTTCTAGAATTCCAAAATAGAATGTTGGGAGTTCTAGAATACCAAGATAAAATGTTGGTGTTGCAGAATTCCAAAATAGAATGTTGGGAGTTCTAGAATACCAAAATAGAATGTTGGGAGTTCTAGAATTCCAAAATAGAATATTGGGGTTCTAGAATTTTTTTTTTAAAGAAGAATGTTGGGAGTTCTAGAATTCCAAAATATTCTGTTAAGAGTTCTAGAATACTAAAAATAGAATGTTGGGCATTCTAGAATTCCAAAATAGAATATTGGGAGTTCTAGAATTCCAAAATAGAATGTTGGGAGTTCTAGAATTCCAAGATAGAATGTTGGTGTTGCAGAATTCCAAAAGAGAATGTTGGGAGTTCTAGAATTCCAAAATAGAATATTGGGGGTTCTAAAATTTCAAAAAAGAATGTTGGTAGTTCTAGAATTCAAAAAAAGAATGTTGGTGTTGCAGAATTCCAAAATAGAATGTTGGGAGTTCTAGAATACTAAAATAGAATGTTGGGAGTTCTAGAATTCCAAAATAGAATATTGAGAGTTTTAAAATTCCAAAATAGAATGTTGGGAGTTCTAGAATTCGAAAATGAAAGGTTGGTGTTCTAGAATTCCAAAAAGGATTGTTGGGAGATGTAGAATTCCAAAACAGAATGTTGGGAGTTCTAGAATTCCAAAATAGAATGTTGGTAGCTCTAGAATTTCAAAAAGAATGTTGGGAGTTCTAGAATTCCAAAATAGTCTGTTAGGAGTTCTAGAATACTAAAATAGAATGTTGGGAGTTCTAGAATACCAAAATAAAATGTTGGTGTTGCAGAATTCCAAAATAGAATTTTGGGAGTTCTATAATTCCAAAATAGAGTGTTGTGAGTTCTAGAATTCCAAAATAGAATGTTGGGAGTTCTAGAATTCCAGAATACAATGTTAGGAGTTCAAGAATTCCAAAAAAGAATGTAGGGAGTTCTAGAATTCCAAAATAGAATGTTGGTGTTGCAGAATTCCAAAATAGAATGTTGGGAGTTCTAGAATACTAAAATAGAATGTTGGGAGTTCTATAATTCCAAAATAGAATGTTGGGAGTTCTATAATTCCAAAATAGTATGTTGGGAGTTCCAGAATTCCAAAATAGAATGTTGAGAGTTCTAACATTTCAAAAAAGAATGTTGGTAGTTCTAGAATTAAAAAAAAAATGTTGGTGTTCTAGAATTCCAAAAAGGATTGTTGGGAGATGTAGAATTCCAAAACAGAATGTTGGGAGTTCTAGAATTCCAAAATAGAATATTGGGAGTTCTAGAATTCCAAAATAGAATGTTTGGAGTTCTAGAATACCAAGATATAATGTTGTTGTTGCAGAATTCCAAAATAGAATGTTGTGAGTTCTAGAATACTAAAATAGAATGTTGGGAGTTCTAGAATTCCAAAATAGAATATTGAGAGTTTTAAAATTCCAAAATAGAATGTTGGGAGTTCTAGAATTCGAAAATAGAATGTTGGGAGTTCTAGAATTCCAAAATAGAATGTTGGGAGTTCCAGAATTCCAAAATAGAATGTTGAGAGTTCTAGAATTCCAAAATAGAATGTTTGTGTTGCAGAATTCCAAAATAGAATGTTGGGAGTTCTAGAATAACAAGATAAAATGTTGGTGTTGCAGAATTCCAAAATAGAATGTTGGAAGTTCTAGAATTCCAAAATAGTATGTTGGGAGTTCTAGAATACCAAAATAAAATGTTGGGAGTTCTAGAATTCCAAATAGAATATTGGGGTTCTAGAATTTTTTTTTTTTAAAAGAAGAATGTTGGGAGCTCTAGAATTCCAAAATATTCTGTTAAGAGTTCTAGAATACTAAAAATAGAATGTTGGGCATTCTAGAATTCCAAAATAGAATATTGGGAGTTCTAGAATTCCAAAATAGAATGTTGGGAGTTCTAGAATTCCAAGATAGAATGTTGGTGTTGCAGAATTCCAAAAGAGAATGTTGGGAGTTCTAGAATTCCAAAATAGAATATTGGGGGTTCTAAAATTTCAAAAAAGAATGTTGGTAGTTCTAGAATTCAAAAAAAGAATGTTGGTGTTGCAGAATTCCAAAATAGAATGTTGGGAGTTCTAGAATACTAAAATAGAATGTTGGGAGTTCTAGAATTCCAAAATAGAATATTGAGAGTTTTAAAATTCCAAAATAGAATGTTGGGAGTTCTAGAATTCGAAAATGGAAGGTTGGTGTTCTAGAATTCCAAAAAGGATTGTTGGGAGATGTAGAATTCCAAAACAGAATGTTGGGAGTTCTAGAATTCCAAAATAGAACGTTGGTAGCTCTAGAATTTCAAAAAGAATGTTGGGAGTTCTAGAATTCCAAAATAGTCTGTTAGGAGTTCTAGAATACTAAAATAGAATGTTGGGAGTTCTAGAATACCAAAATAAAATGTTGGTGTTGCAGAATTCCAAAATAGAATTTTGGGAGTTCTATAATTCCAAAATAGAGTGTTGTGAGTTCTAGAATTCCAAAATAGAATGTTGGGAGTTCTAGAATTCCAAAATAGAATGTTAGGAGTTCTAGAATTCCAAAATAGAATGTTGGTGTTGCAGAATTCCAAAATAGAATGTTGGGAGTTCTAGAATACTAAAATAGAATGTTGGGAGTTCTATAATTCCAAAATAGAATGTTGGGAGTTCTAGAATTCCAAAATAGAATGTTAGGAGTTCTAGAATTCCAAGATAGAATGTTGGTGTTGCAGAATTCCAAAATAGAATGTTGGGAGTTCTAGAATACTAAAATAGAATGTTGGGAGTTCTAGAATTCCAAAATAGAATGTTGGGAGTTCCAGAATTCCAAAATAGAATGTTGAGAGTTCTAGAATTCCAAAATAGAATGTTTGAGTTGCAGAATTCCAAAATAGAATGTTGGTAGTTCTAGAATTCCAAAATAGAATGTTGGGAGTTCTAGAATACCAAGATAAAATGTTGGTGTTGCAGAATTCCAAAATAGAATGTTGGGAGTTCTAGAATTCGAAAATGGAATGTTGGTGTTCTAGAATTACAAAATAGAATGTTGGGAGTTCTAGAATTCCAAAATAGTATGTTGGGAGTTCTAGAATACCAAAATAGAATGTTGGGAGTTCTAGAATTACAAAATAGAATATTGGGGTTCTAGATTTTTTTTTTTTTAAAGAAGAATGTTGGGAGTTCTAGAATTCCAAAATAGAATGTTGGGAGTTCTAGAATTCCAAAAGAGAATGTTGGGAGTTCTAGAATACCAAGATAAAATGTTGGTGTTGCAGAATTCCAAAATAGAATGTTGTGAGTTCTAGAATTCGAAAATGGAATGTTGGGAGTTCTAGAATACCAAAATAGAATGTTGGGAGTTCTAGAATTCCAAAATAGAATATTGGGGTTCTAGAATTTTTTTTAAAAAGAAGAATGTTGGGAGTTCTAGAATTCCAAAATATTCTGTTAAGAGTTCTAGAATACTAAAAATAGAATGTTGGGCATTCTAGAACTCCAAAATAGAATATTGGGAGTTCTAGAATTCCAAAATAGAATGTTGGGAGTTCTAGAATTCCAAGATAGAATGTTGGTGTTGCAGAATTCCAAAAGAGAATGTTGGGAGTTCTAGAATTCCAAAATAGAATATTGGGGGTTCTAAAATTTCAAAAAAGAATGTTGGTAGTTCTAGAATTCAAAAAAAGAATGTTGGTGTTGCAGAACTCCAAAATAGAATGTTGGGAGTTCTAGAATACTAAAATAGAATGTTGGGAGTTCTAGAATTCCAAAATAGAATATTGAGAGTTTTAAAATTCCAAAATAGAATGTTGGGAGTTCTAGAATTCCAAAATTGATTGTTGGGAGTTCTAGAATAGCAAAATAGAATGTTGGGAGTTCTAGAGTTCCAAAATAGTCTGTTAGGAGTTCTAGAATACTAAAATAGAATGTTGGGAGTTCTAGAATTCCAAAATAGAATATTGGGAGTTCTAGAATTCCAAAATAGAATATTGCGAGTTCTAGAATTCCAAAATAGAATGTTGGGAGTTCTAGAATTCCAAAATAGAATGTTTGGAGTTCTAGAATACCAAGATATAATGTTGTTGTTGCAGAATTCCAAAATAGAATGTTGAGAGTTCTAGAATACCAAAATATAATGTTGGGAGTTCTAGAATTCCAAAATAGAATATTGGGAGTTCTAGAAGTCCAAGATAGAATGTTGGGAGTTCTAGAATTCCTATATAGAATGTTGGGAGTTCATTAATTCCACAATAGAATGTTGTTAATTCTAGAATTCCAAAATAGAATGTTCGGAGTTCTAGAATACTAAAATAGAATGTTGGGAGTTCTATAATTCCAAAATAGAATGTTGGGAGTTCCAGAATTCCAAAATAGAATGTTGAGAGTTCTAGAATTCCAAAATAGAATGTTTGTGTTGCAGAATTCCAAAATAGAATGTTGGGAGTTCTAGAATACCAAGATAAAATGTTGGTGTTGCAGAATTCCAAAATAGAATGTTGGGAGTTCTAGAATTCGAAAATGGAATGTTGGTGTTCTAGAATTACAAAATAGAATGTTGGGAGTTCTAGAATTCCAAAATAGAATGTTGAGAGTTCTAGAATTCGAAAATGGAATGTTGGTGTTCTAGAATTCCAAAATAGAATGTTGGGAGTTCTAGAATACCAAAATAGAATGTTGGGAGTTATATAATTACAAAATAGAATATTGGGGGTTCTAGAATTTCAAAAAAGAATATTGGGAGTTCTAGAATGCCAAAATAGTCTGTTAGGAGTTCTAGAATTCCAAAATAGAATGTTGGGAGTTCTAGAATTCCAAAAGAGAATGTTGGGAGTTCTAAAATACCAAGATAAAATGTTGGTGTTGCAGAATTCCAAAATAGAATGTTGTGAGTTCTAGAATACCAAAATAGAATGTTGGGAGTTCTAGAATTCCAAAATAGAATATTGGGGTTCTAGAAAAAAATTTTTAAAAGAAGAATGTTGGGAATTCTAGAATTCCAAAATATTCTGTTAAGAGTTCTAGAATACTAAAAATAGAATGTTGGGCATTCTAGAATTCCAAAATAGAATATTGGGAGTTCTAGAATTCCAAAATAGAATGTTGGGAGTTCTAGAATTCCAAGATAGAATGTTGGTGTTGCAGAATTCCAAAAGAGAATGTTTTGAGTTCTAGAATTCCAAAATAGAATATTGGGGGTTCTAAAATTTCAAAAAAGAATGTTGGTAGTTCTAGAATTCAAAAAAAGAATGTTGGTGTTGCAGAATTCCAAAATAGAATGTTGGGAGTTCTAGAATACTAAAATAGAATGTTGGGAGTTCTATAATTCCAAAATAGAGTGTTGTGAGTTCTAGAATTCCAAAATAGAATGTAGGGAGTTCTAGAATTCCAAAATAGAATGTTGGTGTTGCAGAATTCCAAAATAGAATGTTGGGAGTTCTAGAATACTAAAATAGAATGTTGGGAGTTCTATAATTCCAAAATAGAATGTTGGGAGTTCTAGAATTCCAAAATAGAATGTTGGGAGTTCTAGAATTCCACGATAGAATGTTGGTGTTGCAGAATTCCAAAATAGAATGTTGGGAGTTCTAGAATACTAAAATAGAATGTTGGGAGTTCTAGAATTCCAAAATAGAATATTGAGAGTTTTAAAATTCCAAAATAGAATGTTGGGAGTTCTAGAATTCGAAAATGGAAGGTTGGTGTTCTAGAATTCCAAAAAGGATTGTTGGGAGATGTGGAATTCCAAAACAGAATGTTGGGAGTTCTAGAATTCCAAAATAGAATGTTGGTAGCTCTAGAATTTCAAAAAGAATGTTGGGAGTTCTAGAATTCCAAAATAGTCTGTTAGGAGTTCTAGAATACTAAAATAGAATGTTGGGAGTTCTAGAATACCAAAATAAAATGTTGGTGTTGCAGAATTCCAAAATAGAATTTTGGGAGTTTTAAAATTCCAAAATAGAATGTTGGGAGTTCTAGAATTCGAAAATGGAATGTTGGTGTTCTAGAATTACAAAATAGAATGTTGGGAGTTCTAGAATTCCAAAATATTATGTTGGGAGTTCTAGAATGCCAAAATAGAATGTTGGGAGTTCTAGAATTACAAAATAGAATATTGGGGTTCTAGAATTTTTTTTTTTTAAAAGAAGAATGTTGGGAGTTCTAGAATTCCAAAATATTCTGTTAAGAGTTCTATAATACTAAAAATAGAATCTTGGGCATTCTAGAATTCCAAAATAGAATATTGGGAGTTCTAGAATTCCAAAATAGAATGTTGGGAGTTGTAGAATTCCAAGATAGAATGTTGGTGTTGCAGAATTCCAAAAGAGAATGTTGGGAGTTCTAGAATACTAAAATAGAATGTTGGGAGTTCTAGAATTCCAAAATAGAATATTGAGAGTTTTAAAATTCCAAAATAGAATGTTGGGAGTTCTAGAATTCGAAAATGGAAGGTTGGTGTTCTAGAATTCCAAAATAGATTGTTGGGAGATGTAGAATTCCAAAACAGAATGTTGGGAGTTCTAGAATTCCAAAATAGAATGTTGGTAGCTCTAGAATTTCAAAAAGAATGTTGGGAGTTCTAGAATTCCAAAATAGTATGTTAGGAGTTCTAGAATACTAAAATAGAATGTTGGGAGGTCTAGAATACCAAGATAAAATGTTGGTGTTGCAGAATTCCAAATTAGAATGTTGGGAGTTCTAGAATTCCAAAATATAATGTTGGTGTTGCAGATTTCTAAAATAGAATGTTGGGAGTTCTAGAATTCGAAAATGGAATGTTGGATGTTCTACAATTCCAAAATAGAATGTTGGGAGTTCCAGAATTCCAAAATAGAATGTTTTGAGTTCTAGAATTCCAAAATAGAATATTGGGGGTTCTAAAATTTCAAAAAAGAATGTTGGTAGTTCTAGAATTCAAAAAAAGAATGTTGGTGTTGCAGAATTCCAAAATAGAATGTTGGGAGTTCTAGAATACTAAAATAGAATGTTGGGAGTTCTATAATTCCAAAATAGAGTGTTGTGAGTTCTAGAATTCCAAAATAGAATGTAGGGAGTTCTAGAATTCCAAAATAGAATGTTGGTGTTGCAGAATTCCAAAATAGAATGTTGGGAGTTCTAGAATACTAAAATAGAATGTTGGGAGTTCTATAATTCCAAAATAGAATGTTGGGAGTTCTAGAATTCCAAAATAGAATGTTGGGAGTTCTAGAATTCCACGATAGAATGTTGGTGTTGCAGAATTCCAAAATAGAATGTTGGGAGTTCTAGAATACTAAAATAGAATGTTGGGAGTTCTAGAATTCCAAAATAGAATATTGAGAGTTTTAAAATTCCAAAATAGAATGTTGGGAGTTCTAGAATTCGAAAATGGAAGGTTGGTGTTCTAGAATTCCAAAAAGGATTGTTGGGAGATGTGGAATTCCAAAACAGAATGTTGGGAGTTCTAGAATTCCAAAATAGAATGTTGGTAGCTCTAGAATTTCAAAAAGAATGTTGGGAGTTCTAGAATTCCAAAATAGTCTGTTAGGAGTTCTAGAATACTAAAATAGAATGTTGGGAGTTCTAGAATACCAAAATAAAATGTTGGTGTTGCAGAATTCCAAAATAGAATTTTGGGAGTTTTAAAATTCCAAAATAGAATGTTGGGAGTTCTAGAATTCGAAAATGGAATGTTGGTGTTCTAGAATTACAAAATAGAATGTTGGGAGTTCTAGAATTCCAAAATATTATGTTGGGAGTTCTAGAATGCCAAAATAGAATGTTGGGAGTTCTAGAATTACAAAATAGAATATTGGGGTTCTAGAATTTTTTTTTTTTAAAAGAAGAATGTTGGGAGTTCTAGAATTCCAAAATATTCTGTTAAGAGTTCTATAATACTAAAAATAGAATCTTGGGCATTCTAGAATTCCAAAATAGAATATTGGGAGTTCTAGAATTCCAAAATAGAATGTTGGGAGTTGTAGAATTCCAAGATAGAATGTTGGTGTTGCAGAATTCCAAAAGAGAATGTTGGGAGTTCTAGAATACTAAAATAGAATGTTGGGAGTTCTAGAATTCCAAAATAGAATATTGAGAGTTTTAAAATTCCAAAATAGAATGTTGGGAGTTCTAGAATTCGAAAATGGAAGGTTGGTGTTCTAGAATTCCAAAATAGATTGTTGGGAGATGTAGAATTCCAAAACAGAATGTTGGGAGTTCTAGAATTCCAAAATAGAATGTTGGTAGCTCTAGAATTTCAAAAAGAATGTTGGGAGTTCTAGAATTCCAAAATAGTATGTTAGGAGTTCTAGAATACTAAAATAGAATGTTGGGAGGTCTAGAATACCAAGATAAAATGTTGGTGTTGCAGAATTCCAAATTAGAATGTTGGGAGTTCTAGAATTCCAAAATATAATGTTGGTGTTGCAGATTTCTAAAATAGAATGTTGGGAGTTCTAGAATTCGAAAATGGAATGTTGGATGTTCTACAATTCCAAAATAGAATGTTGGGAGTTCCAGAATTCCAAAATAGAATGTTGAGAGTTCTAGAATTCCAAAATAGAATATTGGGGGTAATAACATTTCAAAAAATAATGTTGGTAGTTCTAGAATTCAAAAAAAGAATGTTGGTGTTGCAGAATTCCAAAATAGAATGTTGGGAGTTCTAGAATACTAAAATAGAATGTTGGGAGTTCTATAATTCCAAAATAGAATGTTGGGAGTTCTAGAATTCCAAAATAGAATGTTGGGAGTTCTAGAATTCCAAGATAGAATGTTGGTGTTGCAGAATTCCAAAATAGAATGTTGGGAGTTCTAGAATACTAAAATAGAATGTTGGGAGTTCTAGAATTCCAAAATAGAATATTGAGAGTTTTAAAATTCCAAAATAGAATGTTGGGAGTTCTAGAATTCGAAAATGGAAGGTTGGTGTTCTAGAATTCCAAAAAGGATTGTTGGGAGATGTGGAATTCCAAAACAGAATGTTGGGAGTTCTAGAATTCCAAAATAGAATGTTGGTAGCTCTAGAATTTCAAAAAGAATGTTGGGAGTTCTAGAATTCCAAAATAGTCTGTTAGGAGTTCTAGAATACTAAAATAGAATGTTGGGAGTTCTAGAATTCCAAAATAGAATGTTGGGAGTTCTAGAATACCAAAATAAAATGTTGGTGTTGCAGAATTCCAAAATAGAATTTTGGAAGTTTTAAAATTCCAAAATAGAATGTTGGGAGTTCTAGAATTCGAAAATGGAATGTTGGTGTTCTAGAATTACAAAATAGAATGTTGGGAGTTCTAGAATTCCAAAATATTATGTTGGGAGTTCTAGAATGCCAAAATAGAATGTTGGGAGTTCTAGAATTACAAAATAGAATATTGGGGTTCTAGAATTTTTTTTTTTTTAAAAGAAGAATGTTGGGAGTTCTAGAATTCCAAAATATTCTGTTAAGAGTTCTATAATACTAAAAATAGAATCTTGGGCATTCTAGAATTCCAAAATAGAATATTGGGAGTTCTAGAATTCCAAAATAGAATGTTGGGAGTTCTAGAATTCCAAGATAGAATGTTGGTGTTGCAGAATTCCAAAAGAGAATGTTGGGAGTTCTAGAATTCCAAAATAGAATATTGGGGGTTCTAAAATTTCAAAAAAGAATGTTGGTAGTTCTAGAATTCAAAAAAAGAATGTTGGTGTTGCAGAATTCCAAAATAGAATGTTGGGAGTTCTAGAATACTAAAATAGAATGTTGGGAGTTCTAGAATTCCAAAATAGAATATTGAGAGTTTTAAAATTCCAAAATAGAATGTTGGGAGTTCTAGAATTCGAAAATGGAAGGTTGGTGTTCTAGAATTCCAAAATAGATTGTTGGGAGATGTAGAATTCCAAAACAGAATGTTGGGAGTTCTAGAATTCCAAAATTGAATGTTGGTAGCTCTAGAATTTCAAAAAGAATGTTGGGAGTTCTAGAATTCCAAAATAGTATGTTAGGAGTTCTAGAATACTAAAATAGAATGTTGGGAGTTCTAGAATACCAAGATAAAATGTTGGTGTTGCAGAATTCCAAATTAGAACGTTGGGAGTTCTAGAATTCCAAAATATAATGTTGGTGTTGCAGAATTCTAAAATAGAATGTTGGGAGTTCTAGAATTCGAAAATGGAATGTTGGATGTTCTAGAATTCCAAAATAGAATGTTGGGAGTTCTAGAATTCCAAAATTGTTTGTTGGGAGTTCTAGAATACCAAAATAGAATGTTGGGAGTTCTAGAATTCCAAAATAGTCTGTTAGGAGTTCTAGAATACTAAAAAAGAATGTTGGGAGTTCTAGAATTCCAAAATAGAATATTGGGAGTTCTAGAATTCCAAAATAGAATATTTCGAGTTTTAGAATTCCAAATTAGAATGTTGGGAGTTCTAGAATTCCAAAATAGAATGTTTGTTGGAGTTCTAGAATACCAAGATATAATGTTGGTGTTGCAGAATTCCAAAATAGAATGTTGAGAGTTCTAGAATACCAAAATATAATGTTGGGAGTTCTAGAATTCCAAAATAGAATATTGGGAGTTCTAGAAGTCCAAGATAGAATGTTGGGAGTTCTAAAATTCCTATATAGAATGTTGGGAGTTCCAGAATTCCAAAATAGAATGTTGAGAGTTCTAGAATTCCAAAATAGAATGTTGGGAGTTCTAGAATACTAAAATAGAATGTCGGGAGATCTAGAATTCCAAAATAGAATGTTGGGAGTTCCAGAATTCCAAAATAGAATGTTGAGAGTTCTAGAATTCCAAAATAGAATGTTTGTGTTGCAGAATAGCAAAATAGAATGTTGGGAGTTCTAGAATTCCAAAATAGAATGTTGGGAGTTCTAGAATAACATGATAAAATGTTGGTGTTGCAGAATTCCAAAATAGAATGTTGAGAGTTCTAGAATTCGAAAATGGAATGTTGGTGTTCTAGAATTACAAAATAGAATGTTGGGAGTTCTAGAATTCCAAAATAGTATGTTGGGAGTTCTAGAATTCCAAGATAGAATGTTGGTGTTGCAGAATTCCAAAAGAGAATGTTGGGAGTTCTAGAATTCCAAAATAGAATATTGGGGGTTCTAAAATTTCAAAAAAGAATGTTGGTAGTTCTAGAATTCAAAAAAAGAATGTTGGTGTTGCAGAATTCCAAAATAGAATGTTGGGAGTTCTAGAATACTAAAATAGAATGTTGGGAGTTCTAGAATTCCAAAATAGAATATTGAGAGTTTTAAAATTCCAAAATAGAATGTTGGGAGTTCTAGAATTCGAAAATGGAAGGTTGGTGTTCTAGAATTCCAAAATAGATTGTTGGGAGATGTAGAATTCCAAAACAGAATGTTGGGAGTTCTAGAATTCCAAAATAGAATGTTGGTAGCTCTAGAATTTCAAAAAGAATGTTGGGAGTTCTAGAATTCCAAAATAGTATGTTAGGAGTTCTAGAATACTAAAATAGAATGTTGGGAGTTCTAGAATACCAAGATAAAATGTTGGTGTTGCAGAATTCCAAATTAGAATGTTGGGAGTTCTAGAATGCCAAAATATAATGTTGGTGTTGCAGAATTCTAAAATAGAATGTTGGGAGTTCTAGAATTCGAAAATGGAATGTTGGATGTTCTAGAATTCCAAAATAGAATGTTGGGAGTTCTAGAATTCCAAAATTGTTTGTTGGGAGTTCTAGAATACCAAAATAGAATGTTGGGAGTTCTAGAATTCCAAAATAGTCTGTTAGGAGTTCTAGAATACTAAAATAGAATGTTGGGAGTTCTAGAATTCCAAAATAGAATATTGGGAGTTCTAGAATTCCAAAATAGAATATTGCGAGTTTTAGAATTCCAAATTAGAATGTTGGGATTTCTAGAATTCCAAAATAGAATGTTTGTTGGAGTTCTAGAATACCAAGATATAATGTTGGTGTTGCAGAATTCCAAAATAGAATGTTGAGAGTTCTAGAATACCAAAATATAATGTTGGGAGTTCTAGAATTCCAAAATAGAATATTGGGAGTTCTAGAAGTCCAAGATAGAATGTTGGGATTTCTAGAATTCCTATATAGAATGTTGGGAGTTCCAGAATTCCAAAATAGAATGTTGAGAGTTATAGAATTCCAAAATAGAATGTTGGGAGTTCTAGAATTCCAAAATAGAATGTTGGGAGTTCTAGAATACTAAAATAGAATGTCGGGAGTTCTAGAATTCCAAAATAGAATGTTGGGAGTTCCAGAATTCCAAAATAGAATGTTGAGAGTTCTAGAATTCCAAAATAGAATGTTTGTGTTGCAGAATTCCAAAATAGAATGTTGGGAGTTCTAGAATTCCAAAATAGAATGTTGGGAGTTCTAGAATAACAAGATAAAATGTTGGTGTTGCAGAATTCCAAAATAGAATTTTGGGAGTTCTAGAATTTGATAATGGAATGTTGATGTTTTAGAATTACAAAATAGAATGTTGGGAGTTCTAGAATTCCAAAATAGTATGTTGGGAGTTCTAGAATACCAAAATAGATTGTTGGGAGATCTAGAATTCCAAAATAGAATATTGGGGTTCTAGAATTTTTTTTTTTAAAGAAGAATGTTGGGAGTTCTAGAATTCCAAAATATTATGTTAAGAGTTCTAGAATACTAAAAATAGACTGTTGGGCATTCTAGAATTCCAAAATAGAATATTGAGAGTTCTAGAATTCCAAAATAGAATGTTGGTAGTTCTAGAATTCAAAAAAAGAATGTTGGTGTTGCAGAATTCCAAAATAGAATGTTGGGAGTTCTAGAATACTAAAATAGAATGTTGGGAGTTCTAGAATTCCAAAATAGAATATTGAGAGTTTTAAAATTCCAAAATAGAATATTGGGAGTTCTAGATTTCGAAAATGGAAGGTTGGTGTTCTAGAATTCCAAAATAGATTGTTGGGAGATGTAGAATTCCAAAACAGAATGTTGGGAGTTCTAGAATTCCAAAATAGAATATTGGTAGCTCTAGAATTTCAAAAAGAATGTTGGGAGTTCTAGAATTCCAAAATAGTATGTTAGGAGTTCTAGAATACTAAAATAGAATGTTGGGAGTTCTAGAATACCAAGATAAAATGTTGGTGTTGCAGAATTCCAAAATAGAATGTTGGGAGTTCTAGAATTCCAAAATATAATGTTGGTGTTGCAGAATTCTAAAATAGAATGTTGGGAGTTCTAGAATTCGAAAATGGAATGTTGGATGTTCTAGAATTCCAAAATAGAATGTTGGGAGTTCTCGAATTCCAAAATAGAATGTTGGGAGTTCTAGAATTCCAAGATTGAATGTTGATGTTGCAGAATTCCAAAATAGAATGTTGGGAGTTCTAGAATACCAAAATATAATGTTGGGAGTTCTAGAATTCCAAAATAGAATGTTGGGAGTTCTAGAAGTCCAAGATAGAATGTTGGGAGTTATAGAATTCCAAAATAGAATATTAGGAGTTCTAGAATTCCAAAATACAATGTTGAGAGTTATAGAATTCCAAATAACAATGCTGTGAGTTCTAGAATTCCAAAATAGAATGTTGGTGTTGCAGAATTCCAAAATAGAATGTTGGGAGTTCTAGAATTCGAAAATGGAATGTTGGTGTTCTAGAATTACAAAATAGAATGTTGGGAGTTCTAGAATTCCAAAATAGAACATTGGGAGTTCTAGAATTACAGAATAGTATATTGGGAGTTCTAGAATACCAAAATAGAATGTTGGGAGTTCTAGAATTCCAAAATAGAATGTTGGGAGTTCTAGAATTTCAAAAAAAGATTGTTGGGAGTTTTAGAATTCCAAAATAGTCTGTTAGGAGATCTAGAATACTAAAATAGAATGTTGGGAGTTCTAGAATTCCAAAATAGAATATTGGGAGTTCTAGAATTCCAAAATAGAATATTGGAAGTTCTAGAATTCCAAAATAGAATGTTTGGAGTTCTAAAATTCCAAAATAGAATGTTGGGAGTTCTAGAATTGCAATAAATGGTGGCAAATTGCTCTAATCAAGCTGGTAACAATCCTCAGGTGCTGCGGGAGTGGGTTACTCTAAACAAGAAAAACAAAAGGGATTTTTCCCACGCACTCTGCTGGCTGTTAGTAAGAAGAACTATATACTATGTAATAATAGAAAATGTAGAGCTCTTCGTTACATATGTTTTGCAAGATAGGATAAGGCTCCAGGCCACTTCACGGCTGCTCTATTACTGGAGGTCCCTAACTAAGCATAAGTCCAGGGCTTGGACCCCACAAAGTCGGCTCAGGCCCGACCACCCTAGGGCAGCACCCCATTGAAATACTAAAGTGTTAATATGTGTTAAGAAAGAAGCAGAAGCTATGGGTTAGAAAGTGCTACAGAAATAAGGGTGTTAATAAAATACTCAAAAGAGTAATATTAGTGAAAAAAATAGGAGTGTTACATAAGTGCTAAATAAATAATATGGCGTGCTACCCCAAGGTAGCCCAGTCGCACCAGACCTGAGGGGTACCACTCCCCAAACTCACACACAGCATAATAATTATAATAATAATAATAATAATAATAATCACTATGGGTCATACAATTGCTTAATGTACGGCCACATGATAATGGCACATACAAAACATATCCAGATTGAGAGCTAGCTTACATGGAGGCACCCCTGTATCCTCCAAATGGCACCACAGGACCCAGCATGCCCTCCTAATGCTGGCTCCATCTATGCCTCACTGAACTGCAATAAATGGTGGCAAACTGCTCTAATCAAGCTGGTAACAATACTCAGGTGCTGCAGGAGTGGGTTACTCTAAACAAGAAAAACAAAAGGGATTTTTCCCACGCACTCTGCTGGCTGTTAGTAAGAAGAACTATATACTATGTAATAATAGAAAATGTAGAGCTCTTCGTTACATATGTTTTGCAAAAGATATGATAAGCCTCCAGGCCACTTCACGGCTGCTCTATTACTGGAGGTCCCTAACTAAGCATAAGTCCAGGGCTTGGACCCCACAAAGTCGGTTCAGGCCCGACCACCCTAGGGCAGCACCCCATTGAAATACTAAAGTGTTAATATGTGTTAAGAAAGAAGCAGAAGCTATGGGTTAGAAAGTGCTACAGAAATAAGGGTGTTAATAAAATACTCAAAAGAGTAATATTAGTGAAAAAATAGGAGTGTTACATAAGTGCTAAATAAATAATATGGCATGCTACCCCAAGGTAGCCCAGTCGCACCAGACCTGAGGGGTACCACTCCCCAAACTCACACACAGCATAATAATAATAATAATAATAATAGGAAATAATCACTATGGGTCATACAATTGCTTAATGTACGGCCACATGATAATGGCACATACAAAACATATCCAGATTGAGAGCTAGCTTACCTGGAGGCACCCCTGTATCCTCCAAATGGCACCACAGGACCCAGCATGCCCTCCTAATGCTGGCTCCATCTATGCCTCACTGAACTGCAATAAATGGTGGCAAACTGCTCTAATCAAGCTGGTAACAATCCTCAGGTGCTGCGGGAGTGGGTTACTCTAAACAAGAAAAACAAAAGGGATTTTTCCCACGCACTCTGCTGGCTGTTAGTAAGAAGAACTATATACTATGTAATAATAGAAAATGTAGAGCTCTTCGTTACATATGTTTTGCAAAAGATATGATAAGCCTCCAGGCCACTTCACGGCTGCTCTATTACTGGAGGTCCCTAACTAAGCATAAGTCCAGGGTTTGGACCCCACAAAGTCGGCTCAGGCCCAACCACCCTAGGGCAGCACCACATTGAAATACTAAAGTGTTAATATGTGTTAAGAAAGAAGCAGAAGCTATGGGTTAGAAAGTGCTACAGAAATAAGGGTGTTAATAAAATACTCAAAAGAGTAATATTAGTGAAAAAATAGGAGTGTTACATAAGTGCTAAATAAATAATATGGCGTGCTACCCCAAGGTAGCCCAGTCGCACCAGACCTGAGGGGTACCACTCCCCAAACTCACACACAGCATAATAATAATAATAATCATCACTATGGGTCATACAATTGCTTAATGTACGGCCACATGATAATGGCACATACAAAACATATCCAGATTGAGAGCTAGCTTACCTGGAGGCACCCCTGTATCCTCCAAATGGCACCACAGGACCCAGCATGCCCTCCTAATGCTGGCTCCATCTATGCCTCACTGAACTGCAATAAATGGTGGCAAACTGCTCTAATCAAGCTGGTAACAATCCTCAGGTGCTGCGGGAGTAGGTTACTCTAAACAAGAAAAACAAAAGGGATTTTTCCCACGCACTCTGCTGGCTGTTAGTAAGAAGAACTATATACTATGTGATAATAGAAAATGTAGAGCTCTTCATTACATATGTTTTGCAAAAGATATGATAAGCCTCCAGGCCACTTCACGGCTGCTCTTTTACTGGAGGTCCCTAACTAAGCATAAGTCCAGGGCTTGGACCCCACAAAGTCGGCTCAGGCCCGACCACCCTAGGGCAGCACCCCATTGAAATACTAAAGTGTTAATATGTGTTAAGAAAGAAGCAGAAGCTATGGGTTAGAAAGTGCTACAGAAATAAGGGTGTTAATAAAATACTCAAAAGAGTAATATTAGTGAAAAAATAGGAGTGTTACATAAGTGCTAAATAAATAATATGGCGTGCTAACCCAAGGTAGCCCAGTCGCACCAGACCTGAGGGGTACCACCCCCCAAACTCACACACAGCATAATAATAATAATAATAATAATAATAATAATATTAATAATCACTATGGGTCATACAATTGCTTAATGTACGACCACATGATAATGGCACATACAAAACATATCCAGATTGAGAGCTAGCTTACCTGGAGGCACCCCTGTATCCTCCAAATGGCACCACAGGACCCAGCTTGCCCTCCTAATGCTGGCTCCATCTATGCCTCACTGAACTGCAATAAATGGTGGCAAACTGCTCTAATCAAGCTGGTAACAATCCTCAGGTGCTGCGGGAGTGGGTTACTCTAAACAAGAAAAACAAAAGGGATTTTCCCCACGCACTCTGAGTTCTAGAATTCCAAAATAGAATGTTGGGAGTTCTAGAATTCCAAGATAGAATGTTGGTGTTGCAGAATTCCAAAATAGAATGTTGGGAGTTCTAGAATTCCAAAATAGAATATTGGGAGTTCTAGAATACCAAGATATAATGTTGGTGTTGCAGAATTCCAAAATAGAATGTTGGGAGTTCTTGAATTCCACAATAGAATGTTGGGAGTTCTAGAATTCCAAAATACAATGTTGGGAGTTCTAGAATTCCAAAAAAGAATGTTGGGAGTTCTAGAATTCCAAAATAGAATGTTGGTGTTGCAGAATCCCAAAATAGAATGTTGGGAGTTCTAGAATTCTAAAATAGAATGTTGAAGTAGCAGAATTCCAAAATAGAATGTTGGGAGTTATAGAATTCCAAAATAGAATATTGGGGGTTCTAGAATTTCAAAAAAGAATGTTGGGAGTTCTAGAATGCCAAAATAGAATGTTGAGAGTTCTAGAATTCGAAAATGGAATGTTGGTGTTCTAGAATTACAAAATAGAATGTTGGGAGTTCTAGAATTCCAAAATAGAATGTTGGGATTTCTAGAATTTCAAAATAGAATGTTAGGAGTTCTAGAATACTAAATTAGAATGTTGGGAGTTCTAGAACTCCAAAAGAGAATACTGGGAGTTCTAGAATTCAAAAATAGAATGTTCTTGTTGCAGAATTCCAAAATAGAGTGTTGGTGTTGCAGAATTAAAAATAGAATGCTGGGATTTCTAGAAATTCAAAATAGAATGTTGGGAGTTCTAGAATTCCAAAATAGAATGTTGGTGGTGCAGAATTCCAAAATAGAATGTTGGGAGTTCTAGAAATTCAAAATGGAATGTTGGTGTTCTAGAATTCCAAAATAGAATGTTGGGAGTTCTAGAATTCCAAAATAGAATGTTGATGTTGCAGAATTCCAAAATAGAATGGTGGGAGTTCTAGAATTCGAAAATGGAATGTTGGGAGTGCTAGAATTCCAAAATAGAAAAGGTGGGAGTTCTAGAATTCCAAAATAGAATGTTGGGAGTTCTAGAATTCCAAGATAGAATGTTGATGTTGCAGAATTCCAAAATAGAATGTTGGGAGTTCTAGAATACCAAGATATAATGTTGGTGTTGCAGAATTCCAAAATAGAATGTTGGGAGTTCTAGAATACCAAAATATAATGTTGGGAGTTCTAGAATTCCAAAATAGAATGTTGGGAGTTCTAGAAGTCCAAGATAGAATGTTGGGAGTTATAGAATTCCAAAATAGAATATTAGGAGTTCTAGAATTCCAAAATACAATGTTGAGAGTTCTAGAATTCCAAAAAGAATGCTGTGAGTTCTAGAATTCCAATATAGAATGTTGGTGTTGCAGAATTCCAAAATAGAATGTTGGGAGTTCTAGAAGTCCAAAATATAATGTTGGTGTTGCAGAATTCCAAAATAGAATGTTGGGAGTTCTAAAATTCGAAAATGGAATGTTGGTGTTCTAGAATTACAAAATAGAATGTTGGGAGTTCTAGAATTCCAAAATAGAACGTTGGGAGTTCTAGAATTACAGAATAGTATATTGGGAGTTCTAGAATATCAAAATAGAATGTTGGGAGTTCTTGTATTTAAAAAAAAAGATTGTTGGGAGTTTTAGAATTCCAAAATAGTCTGTTAGGAGATCTAGAATACTAAAAAAGAATGTTTGGAGTTCTAAAATTCCAAAATAGAATGTTGGGAGTTCTAAAATTCGAAAATGGAATGTTGGTGTTCTAGAATTACAAAATAGAATGTTGGGAGTTCTAGAATTCCAAAATAGAACGTTGGGAGTTCTAGAATTACAGAATAGTATATTGGGAGTTCTAGAATTCCAAAATAGTATGTTAGGAGTTCTAGAATACTAAAATAGAATGTTGGGAGTTCTAGAATACCAAGATAAAATGTTGGTGTTGCAGAATTCCAAAATAGAATGTTGGGAGTTCTAGAATTCCAAAATATAATGTTGGTGTTGCAGAATTCTAAAATAGAATGTTGGGAGTTCTAGAATTCGAAAATGGAATGTTGGATGTTCTAGAATTCCAAAATAGAATGTTGGGAGTTCTAGAATTCCAAAATAGAATGTTGGGAGTTCTAGAATTCCAAGATTGAATGTTGATGTTGCAGAATTCCAAAATAGAATGTTGGGAGTTCTAGAATACCAAAATATAATGTTGGGAGTTCTAGAATTCCAAAATAGAATGTTGGGAGTTCTAGAAGTCCAAGATAGAATGTTGGGAGTTATAGAATTCCAAAATAGAATATTAGGAGTTCTAGAATTCCAAAATACAATGTTGAGAGTTATAGAATTCCAAATAACAATGCTGTGAGTTCTAGAATTCCAAAATAGAATGTTGGTGTTGCAGAATTCCAAAATAGAATGTTGGGAGTTCTAGAAGTCCAAAATATAATGTTGGTGTTGCAGAATTCCAAAATAGAATGTTGGGAGTTCTAGAATTCGAAAATGGAATGTTGGTGTTCTAGAATTACAAAATAGAATGTTGGGAGTTCTAGAATTCCAAAATAGAACGTTGGGAGTTCTAGAATTACAGAATAGTATATTGGGAGTTCTAGAATACCAAAATAGAATGTTGGGAGTTCTAGAATTCCAAAATAGAATGTTGGGAGTTCTAGAATTTCAAAAAAAAGATTGTTGGGAGTTTTAGAATTCCAAAATAGTCTGTTAGGAGATCTAGAATACTAAAATAGAATGTTGGGAGTTCTAGAATTCCAAAATAGAATATTGGGAGTTCTAGAATTCCAAAATAGAATATTGGAAGTTCTAGAATTCCAAAATAGAATGTTTGGAGTTCTAAAATTCCAAAATAGAATGTTGGGAGTTCTAGAATTGCAATAAATGGTGGCAAACTGCTCTAATCAAGCTGGTAACAATCCTCAGGTGCTGCGGGAGTGGGTTACTCTAAACAAGAAAAACAAAAGGGATTTTTCCCACGCACTCTGCTGGCTGTTAGTAAGAAGAACTATATACTATGTAATAATAGAAAATGTAGAGCTCTTCATTACATATGTTTTGCAAGATAGGATAAGGCTCCAGGCCACTTCACGGCTGCTCTATTACTGGAGGTCCCTAACTAAGCATAAGTCCAGGGCTTGGACCCCACAAAGTCGGCTCAGGCCCGACCACCCTAGGGCAGCACCCCATTGAAATACTAAAGTGTTAATATGTGTTAAGAAAGAAGCAGAAGCTATGGGTTAGAAAGTGCTACAGAAATAAGGGTGTTAATAAAATACTCAAAAGAGTAATATTAGTGAAAATATAGGAGTGTTACATAAGTGCTAAATAAATATTATGGCGTGCTACCCCAAGGTAGCCCAGTCGCACCAGACCTGAGGGGTACCACTCCCCAAACTCACACACAGCATAATAATTATAATAATAATAATAATAATAATAATAATCACTATGGGTCATACAATTGCTTAATGTACGGCCACATGATAATGGCACATACAAAACATATCCAGATTGAGAGCTAGCTTACATGGAGGCACCCCTGTATCCTCCAAATGGCACCACAGGACCCAGCATGCCCTCCTAATGCTGGCTCCATCTATGCCTCACTGAACTGCAATAAATGGTGGCAAACTGCTCTAATCAAGCTGGTAACAATCCTCAGGTGCTGCAGGAGTGGGTTACTCTAAACAAGAAAAACAAAAGGGATTTTTCCCACGCACTCTGCTGGCTGTTAGTAAGAAGAACTATATACTATGTAATAATAGAAAATGTAGAGCTCTTCATTACATATGTTTTGCAAAAGATATGATAAGCCTCCAGGCCACTTCACGGCTGCTCTATTACTGGAGGTCCCTAACTAAGCATAAGTCCAGGGCTTGGACCCCACAAAGTCGGTTCAGGCCCGACCACCCTAGGGCAGCACCCCATTGAAATACTAAAGTGTTAATATGTGTTAAGAAAGAAGCAGAAGCTATGGGTTAGAAAGTGCTACAGAAATAAGGGTGTTAATAAAATACTCAAAAGAGTAATATTAGTGAAAAAATAGGAGTGTTACATAAGTGCTAAATAAATAATATGGCATGCTACCCCAAGGTAGCCCAGTCGCACCAGACCTGAGGGGTACCACTCCCCAAACTCACACACAGCATAATAATAATAATAATAATAATAGGAAATAATCACTATGGGTCATACAATTGCTTAATGTACGGCCACATGATAATGGCACATACAAAACATATCCAGATTGAGAGCTAGCTTACCTGGAGGCACCCCTGTATCCTCCAAATGGCACCACAGGACCCAGCATGCCCTCCTAATGCTGGCTCCATCTATGCCTCACTGAACTGCAATAAATGGTGGCAAACTGCTCTAATCAAGCTGGTAACAATCCTCGGGTGCTGCGGGAGTGGGTTACTCTAAACAAGAAAAACAAAAGGGATTTTTCCCACGCACTCTGCTGGCTGTTAGTAAGAAGAACTATATACTATGTAATAATAGAAAATGTAGAGCTCTTCGTTACATATGTTTTGCAAAAGATATGATAAGCCTCCAGGCCACTTCACGGCTGCTCTATTACTGGAGGTCCCTAACTAAGCATAAGTCCAGGGTTTGGACCCCACAAAGTCGGCTCAGGCCCAACCACCCTAGGGCAGCACCACATTGAAATACTAAAGTGTTAATATGTGTTAAGAAAGAAGCAGAAGCTATGGGTTAGAAAGTGCTACAGAAATAAGGGTGTTAATAAAATACTCAAAAGAGTAATATTAGTGAAAAAATAGGAGTGTTACATAAGTGCTAAATAAATAATATGGCGTGCTACCCCAAGGTAGCCCAGTCGCACCAGACCTGAGGGGTACCACTCCCCAAACTCACACACAGCATAATAATAATAATAATAATAATCACTATGGGTCATACAATTGCTTAATGTACGGCCACATGATAATGGCACATACAAAACATATCCAGATTGAGAGCTAGCTTACCTGGAGGCACCCCTGTATCCTCCAAATGGCACCACAGGACCCAGCATGCCCTCCTAATGCTGGCTCCATCTATGCCTCACTGAACTGCAATAAATGGTGGCAAACTGCTCTAATCAAGCTGGTAACAATCCTCAGGTGCTGCGGGAGTGGGTTACTCTAAACAAGAAAAACAAAAGGGATTTTTCCCACGCACTCTGCTGGCTGTTAGTAAGAAGAACTATATACTATGTAATAATAGAAAATGTAGAGCTCTTCATTACATATGTTTTGCAAAAGATATGATAAGCCTCCAGGCCACTTCACGGCTGCTCTTTTACTGGAGGTCCCTAACTAAGCATAAGTCCAGGGCTTGGACCCCACAAAGTCGGCTCAGGCCCGACCACCCTAGGGCAGCACCCCATTGAAATACTAAAGTGTTAATATGTGTTAAGAAAGAAGCAGAAGCTATGGGTTAGAAAGTGCTACAGAAATAAGGGTGTTAATTAAATACTCAAAAGAGTAATATTAGTGAAAAAATAGGAGTGTTACATAAGTGCTAAATAAATAATATGGCGTGCTAACCCAAGGTAGCCCAGTTGCACCAGACCTGAGGGGTGCCACCCCCCAAACTCACACACAGCATAATAATAATAATAATCACTATGGGTCATACAATTGCTTAATGTACGACCACATGATAATGGCACATACAAAACATATCCAGATTGAGAGCTAGC
This sequence comes from Pseudophryne corroboree, assembly GCF_028390025.1. Taxonomy (NCBI): domain Eukaryota; kingdom Metazoa; phylum Chordata; class Amphibia; order Anura; family Myobatrachidae; genus Pseudophryne; species Pseudophryne corroboree. Next base: position 368,827,460 of record NC_086448.1, read on the forward strand.
TTACCTGGAGGCACCCCTGTATCCTCCAAATGGCACCACAGGACCCAGCTTGCCCTCCTAATGCTGGCTCCATCTATGCCTCACTGAACTGCAATAAATGGTGGCAAACTGCTCTAATCAAGCTGGTAACAATCCTCAGGTGCTGCGGGAGTGGGTTACTCTAAACAAGAAAAACAAAAGGGATTTTCCCCACGCACTCTGAGTTCTAGAATTCCAAAATAGAATGTTGGGAGTTCTAGAATTCCAAGATAGAATGTTGGTGTTGCAGAATTCCAAAATAGAATGTTGGGAGTTCTAGAATTCCAAAATAGAATATTGGGAGTTCTAGAATTCCAAAATACAATGTTGGGAGTTCTAGAATTCCAAAAAAGAATGTTGGGAGTTCTAGAATTCTAAAATAGAATGTTGGTGTTGCAGAATTCCAAAATAGAATGTTGGGAGTTCTAGAATTCTAAAATAGAATGTTGAAGTAGCAGAATTCCAAAATAGAATGTTGGGAGTTATAGAATTCCAAAATAGAATATTGGGGGTTCTAGAATTTCAAAAAAGAATGTTGGGAGTTCTAGAATGCCAAAATAGTCTGTTAGGAGTTCTAGAATTCCAAAATAGAATGTTGGGAGTTCTAGAATTCCAAAATAGAATGTTGGGAGTTCTAGAATTCCAAAATAGTATGTTGGGAGTTCTGGAGATTTAAAATAGAATGTTGGGAGTTCTAGAATTCCAAAATAGAATGTTGGGATTTCTAGAATTTCAAAATAGAATGTTAGGAGTTCTAGAATACTAAATTAGAATGTTGGGAGTTCTAGAACTCCAAAAGAGAATACTGGGAGTTCTAGAATTCAAAAATAGAATGTTCTTGTTGCAGAATTCCAAAATAGAATGTTGGTGTTGCAGAATTAAAAATAGAATG